>NC_040031.1:5925706-6231555 GCF_000972845.2 Larimichthys crocea
GACAGGGCAGCTGTAACACATACATTCATGATGAGCTCAAAGCTGACCTCACCTTTGAGTTCTTTAGATCTTACTTTTTTTTCTGTTTTCTGGCCTCTTTATGTCTTTGACAAGGGAGTTTGTGGCCGGCATCAAGCGTCCCTTCTCTGTGCGGTTTGATCCCTACACTAGCAGTGTAGAGGTGCTGGACAACCCGCTGAAGATCCAAGGAGGCCTGGAGGGGGTGAAGGATGAGCTAAAGATGCTGACAGATGCCCTCAGTGTTTTGTCATGATGATATCCAGTCTGTGACCACCCTGCTGTTGTTTGCTTCCTCTCTGCTGCTCTCTGCAACTTGTGACAAAACCAATGTGTTCATCTTGCTGTGCCTGTGCTGTACCTCCAGTATGATGCTGTTTCTGATGAGTTGTTGCTTGTTTGACGAAGGCTGGTTGGCCAATAAGGTTACAACCAATTCAAACCTCAATAAGCAGTGCAGGTGAAGTTTCCAAAGATGTTTAACGTTGCGCTGGGTTTGGTTCTGTTTAGTGAAAAAATTATGCGATTTTACCGACTGGGTCACTCATGCTCGAGCGAAATGTGTTGTTTGAGAAATATGTCAAAATCTGAACCAAAATCAAAGGGAACTGTGATAATGAATGTATTAAAAGAAAACTAAATGAGTATTTAAAATCAAAGAAACATAATGTTATAATAAAGATAAAAGGTGTATATTTAAATCAGATTTATTTTATTTATCTGTTGTGTTGAAGGCTTTATTTTTAGGATAAGAGTATCACCTCTAAATTTGATGATTTATTTGGTTTTATGCCGTTTTTGTCTTGCAGTGTAAATGCATAATAAAATAAATAATTAAAGACATACTTTCCATGTAATGATGTACTGTTGAATACTGCTTAAGTAAAAAGAATCTGTCAAATAATAAAGACTCACAAGTTAACACTTTTCTGTCATATTTACATAACTTAGTTCTTTTAGTGCCCCCAGTTTCAGACTGTAATACCACTGTCGTAAATACAGACAGCTGTACACATGTATTTGTTCTGATTATCTGCTCACAACCAAACATCAAGCAAGTGCAACAACACAAGACATAGCAGACAGCTAATATTACATACTAGTCTAAAAGCATGAAGGCCAGCTCGGTGTCAGTGGTGTCTGTCTTTCGGCCTTTTATTTCATGAAGCTATCACCTGCGACTAAAAGTCAGTCCCAGATTTATGCTTTAAGCTTCTTGCTCGGTCACTGTCTCATTTTCAATCCTTAGATTCTTTCATCGGCATCTCCTTTGGTCTATTTGTCTCTGTCACTATGCCCATAGAGGCCACTGAGTCCAGTGACATTGTACAGCTCCAGTTCTGGCACAACTCAGCCTAAGCCTGTAAACCTTCTCTTCCCAGTGGTCCAAAACACCTGTGGTATAAACACTAACACTACCCCAGTGCTCTAGTTAACAAACTGAACTAACAGCAGCTATAGTTCTTAGCAGTTTACTGTCCAGTCAAATAAGTTGATGCAGAGCAGCATCAGAGGGAAACCAGAAAACATTTTCACCATAAACTATGATCCAGTTTCACCAAAATCAGTGAAATAGTTGGTGGTGTGACACTTAGTGCTGTAAAGCGTTTTGTACTTCTCGTAAATGATTGTACCTGGAACACAAAGTTACTCAGTCCAAGAACAGATGAACAAATGTGTTATTTCATGATAGAAAAGTTACACAATGATGCTTGAGTGACGCTTGGGTGCATAATAGTTTACATTTGTCTGCCACAAGAGGGGGCAGTCCAGCAGCGTTACCTGCCTGATCTTAAAATTACATCAGACTCTTACTGAATTATTATTAAAGGCATCAATCATCTTAAAGCTCTCCTCGTGATTTTGGCTATTTTACAACATTTTTAGATATTAAAAAACAAACCAATAAATATTTAAACGTCAGAATAAACATCTGCAGGAACAGAACATCTTAGAAATACAACCATCAAATATAGTATTTATTATCATTGAATAAACACTGTTGCATGACCACCATTTAAATGAACAAACACTTAAATGAATGGTACAAGTCCATCTTCACCACATGGATCCACGTCATTTAGGGACAATGAAGAAAATAACTACGCTTAGTAATAAAACTATGTTAAATTTATTATGAAAGGACAAACTTTTCGGGTTTGTCCGGGCATAGCTCCTGGTGGTCAGGTAAGAGGCAGTGAATCAGGTACTTGGCTTTCCAACCTGCTGAAATCTTCGAGACAAACAAACGGAGGTTCACTACCCGGACCACTAGGTGTCAGTCTGAGCCTGAAGATCCAACTGTAACTGTAGCCACACTTATATAAGGACACCCTCATACAGTTTCATACAAGCAAAAAAAAAAAACTTATGTGTAAAATCACATTTTGAGCCCCTTTTGTCTACAGTGAGGCTGCCTGTGCAACATCTGGCTGAGGTTTCTGCAGGACCATTTTAACAGGGCAGTGTTCAGTATGTGAGAGTAAGTGATGTAATGATTAGTTTTATTATTAATGTTAATGTTTAAATTGTGAGCAACCAAATGTCATAGTCTGTCTTCATCACCTCCTCCGTCTTCATCATTTGACTCTTAATATTTCTGCAGCAGTCAGTCACTGCTGCTGCTGCTGCTGCTGCTGCATCCTTCTGTATCAGCCCCATTTAATCCTCCCTTCAGGTAGGAGAACCTCAGTAATCAACCTCCTCCCTGTCAAACACAATTGAACCCAGTGACTAACTACATCTCCACCTGAGTCAGAGGAAAGACCTTGGCCACGCTGCTTCCACTCTGAATGTTAATCTTAATTACAGCAGGGCGGAGACTTTGACATTTTTCTTGGAGTCTGAGGAATTACGTCTATTCTTGTTCAGTCTGCGTCCTGTGTGTAAACATTGTGATTGTAGGTTACAATGCGTAAACGTGGAAAATGCCTATTTTTTTCTGCTTTTTCTCCCTTTAAGCACTTTTCCATAAAACGTCTCAGGACTTTTTTTTTTTTTTTTTTTTTTTTTCTTACCAGCCGTGAAGAGAGGAGGAGCGAGGGGTGGGGTGTGGATGTAAGGGGCGTGTTTTAGTATATAATACTTGTCCCTGAGAACTTTTGCCTGTCGCCTGGTCGTTGGGACAGCCTCTCACACATCATCTCTATAGCCGCACCAACTGGGAAACTAACCTCACCTGCAATCTGTCCAACCAAATAAACCCCCCCCTTCAACGTTTTTGACTACTGCCATCTGACATGGAGACCCAGCAAAGAAACGGACACCACTCACTTTGCCACACCTGCCGGAGAACGGAGAGCAGCAGAATGAAGGTAATCAGAGGGAACAAATAGTTTTATACTCTCCGGTTGTGCTGTGCGGGTATTGAAAGACATCTGGCGGGGTTTGAGCGGTGTTTTGTTGGCTTTGTGAGTGAGAAACCCGCTTCGGGCTGAGCAGATGCATTGATCGCATCTTTTTTTTTGTCTGTGTGTGTGCGTGCGTGTGTGCGTGTGTGTGTGTGTGTGTGTGTGTGTGTACAATAAGAACTAACCGGACATCTCTTCATTTGCATGCACAAGAGAAAGTCCAAGATGCATTCACGACACCAAGAGTAACTGAAGCTTTGAAGCATTTGTGCAACAGGTTACCTGATAGGATATAGGAGAAAAAGAGTTTTTTTTGTTTCTTCTCGCGTCTGGATGAGTGCGCCTTTCTCTGGACTCGGACAGCAAACAGCTGGTCTTTTTGTCGGCAGATAGGGGGCGGTAGGTCTGAGGGTCAGTGAGCTCATCACAGGGTGAGCAAGGGGAAAATATATGCTGAGTCTGTCTTTTCAGATAGTTAACTATCGAGCAGCCGGTCTTGCAACTTCTGGAGAGTTGTGTAAGAGCGTGAAAGAAGAGATACTGTCTACTTTTTTTTCCCCCCCATCCAGAATAAGCACTCTCTCAGGTGCGACACGGTGACAGCGGCTGATAACCCGGGAGTGTGCGGGAGACAGACAGGGAGAGGAGGGGGGGAGGCGGGGGGCGATTGCTTCCATCATTTGTCTCACGCAATGGGCTTTTTCTAAGTTAGTAGGTCAATACATCAACACGAGACCAGCACATGAAGTCGCACATCTTTTACAAGTTGAATGCGTTAAAGACTGGATCATATGTATCACAATGAAAGGCAACATCTGGCTGTCATCTGGGATTTTTTCTCTCTTTTTTTTTTTTTCAAAAGATTTCTATCCGTGTCATCACTTCTTTAAATGTGTGTTTGCATTTGTTGACCAGATGCTTCATTCTTCAATGTGTGTGTGTGTGTGTTTTTTGTTGTTTTTTTCATGTGCAGGTCAAGAAGATGTCTTCATCCAGTCGTGTGCTGCTGTTTGCATTGGCCCTGACGCTCTATGTTGTGGAAATAGCCTCGGCAGAGACGCTGTGTGGGGGAGAGCTGGTGGATGCGCTGCAGTTCGTCTGCGAAGACAGAGGCTTCTATTTCAGTAGGTTCACAAAGCCATTACAAGTTGTCACAATGGAGCTGCGTAAATGTCTGGCTTTTTTTTTTTTTTTATACATCCCTCTGTTGTTCATTCGCAACGCGTCTGTTTGGATAGCTGAGACTATCTGTGCTGTCTGTGGCTGTGCGGTATGCATGTTTTTCTTTTTCTCACGCACTCACACGCACTAACTAAAAGAGAGAGAGAGAGATTATAGCCAGCTGTGTGTCTCAAGACCTCGTCCAGGCCGCTATCTGCTGAGTGTGCGCTTCTGCCTACAGCCCATACCTCTCATTGCATATGAAAGGACCGGCGAGCTGTGAAGGCACACACGACTCGGCGAGACACAATGGGTCGCTTGTTTACCAGTAAAGTAATAGCACCCCAAGAGGCATACCAGTCACCTCAGCACCAGTGTTCCCAGGCCAGGCGACCACACTGATGAGTCGGAAGAAGGAGGGGGGGCGGGAGGGGGGGGGCAGTTTTTGATGTCAGGTTAAGACAGCGGATCATTAACATCAATTCTGATCATTGCTCCCATTGTGGTGACGATGGGAGTAGCTGTAAAGCATTAATGGTGGCTGTTAATCCTCAAATGGATAAGCTTGTGTTTGCACAGTCTGCACTGTTTGTGACACACATAAGTTCAGATATTAAGTCTCCGCAGCAGAGAAAACTCCGATTAGCCGTGTGCCACCTACTGCTTTTCACCTTTTAACACTTTCTTTGTGCGGCGCTTGCCTCAGAAGCTTCTTTCCAATCAGAAAGATCATTATCCAATTTAGGCCAACATAGATGTGCTCCCTCCTCCTCCTCCTCCTCCTCCTCCTCCTTGTCTTCTTTCTCCCCCACCTCTGCCCCCCTCCTCCTCTCTTGGATCAACCTCTCTTTCTCTCTCATGTTCCTTTTTTCTGCAATCAAATCTTGCCTCTCTCCTCTCGTGAGATTTCTGCAACACTCTATTGGGTGCAGGGCTTCAAACAATGCCTTTATCGGTCACGGATAGTGTTCCCCCGTGCAACATGCAAACCCTCCACCCCTCCACGTTATTCTTCTATACCTTTCTCTCTCTCTGTCTCTCTCTCTTGTCTTTACTCTCCTCATCTTTTGTTTTGCATTCTTTCCCTCTGTTTTGACCCTCACACCCTCTCTCTCTCTCGCTCTCTATCCACTGATCCCATTTCTCCTGCTTTTTCTCTACCTCTTTGCCACTCCTCCTCTCTCCCTCCTCATCCTCTTTATCTCTGCTGACTTGACAAAGGACAAGGTCACAGAAGAGTTTCCATTTTATGTATTTGCTCACCCAAAGGTCTGTCTGAGAGAGCTTAGCTAGTCTGTCTCCATCACTCTCTTTTAAGTGTCGACAGCATAGAGTGTTTACTTGTGTATTCACTCATTAAAGGACTTCCAGATAGCCCTAATCAGATTATCCTCTACAAACAAAAAGATTTGTTGCAGTTGGTCATAGATTTTCTTTTATCCTCTTTGTTCCGTGTACTGCTATGATTGCTGAAGTAATCCTGCAAAAACAACCCAGATTAATAACTGATGCCAGTGTTGTGTTCTCAGGCTTAAACCTCACCCTCCTCACAGACCTTTCTTCATCGCCTGTTGTGTTCCTCCTCAGGTAGGCCAACCAGCAGGGGAAACACCAGGCGCCCCCAGAACCGTGGGATTGTAGAGGAGTGTTGTTTCCGTAGCTGTGACCTCAACCTGCTGGAGCAGTACTGTGCCAAACCCGCCAAGTCCGAAAGGGACGTGTCGGCCACCTCTCTACAGGTCATACCCGTGATGCCCGCACTAAAACAGGTACATCTCACCAACAACAACAACAAACCAGTATGGGAAACACTGCTAATCCTCTATCTGTCTCTCATATCTCCTACGCCTCCATTCACCTATGAGCCTCACCCCTATGTCCCTGACACTGAGCTCAGACTGAAACCCACGCAAAGACGAGTTTATCTTGTTAAATGGTCATTGGTAAGCAGTTACCTTCCATGTAAAGTGCTGACCATCGTGGAAAAACATCAAGTCACAGCACATAATATTCAGGAAAAGGCAAAGTCATACTGAGACAGAGTGTGTATGTGCGTGTGTGTGTGTGAGAGAGCGAGAGAGCGAGAGTCTGAGAGATGGTGGAGACTGCTGGTCCGTAACAAAACATTGTGTTCTGAGCGTGTGATTATTAGTCACGGAACAGCAAGCTCTCCAAAACTGGCATGCATTTTGATCCGTGTGGTCAAAAACACCTGACCTGGCCAGAAGAGCTTCTCTGGAATATGTCACAAACATTCAGGCAACCGTCAAAGCATTGCAGGTCTTTTCACAGCGGTCACAAGACTGAGCTGTGACCGCTTTCTATAGACCTTTAAAAAATCTATTTAACCATACTTTAGACAAAATGCTGCTGTGATTTGTTAGAAAATCAGTATTAGTGGCATGGGATTTGCAAGTGATGTAAACAAAATAATTAATTAGATGCTGCAAATGTCTGGAGGAAAATAATGTTTGTCTGAAATGCAAAAAAAAAAAAAGAGAGAGGCTGCAAGGGAATTAGTTGGGACATGTCCCTAGTTTGTCTGGGCAAGGAGAGTTGGTGGGTACAGCCTGCTCTGAGGGCCAGCTGTTCTTAGGCTATTGAGCAGGCCTGGAGTGAATGAAGGGGGATAAACACTCCTCAAGTGGCAGGACCAAAACAAGCCATTTAAATGGAGCACTGGCTACTCACGCATTAATTCTAGCTTCACTGCTACCACACCCACTTTGTCCCAATCCCTGGTGCTTAGCAAAACACCTAACGCTGTTCAGAAGAGTTTGCTGTACAAGAATAGAGGTTTTGAAATGACAATGCACGTCGTTTCATTCGGTCTGTGGAGGTTAGTCAGTTCAGCGGGTCGTTGGGTGAACGACGATGTGCCCCTCATATGTATATGAGGCGAGTGACCGCCCTTCCTATTGACAGTATGTTAAAGAGGCTGAACTGAGGACTTGTTGACAGCTTCTCTCAGTCAAGGAAACCAAAACAAGGGCAAGTCAGAGGCGAGGCGAGACTGTTATGACGCTCAGAGCTATAAGAATGACATTTGATTTCCATTTGACTGGCCCAACAATGACTGAATGTTTTCACAAAATAAACAAGGCTTTCCTCCATTGTAATAAGCACTTGCACAGTATCTTATCACTTCTAATGAACTGACTCCCTCTTTTCCCTTTTTCCTCTATTTTCTCCTGTACGCCACAATAGGAAGTCCCAAGGAAGCAGCATGTGACCGTGAAGTATTCCAAATACGAGGTGTGGCAGAGGAAGGCGGCCCAGCGGCTCCGGAGGGGTGTCCCCGCCATCCTGAGGGCCAAAAAGTTTCGGAGGCAGGCGGAGACGATCAAAGCCCAGGAGCAGGCAATCTTCCATAGGCCTCTGATCAGCCTGCCCAGCAAACTGCCTCCTGTCTTGCTCGCCACGGACAACTATGTCAACCACAAATGAGCCCGCTGCCAGCCCTTTGCACAGACAAGAGTTTGGAGGGAGAAAAAAAGGATTATAGCTTTGTCTCTGACGTCATTTCTGTGGCAGTCCTCTTTGACCTCCCCTGCCCTGTCCGAGCCCACCAATTCCTCCCCCTGCTCTCATCCACTACTTCTTGACCCCCTGGCCCTTTTCTATTGCCCCCTCAACCCCACCCACCCATCCTCCTCCGGCAGACAAACATGCCTTCACATTCTTCCTGTCTGAACTCTTTCGTTCCCTCTCTCTTTCAGTCACTGACACAAAAGGCACAAACACAAATGATGAACAAAAAGTTAACAATTCGGCTGAATGCAATTCAGGTGGATCCTTCAGCAAAAGAGAAACGGGAAAGGAGAAAAGTAGATGAAAGAGATCTGTGGTTTGCAAGTGTCAAGAGGACACCCAGCGGAATGTTTTTTTGTCCTTGTGGAAGACAACTGAAAGTGAAGAGCAGCTTGCATGAAAGAATCCATTCCACATCATTTTTCCTGAGGCAAAAAGAAAATCTCTGTTAGTTCTTTTTCTTATTAGTTTGCACCTCTACCTATAAAGGGACTTCCACACTGTAAGGAATTATTTTGTAAAATTAGATTCCTGTTCCAGCACCTTTTGATCACAAACAAAAAGCAGAAAAGTCTGCAAAATTGCACATTGCCACGGATTACGTCAAAGTAAAGAAAAAAATGGCACTATTTTTTTATGAACAATGAACGTGTAGCTTAAAAAAATGTCATGGTGCTAGCTTTGGGAATGGACTCAAAGAAGAGGTTGAAAAGCACGTTTTTTTTCTTTGAATGAATATTAAAACTTTCCGTTTTAAGGAAAGTGTGACTTTAAAAAAAAAAAGGAAAATAAAGGATATGGGGGAGCTCCTGGCAGTGGCAATGTCAAGGGGGAAGTGTCACTGAGAGAAGATATGGGCTGTGTTGGCATCTAGACTCACAGCGAATGCTAGCGGCTGCTCATCACTAGCTTGCCAGCGTAAGCGGCAAGGGGGACCTGCGACCCAGTCCCTGTTCCTCCTTTCCCTCTGAGGCTGCCAGACACGGGGAGCAGTGTGGGGACACATATGGGACACCGTGGACCGCCTGGATTGGACAGTACTACAGTTCTGGGACAGTACTTCCTGTTTGCCATGGCTTTTCAGACTGCTCTGACAGGAAGTAACATGGCATGGACAAAGAGCAAGTGGGATAACGATGATTATATTTTATTTTGTCTTTTTTTCTGTTTTCTTTTCATATCAATGTTTCAATGAAAAAAAAGGAAAACCCCGTCAGTTTCTGGTACCGTGACATTCCTGTTTTTCCAAGTTAGGCTTTTTTGTTTCCATGGTTATTGTTATGATGTTATTTTACAGTTCTAAAGAAAGGCACAAAATTTCAATTCAAAGGGAAAAAAAACAGCAATAATGTCAACTAACATTTTATTTTTATTGTATATCAGTAGTATTCACATGCTTTTGCCTGAAAACAAATACTTGAATATATATATATATATATACATCTATATATATATATATATATCTATATATATATATATCTATATATATATATATATAGATATATATATATATATATATAGATATATAATTAGTTTCCAGGGACGTTGTGTTATTTTCCTTTAGTCTGAGCTGTATCTTGCGTAATGAGCCGCCAAGCTTTTTTGTTTGTTTGTTGAAATACAAATAAGGGCACTGTATAAAGGCATTATTTATTTTGTTATAAAATATATTTGAAAAATTGGTCCAAATAATATACGTAGCACTGATGCTCAACTGACGGTTTTATTTTGTATGATCTCTGTTTTCCAATTGGAGTTGTAAGGCTTTTTTGTAGATGCTTTGTACCAAAAATAATGTCTTATTTTTCCTTTTTTTTTTTGTTTGCCATAGTTACTTTAAATTAATATTTTAACAGCAGCATAGCCTGGATTGCTTAGGCATGTTATGTCACAGAAATAGGCACATACTCTGAATACGTTGGTCTGCATGGATTTCCAGAAGCCTGTCAGGGTTATCTGTGAAAAGGAAAGCGACTTTATTATTGGAAAAAAAAAAAAACTGTTCAACATTGATTGTACTCAAACCCACTATGTTTTGAAGCCACTTTAGTATTCATGGCAGGGGAATGATCAGTCCTTCATTAAATCATGTCTTTGTAATTGTGCATGATGTCCTATGGTCTTCGAAGGAGCATCTTGCCTATGTGCCAGTGCCACTGATGTTGTCGCGTGTTGGTTTGGGTCATGAGGCCACAAATTGTCCGGTCAGTTATGGATTTAGGGTTTAGTTAACATGTGACGTGCACGAGTCATTGTGTCGATGCCTTAATTGAAGGTAATGATGCTGCTATGATGCTAGTAACCATCAAAGGTCACTTCAAGGTCATTGTCTATCAAGGAGAGTGCATATCATCACCTCACTGGTCTCTATCTATCTATCTATCTATCTATCTATCTATCTATCTATCTATCTATCTATCTATCTATCTATCTATCTATCTATCTATCTATCTATCTATCTATTCTTCTCGGTTTGTAGAAGACAATGCCCCTGATCTTATGCATCAACAGTATGTATTTGCATGGTGAGGAGTGGGGTGAGCAGGGCTGTTAGCCTGCCGTTCACCCCTCAACAATCTTCCAATCATCCATCCATTATGCATTTGATGAAGGGCTATCACGCTGAACCATTTCTGAAGCACTCAGGAAAAAACAATCTATGCTCTCCGAGGGGAGAAGTGGAGTAGCTTGCTGAGTGTAAGTGATAATCTTGTTGTGGAAGGGCAGCTGAGGTTGTTACCCATACCTGGCCACAATGATACAGCTCTCTGTGACAAACCACTGAAGCCCATGTCAGAAACAAGGTAATTCTGTGCCACATTATAGTTTCCTCCTCTATTGTGTCATGCATCATCCATGAAATGGAGACTTAATGTATACTCGCCCTGCTGTGGTGAAGAGTCAAGCCAATACTTTATATCTTCTTTCTGTCAGAGAGATCTCAATTATCAAGGCTGTGTCCTGTCTCTAATTATATTCTACTTCAGTTGTGCAACGAAGCAGGCAGTGCAATTATTATTATATTATTATTGTTAATAATAATATTATTATTATATTTTCTATTTTATTCTATATTTTCCTGCTAGGACTGCATTCATTCACTATTGTAATGTTCAAACAGGCTACTCTAGTGTTCTTATGAATGGCGTGAAAGACAACCACTTCTTTTCGCTGAATATGAAGAGATATCTTTGCCGAGCAATGGCAACTTTTTCTGTGTCAGTAGCTCACTCAGCCTGTGTGTATTTTATTGATTTAACCTCTGCACGCTAGAACGTCCGAAATGCACAATTCATGTACTTTCATTTTTAATATCAATAAAAAAACATTTTATCAAACATACAATGTCTAAAATACTTACTGCTTTGTTCAGTGTATTTGCCCGTCCTGGATGTGTGTTTACGCTTTTCGGTGTGTGTGTGTGTGTCGAGCTCGAGGTCCATTTTTGAAATCTTTTTATATCAATTAAACGTTATGTACCCTGTAAATGATTTATTACATCTTAAGGCCTTGCAAAGAATCTCCAGTTGCTTTTAGCACCCTCTCTGTTCCCTCTCACCCACCCTCCCCCTTCTTTCCCTCTCTTTTCTCTCCATCTCTGCATGAGTCCATGTCTGTCTATGTCTGTCTGTCCGTCTGTCTCCTGCTCTGTGATTGGGAACAGTGTTGCTAAAGTGGAAATCAGCACTCACAGAGTGGCAAGCAGGCTGGCCACAACTCCTCAGTCCTTCCTCTGCTGCATGCCACACTAAACCTGACCTGTTCTCACTGCCTCTGACACACCCATCCGTACATCCATCCCTCCATCCTCCAGTGGCTTGCTAACTACTGGAGCAAGCTTCTCTTCAGTGGCTAAGTTTAGTAACCGTCATGTCTCAAATTATCACATGCATATTCTGAAAATGGCACGACCTTTCATTGTTGACATGCATGCACATACCCACCCATGGGATGTCTGTTACCGGGCAGATTTACTGTTTAGTATCTTTGTTCCCAGAATGGAACAGGTTTGGGCACTGGGGTTATCTTGGTGCAGCAGAGTTTACTGTAGCTCTCAGTTCTGTTTTAGGTTGGCATCAAAGAGTTTACAAGCAGGAGAGGAAGAAATCTCTTTTTCTTTGGCTGTAGTGCAAACTTCTGGCTTACAGTGATGAGATGCACATGAGTTGCTTCTGGGAAAGTGGAGAGACTTTTGTTGGCTATCGTAAAGAAGCTCGTGTTCTGTGTTTCATGGTATAAATCGCTCAATTAAATCACCTTTCTCATGAAACCTTATTGCCCTACTTCGGAGTCCATACCACAGAAATATGGAAAAACTCTTTTTGACTGTATTTTTATTCATTTCTGAAGAATGGCTAAGTTCACACACAATCCTGTGCATACTGAATGTTGCTTGCAAACACCAAGCACCCATTCGCTTTGTTGATAAATGCATTATTAGTGCAGTGTTTAGTGAAGCGTCATTCTCAATAAAACACTTTCACTGACGTTTTAAAAAAAAAACGACTGGCAGGTGTATGTGTGTGTGTTCTCCAGCAGCCGGTTGGGGACTGAGCCTGTTCCCTGCAGGTGTTTATACATAGTATGACTCTCTAGAGCTTGGTAATGAGATCAGGGACTCTCTGGTCCTCAGGGCTCGTCACGTCACCGCTGTGCCTGACGGGGCAGCGTCTGGCAGAACATCAGTCAACCAAAACAAGCCAAACCGGGCCATAGTGCGCCAAGACATACTTGTTTTCCCGATTGTTGAGTTTGATGATTATGCCGGTTAGATCTTGTCAAGATCATTAAAGCTTATACCGCAGCCAAGACGTATCTGTGGAGTTAGAACTGAACAATGTGAAGTGCTGAGAAGCATTTTTCTTGTTTCTAAGGTATGTGTGTAATTTGGGTAGGTGCATTTTTAACTTGTCCAATTTAAATTTACATCTGCATCTAAATGTGGAACCTAGGCTTAAAATCACTATAACATTATCCTAAATAAGTAAACAACAGAGAGAGCACAGAAATGCCACCCCAACCTAAACTGGTGGAGCCAAATAAACCATAAACCAAAACCCTCGCATCCATCCCCACCAGAGGCCTCCTGAACTGTAGAGAGGAGTGTAGATGTGGGTGGCACAACTCTCCCAGGCCTGACATTGGAAACTGCCAAAGAGCATACTACAGTTAGTTGTGGTTGGCCGGATGCACGGGATGCATGTAAGGCCAGGCCAACTATTGAGGCACAGGGTTTGGCAAGCCGAGACCATCACAGCCCAGCGTGGCCACACAGGCCAATTAAGACAGGCCTCCTCTCCTTTCTTTTCCTCCCCTCCTCTGTGTCTCTCTCATCTCTCCCTCTCTCTTTATCTCTCACTTTCTCTCTTGTACTCGCTCTCTCTTTCTCCCAATCCTCACAAAGCGTGCTCACACATTCCTCTTTTCCCACTTTGCCTCTCTAATTGCTGTGGACTGAAAAGAGGGATGGAGAGAGGGGAATGTGATTGAAAGAAAGAGACAGAGAGAGGGGGAAAGGGGGTCATACCACAGAACCTCTATGGCCAGGACAAACTGTACTGGCCCCCTGAAATAGTCATAACTCCTCTGTTTGTGGTGTGTATGGGCTTGACCGTCCACTGCTCTCTCTCTCTCTCTCTGTCTCTCTCTCTCTGTCTCTCTCTCTCTGTGTGTGTGTCTCTCTCTCTCTGTCTCTCTTATTAATTACACTGAAACATAACCATTTTGCTAATGTTTCCCAAAGAGCTTACTTTCATAATGTAAAAAAATAATTCAATCTACATCCTTGCAAGGGCTCTGAGGTGGTTGCAGCAGAGCCAGAGTATAAAGAGGGGATTGTGTTTCTTCAGCGCCCCACAAAACTATCTAATTGTTAATTCCTAATCAACCAGGAGCTGCGAGGAGGCTTAATTATGTAACCGTACCTTCTGACATATTAACAATGAAGTGGAAGTTTAATGGATTTTTGTACTAAGTAAGTACTAAGTGTGGAGACAAGTGTCGTAGTAGTATTGAATTTTCTCCATGTTTAAAACTATGCTTATTCATGTTGGTTGTGATTGCACAGTCACTGTTAATGATGTTTAAAATCCAAGATCTGAATTCAACCTTGTGAGGATGTGACAAAAAGACAAACTGCACAATCAGCGTTGGTCCTAACAAGCATAGCAAGGATCCATACAGCCCACTTACACACTAAACACAGAGCACTTTGGATGCCGCATTTGTAAAGTTTTGTAATTTTGAGGTTTTTGGTGTCTGTCAGAGATGGCAGAAACAGCAGTGGATGTGACAAGATGTGTGGGGTAGACGGTATTCTGGACGACAAGAAGAAGGGAAATGAGGTGGTTAAGCCATACAAAATCATAACAAAAGGGGAAGTGGTTTCTAGTGTGGTCACTGGGTCATTGCATGACATTTTCCTCTTACTGGAAAACAAGGGGGTCACAGCTTTACACTGAAATATACTCTGCGTGTGGTGCACAGACCGCCTGGGCTATACTTATTCACAGGGGTCAAATGTGACACTCTGTGGCCACTCCATTTTAAGTGAGTCCACTTTTTCTTCCAAAATAAAAATTTAAACATCCTCCCACAAAACCTATATATTTTCCAACAGAAGTGACCTGTATCTCATTTGGCTGATTCTGAAATATTCATGGATTTGTTAAAGGCTAAATTTAATTGAAGGTGTTGCAGGAAGAGTG
This sequence comes from Larimichthys crocea, assembly GCF_000972845.2. Lineage (NCBI taxonomy): Eukaryota > Metazoa > Chordata > Actinopteri > Sciaenidae > Larimichthys > Larimichthys crocea. The sequence goes on from NC_040031.1 coordinate 5,940,474, forward strand.
AAGTGGGTGGCAGTAAATGTTTAAAAGCAGAACGCTGCACTTAATTAAACAAGGAGGTCAGCATCTTGTAACGTTTAAGGTTTCTGAGTTTTTAACTTTAACATTATCCAGGTGTGTCCTTACTTCACTCTATCAGGGCATTCATCATTGTTGCACGTTTGTGTCACTATGTGGAGGTCACCGGGGCACTACCTACTACACACAACGCACACACACACACACACACACACACACACACACACACACACAGCACTGCTTTCCTGCCATAATCCATTAGACACATTAGAGGCAAGACAGTGAAGGGCGCAAAACTGTGGCAGATAAACAAATCTGCTGCGTACTCACACCCTGTATTGTTAATGAAAAACTGAAAAGAATTGAAACTTTCATACTAACGGCAGACAATCAGTGATGCTGGCACTTGTTGTGGTCGTAAAGCAGGCTGCACAATAACCAGGGACACTCCCCTCTATGTTTGAACAACATATAATTACAGATCAGGATAGGAGAGCCCATTCTGTGGGGAAAATAGCAATCTCTCTTAATTACAAGGCAGGCCATGATCCATACCTATCCGTCACTTCAAATAACTCTGTTGGATGACTCTCTGTTGGAGTGGCTGACAATATTATTTCTGTTCAGGTAGAGATAAACAACACGAGCAGCTCTGGAAGAGCCATCAGTTCAACTAAAATCTCTCAACTGACAACGGTAAATTCACCTGGCAAAATTCTATCCACACCGAGAGTTTTATTTTTGAAGTTGCTTACTCTGAAACGATAAAAAATTAGAATAGTGATTGATTTAGAAGAAAACAAAAACAGCCATGTGGGAGAAAACCACTTCTGCTGACTTCTGTCTGTGTGTTTTCCCATTTTTATAAACCATACAAAGATCCCTGTGGATGTTATTATGAGCTTTTGAATGACAAGTGTTGAGTTGGACTTTTGTGCAACAGTTGAGCGAGTGCCAGCGTGTGTGTCCAGCTGTCATGCTCACACACACATAAACAGGCTCCAGTCTCCAGTCTCCAGTCTCCAATGAACAGTGTCAGCACACAGCTATGGTGGAGGTTCCTCTCTCTCTGGCCAGATGAGCATTCTACTTATCTTCCCCATATAAACAAGATAAGCTCCATTTCTTTGGCCCTCGCCAGGGCCCAGGGGTTACAGGGTTCTTTCCTTCTGTTGCTCTCTTTCTCTTCCTCCCCTTGAACTTTCTCCTTCTTGTTTTTCTGCAACTTGCGTTTTCTGTGTTGTAAAATATACAGGATTCGGAAACTGGCATAGTGCGCAGAATCTCCTGATCCTGATGCTCATAATACAGTTACACAAATTTATACAATTCCCTCATAATTTCACTTTTTCTAAAAATGACAGACATTTCAGATATTGTTATAACCCATGCACCACCACATGCAGACACACACACACACACACACACACACACACACACACACATTCAGACAAAAACATGACAGAGGAGTGCAAATATTTGTGAGGAAATTGCTCGAGAAGGACATTGCAACTGTGCCATTTGGCTGCCCCAAACCTTTGTCCGTTGAGACTTACCATGGAAGCTGGCAGCAGTTGTTTGTGTTTGCTGTGCCATCCTTCAGCCCAAGACTGTCAATTTCATTCTCATGCTTCAGTAATGCAGATGGGAAGTTGTCCAAAAATGCCACAACTGAAAGACTATGTATATGTGTGTGTATGTGTGTGTGTGCCCTTAAATATAATGACAGTGCCACCAGTCTGGCACACTAGTGTGTGAAAACTCACACATACAATATACTCACACGTATACAAACATAAACAAACAGTCAGGCATACACAAACACACATGAAAGCACGCGTGCATATACATTTACACACATTCAAATATAGACTCAAGCAAACACATTTGTGTTCACGGAGCCCCTGCTAATGATGGGTAGCAGTATGATGTTTGTGTGTGTTCCAAAAGAATTGGCATTACTACTTGGGCCAAATCAGCAGCCAACAGCAGCAGGCTATTAACAAAACTGTTTCTTTGTTTGCTTTTTTCCTGTTTTTTTCTTGAGAGGCGCCAAGCAATTAATGGTCTGCCTATGGGAGACCAGTAAACTGTGCCACAGTGGAGAACATATGCACAATGATGCAATATAACATGATGGAATAGCATAGATGATATTATGACTGGCCAACATTCATCATTCTGATGTTTATTACAGGACGGATCAAAGAAAAGTACATGCTCTGAGGCCAGCTGACATCTAAAAGGGCTAAACGTGCTCTTGACAATTCTGGCCGGTGTAACCAAATTCAAAGCCTCCAAGCAAGTACACGGATGAGAAACTCTGCGTGTGTGGTGGGAGGTAGGATTACTATGTTGAATGACTCTGCTTCTACGAGAACCACAGCTTTCTATGAAAAGCAGGGTTTTTCTCTTAATGGATCAAAAAAGGAATTTCCTGCAGGTCAAATAAAATGAATAAATATGACAGAGAGAGCGAACAGAGGGAACAGGGTTCATCCATGGCCGTGAGCTTTTCAATGTAAACAACTTCTGTGGAAGAGCTTTTATCTGCTGTTATATTGTACCACTTAAAACAAAGCTGATAAGCAGTATAGATAGATACAGTATAGATGACCAGGAAGAAATAAACATTTTAGAAACATCTGCATAAAGCTCTGTAGATCCACTCATCCTATTAACCACTTTTGTCAATTCTAAAGTTATTAGTGAAATCATTTTCATACTTACGTACCATTTATAATGATATTAGCTTCTTGTAAATTAGTAGTAATTTGTTTGTTGTTGAACAATTTGGACTTATTGTACAGCTGCAAGAGTCAAGCTATGGTCTTAAAAGAAATCTTAATCTTTATACATATTTTTTTCACAAATATAGAATATGTATAATGTTTTTTAGATTTTGGTTTCTAATGTGCATTGTAGCTCATACTTTTATGTGCAGCCTGCCCTCCCTGAATCTGCCCACATTGCTCATTCGTGAGCACTGAGGGCTAACGGCACACGGCCAGTGACCTCACATATTTCCACCCACTCTGTCTAATAGTACAAAATTCACTTCCACCTGCAGTGGAACAAGATAGTTTGAGATAAGTGGGACATGTGCACAATGAGGATGGACCTGATGAATGTTCAGCCAGATAATGCTAAATTAGAAGATAGTGCCATCTTATTACTGAGCCATAAAAGTGACATGAAGTGCGATAATGATGTGGATTTACAGCCCTTTTTGGTACTAAGTACTCGAGCTCATGTGATTATTAGATAAGTCGCTGACTCTTTAGAGCGATCTCTGTGGAGTGCTTGTGCATGCAGTACAGTGTGCAAACCATATTGTCTCCAAAATGTCAGTCAACCAAGGAAAGCCGTCTTGTTTTAAACTTGGGTTTAATTCATGTGCTTATAGAGAAGAAGAATCATCTCCAAGCTAACTTCAACATAGGCTTTTAACTAAAGAGTTCCTAGCCCAGTCAGCACTGGATGTGGGAGAGCCAGGGCTTTAGCAGTCACAGTCAGCAGTCTCTATTATGCATTACAAGGGAGTAATAGTGCTAGCAACACAAAGCTACAAAAACACTCCCAAAATTGCCTTTGTTTTATTGTTAATTATCACAGAACATCATCAGCAATTTCCTGTTACTCACTGAATGCATATACCCTCTGGGGTTTTCAGTGACCCCTTGAGATGAGGTAACAGCAGTGGTTTCAACTTAACTAGACCGTTTTGGGCAGGAAAATTAGCTGCAAATCCACGTTTGGCTTCCTGCTCATGTTTGGCTAATTCATACGTGCAGTGCTTGCATGTTTCTGAATGCATGTCTGTGCATGTGTGTTCATAACCGTCAAAGTTTTTTTTTTGTTTTTTTTGTATGTTAAGTGTGTTTGTGAGAAGTGGCTGCGACAGGTAACCAAGAATTATCCAGTGGCTTGGTCCCCAGACAGACTGTGTGCGTACGCAGTGTTCCAGGCTAGTAATTGTGGGCTCGGAGGGAGAGAGGCTATACCATGTTAGCCTTATTATTATCATTAAAGCGAGAGTTAGCTCGCTGTCTGAGGCCAGGTCGAACAGGGAGATGTTCCTCCAGACAAACTGATGCTTACAAGCCTTCTGTTTGTCCCACGTGTGCTCAGTGAATCAACTGCTGCCTAGTAGCAATTACTGCCAGGGCAATCACTGCAAATAACAGTTTGTCTTTATTTGACCCCCATGCTGAAACTAATTTTTAAAAATGTGAAAATAAAAGGTTGTGCTGATAGTTTCAGACATATCCCTCTTGCAGCGATGTGCTGTGTGTTAATTAATAATGTCAGTTATTAGCCCTGTAGGTCAGTCCACCTGCAGCCTCCTCAGTCTGATAAACAATAAGAGCTGCTCAGCTCCCAGCCACCTGTGAGTTACTGTGTGTGACAAACTGTATCTGTGCATCAGCTCTGAACTCTTTTAACACCTGTATCTGCTCTGGCAGCTGCTCAGCTGCACTATGACTGTACTGAGAGACAGCCAGAGAGAGAGAGCGAAAGAATAGGTGGATTATTTCCCAAGAGGTACATTTATTTCATTTTTCACTTAATCTTGCTGGGGATGGGAATCCAATGAAGCTGTGAGAGAGATCTGGCAAAGTTGGCATACAATGTTGCAAAGAAAGCAGTAGCGAGTCAGACAACTGATACCTACACAGATAATATTACAAAAATAAGGCTAAAAGTAGTCTGAGAAAAGACACAATTAAGCATAGAGTCATTTATCATAGAGTTTTCAATTTGAGATATCCGGTTTGCCTTAGATTCACTCTTTTTTCAGGTGGCCTGAGCAGAAAACATGAAGGCTTTTAGAATCCCTCTGGTTTTATTGTCTGACAAAAAGAAAAATCGGGTAAATATGTGTCACAAAACATAATTTAAAAGCTGAAACTCCGAACATCCTGTGGTATTTTTTTCATTTTCTTCTTTCTTTTTTAGTTCCAATAATTTCCTCTTTAAAAACAAACATTATTTTCTTCGAAAACAAAGATATCATTCTTACTATTATGTATCTTTCACAAGTCAGTAGGGAGACAGAGTTCTCGCCATGGACTGGCAAACCAAACAAAAAGTGAGCAAAACATCCCCGAACAACAGACAAAGTTTTATCAATAAAGATGTTCTTTCTATGAAAATAATCACAGCGGCCAAACAAAACATGACGCAGGATCCAGAGTTGTTGTCGGAGGTTTGCCAGCAGACACTCTTGAAGGAAACTGAGTGGACAGGGATGACGCCACAGGGCCTTTTTAACCTAAATGTTCCCCCTCCACCTGTCCAAGTCCACATTCCAGCCGTATGACCTGCTCCTCTGTGTCGCCTGCAGGGAGAGTCCAGAGGGTCCAGGGGTCCTGGGCTTTCCAGCAGTCCGATAATAAGGGATGATGTGTCTGCCAGCTCAGCTCAGCCTCCATCAGTGTGAGGTTTTGTTGAGTGGGGGAAGGGTAAGGGGGGGGGGGGGGTTCAACAGCAGAAAAACAGGAAGATTAAAGAGCACAATAACACTTTTTTTTTTATCATTTACTATGTCCAGTCTACATGTGAAACTGAGCCACACAAGACCCAAAAACCCACAAAAACAACACTTTAGAGGAACATAACACCCAGGGGTCACTTTGTTTTTGTTCCCCTGTCTTCCTCTTTACAAGCAGTTCACTCGAGAAATCTCAAGAAAAAGTGGCACTTCCATTTCAGCATGGCATCGTCGTTAACTGTGAAAATTTTAAAGTGTTTTCCCTAAAAGTTTTATGTACTTTATAGATTCAGTGGCAGCTTATAAATAGCCAAAATTCCAATAGTGGAAAAGCTGGATGAAATATGACCTGAGGAATGGACAGAAATGATAAAGAACTTGTGCCTGAAAACTCTGGCCCTGCTCTTTAAGAGAGGAATGGAAAGAATTTTGATTTCTTCAATTTATTAATAGCACATGGCAAAGATGTAGTGTGTGGGACTGTGTGTGAACGATGGGTGTGCATGTGTGTGTGTGTGTGTGTGTGTGTGTGTGTGTGTGTGTGTACATGTTGAGCACACAACAGGTGCCAAACATAACAGAGGAGACGAGGAAAACATGGTGGGGTTAGCTCACAGCCGGGCTTCCCGCTAACACAGTGTCACAAACAAAAAATGGGACGGTACGTAAGTTTGAGCGGGCCTGTGCGATTTAGTGACTATGTGCGATCTTCTGCATGTGTGTGTGTTTGATAGCGTGCCTGAGAGGATGCACATGTGGGTGCGCGTGTGTTTGCCTTTGTCTGTGTCTGCAGCTGTACGTGTGCAATGAGCGAAAACAGTACGGGGAAATGAATGAGGTATGTGTAATGGCTTGCTGCTCTGCTATGTTCATTAGGCTACAGCGCATGTGAGTGAGTGTGTGTGTGTGTGTGTGTGTTTGCCGGAGTGTGTTTGCTTTGCTTAAACACAAATTCCTGGGAAACAGTAGGAGGTATGGAAAGTCTTCCCTGCATGGCTTTTGAGGTTTGGTTGTCAACATTGTCAGTATAACATCACTGACAGTAACACATGAGACAGATGCTGACACTGTAGCGGATTACCCTACATTTGTTTGGCTCAATCAACCGATAGATCGTATTTCTCATTTCTCTGCCGTCTCTCTGGAGAGGGCTTCATATGTTTGGTGGTGAAAATATGTTATTCAGAGGGGGAATGAGAGCCAGCATGTCCTCACTGTGGTGCAGTGGTGTGCTGTAACACCATATACTGTATATACTGTGTGTGGGCTTAATTTTGCAATATTCAGGCAACATATATATATTAGCTGCTTAAAGTACCGCTGTTTGAATCCAGATTTGCATAAACTTATTTTCTACCTCCTCATATATCATTTAACGCCCATCCAATTACCAGTTCTTTTACATATAATCATTAAATGATTGTTTTACTCTGAGGTAATTGAGATATATAGTTCATATGCAGTATAGAGATCAGGAGAGAATAAAAGTTGTGGCAGAACAATGAATAAAATTTTATTTATAACAGAGAGATTTTTCCCACAAGATAAAGTGGCTGCAAATACGATCCTAATACATTGTGACACATTTGGCAAGAACCGTTATATATACAACGCATATTTTTCCATAGAATACGCTGAGACACACTCTTTGAACTTCCTTAACTACACTGAGCTCATGTGCCAGATGATTTAGTAAACACCATTTTTACAGTCTAGAAGCCAAGTCGTCCCAACATCATTACATGATCCTTGTTAAGGTGGTTCTTGATGGTCATGGTCAATGAGAAACCATTATATGTTGTCGTTGTTAAAGTTAGTTTCCATATGAGGCTGTACATTTCCCAATGTACTCTTAGCTGTCCTCATATGGCTGGGGCTGAGCTGGCTGACCCCCAGCACAGTTTACTGGGAGTTTCACTTCTGCAGTGCTTCCCAAAAAGTGTTCCGACACAGACATTGGTACAGCTGGCCACCCCAATGCTGACATTTACAACTGCCTCTCATCTGACAGTGATTCACAGCACATGCACTTAAGATATAAAACGCGCCAGATGCAGCAAGGGAACTGTACAACAACAAGGCATCAATGATGAAGTATGTCGTGCTGAGCAGCTGAACAGGTTAAACAGCCAGAGGGACTACGAGACAATGTTTAGTTTTGGTGCTTTGGTCTACATTTTGGATTGACAGTGTACTCAAAATAAAATCAAATTTGGAATTGTTTGACATCTCAGAGACTCAGACTCGAACACGGTGCTGCAATGCAATTTGAGGTCTGTTTGTTGGATATCATGCATACAGGAGGACCTTGCAAGCAGATATAACCGCTATGTTCCTCAAAACAAGATGTAAAAAAAGATGAAATATTATATTTATTCATACTATACTCAATGTTATATAACTGTAAGGAGGCATGGACTTTAACCTCTCACCTCAAATTGTTGCGGTTGCTGCTGCAGAGGGTGTATTAGGTAAATTTGAATAAATGATGCTGTTCAGTGGGCCAGCCTGCAGCCAAAGCTACATATGCAGCTCTTTCAGGTAATAACCCTCACATTTCTCCTGTGCAAACACAGCAGAATTTCTGCTTTTACAGTCAACTCCCAGCCTCGGTCTGAAGTTTGCAGCACACATCACTGAGGCTTTTCAGCCTTTAGGCAATGCTACAGAATCTGAAAAATCCACATTTCTTTGTACGAACTGACCCTTAATTTGCTTGAAAGGACTTGTTTTATCTGATAGCACTGCATCAGTGTGTGTGATTGGCGGAGCTGTTGTTGCTGGCAGCAAATTCTTTTTTAAGCAGCCTTAGCATATGAGTACATACTTCAGCTACAGAAGCTATTTCCCTCCCTTTGGCCAGCAGGAGATCAGTGATATGTCTGTTTTGGGGAAGAGCGTAAGGTGGGATTGCAAATAAAAGTTCTCACCCCGGGCCGTGGAATTCCAGGGTCGGTATTCGAGGAATATGCCCAGCCCTAAGTGCAGGCGAGCCCAGACCCCCCTCTGGGCAACTGCAGCCTTATACAACACATCTGCAACACACACATACACACATGCACTCACACACACACACATACACACAATAAGCAGACAGTCCCCTACCCCCTTCCTTTTGTTGTTGTTGTTTTTCTCTTCTCCCCCTCTCACAATGGAAAGGCATCTCCACTCTCTAAGAGGTCACAATGAGAGATCTGCTCAGTAGCGGAACAATAAACAGAATCTATACTGGCTTCGCTTCTGAGGCCACCTTGGACTTTAGTTGGCCAACTGATTCTTAGATACAAGAGCTAGATAAGAAACAGGCGTACATGCTCCGGCAGGAGTAGCAAAAACACACTCCCTTTATGTCAAACACAGTAGATGACTGCTTCAAAGAGCATTACCCGCTTGGGACAGGGACCGTTCGTCGCTGGGGCCACAGTGGCATCGCGGCACTTGGTGAGTTGCTGTCAATACAAAGCTCCTTTGAGCTTCAGCATTGTCTCCTCGCTGGCTTGTTCTCTATGATTAGTCAGCAATCTGCTATCGTACAGGGCTCTGGCCTACTTCTGCAGAGGAATTCGACCTATGACATCAGTCTGCTACAAAGAGGCCAAAGTCTGTCCAGCATAGGCCTTAAAAAGTCCAGATGGAACGGTTCGAAGATTTTTGTTTTTTCAACCTCCTGTATAAGTGATCCGCCCCTTTCGCTTTGTCTCAATCATTAACACACACCAGCAAACCGCAGAGATCTCCTGAAATTGTATTAAATGAGAACAAAAGTGGGGGGATGCATAAAAAGGTGATGTAACAAAGGTATGACTAAAAACAGACAAGGTAGGCACAAAATGTTATTTTGGTAGGTTTTTCTTATTTAACCATGACCAAAGGCTTTTAAACTCTAACCACAATCATAAACCTAAACCATACACCCAACGTTTTAGTTTCTCAACCTTAACCAAACCATTGCCTGCTGAAACCTCACATTAATCTTAACCATTAGGTAACCATTAATGTGATGAACACAAGATGTCAAATTTGGGCTGTTGTCACATAATCTAATTTGTGGCAAAGAAATACACCGTCGGCAACACGTCATTCTAATTTCAGACTTTGTGCTCTCATTTTAGAACATTTTATGAGTTCTTGATGGTCTTGGGAGTTCTTCACACACCCGCACACACACACACACTTGCAGGGATGAAAAATACACTGATGGAGGAGGGGTTAGAGAGAAGCAAAACAGAAAACGTGAGAACAGAAATGGCGAAGAAAGACTGATTAATCCTCCCTTTAGTGGTGTTCTCAAGACCTTTGATTCAGCCGCACCCCCCCTCCCAACCTGTCTACTTCTCTGTGAGGTGGTTTGATGTTTCATTCTTTCTTATCAATAGCACCTTTGCATCAATTACCCAACAAAAACATCCTTCAGAGGGAACGGGATAGGGGAATGCAGGGGGGTAGCTTGGGGAGGGGGTTTTTCTCTGAGGGAGTGTGGGAGACAACCTCCTTGTAGCACATTCCAGGCTTTTGTCATCCCTGGGAATTTGTTTCCTGTCAACGTCTTAAGCCAATAGATAATATGTTATCAGGGATGAGAGGAGCCTCAACCCCCCCGCCCCGACCCCCACCCCACGATGAGAGAAGAAAATATATATGAGGAAATACCTTTTAAGTGAGACGTCTCCTTAAGTGATTAATGTTTGCCGGTTTATGTGCGCAGCGGTAATCATTAAAACAAAATGAGGAGACTCAATTACTGGAGTCATGATCTAAAGCATGGGAGAGCAGAGGAGAGGAGAGACGAGGAAAAGCCGAATAGTATTTCCCCACTTACCCCGCTAATTCTTCAAAAGACAAGTCAAGAGGTTGCCAGGTTCTTACTCGAAGTGACATAAAAGATGTTTACAGATTTCTCTCTAATATGGATGTTTGGGGGTATTATTTCATAGCTATTTGGCCTAATTTATGAGGTGCTCCACACATGAGCTCGTTCATTTTTATGACCCTGTGTTTCCCAGTGTCTGCAAAGAGATGTGTGTGCCCTCTAGACGGCCAGCCTGGGGCCAGTAAACCTCTCTCTGTACAGGCAACTGCAACCATTCTCTCTAAATTACATCACCTTTCCAGATCCCACCAGTGAAACCGACGCTCAGCTGCTGCTGGATTCTCCTCTTGTTTTGTTTCCTTTTTTGTACTTCTCTCTCTGTCTCTTTTTTCCCTTCATAATCTTGTTTGTTTGATATTCTTTCTTTCATTCTTTCTTCGAGTTTTCACCCTAGCAAATGTAGTTTTGTAAGTCAAAGAAATATTTAGAAGGTTGATCACTTTTTGGGATTTATTGTATTCCTGAGTCCCAGCCCAACATCATTCTCTCCGTTTACATCCCTTCTCCCTTTCATCCCTCTCGATTTCTGAGACCAACATGGAAGGAAGTGACTGCGGGTCAGTGGTATGTCTGCAGTGTAAACAGTGGCTAACGGAGGCCTGGACCAGGCTTATCAGGTCGCGTCTGTCTGATTGACCCTCCACTCCCTCTTTGTTTAGACGTCCTGACAGGCGGGTCACCGCTCCACATCCTCCTCCGCCTCTGTTCCATTATTCCCACAATTCATGTTGTAAAAGTGAAAGGCCATGTTTTACTTCTTTACTTGAAGGGCAAACAAGAAGCCGGAGGTGCTTTTTGGGGAAACCAAACACTGCAATAAAGGGACTCGGGTTGCCACCTGAGACATAGCAGGTCATGATGCTTAGACGGGCAACTCTGATATGTGGCTCATTCTACAGAAACAGTAGGAAAAGGTAAAGGCACGTTGTGGGCCATTGACAAATATTTACAGCTCACTTGGACAACAGGAGGAATGCAGGATAATGTCTCTTTCTGAGGTTACTCACCCCCCACCTTCCTCTTACCCCTCTGTGTGTGGTACTGCTGTGTTCCTCAGCTGTTCCCCAGGTCTGTCTGAGGCCACTGCGGCCTGTCAGCCTGTCAGATTAAAGCTTCAGTCTCCCAGTCTTCCTTAAATGCTGCACACTTTGTTTTCATTGAGAAGGGGTGCAGAATGCGTGTGATCTCTTGTCGGCCTCCTCCTCATCCATCTCTGCCAGAAGCCGAGGGGGCAGAGGGGGTAAAAGGGGGTTCAGGCGGGGGCAAGGGGCAGGGTCACGCAGGGGGAAGAGCAGGGTCAGAGGTTAAGCTAGGTTACCCCAAGCCTTTGCACTAGAGCGGCAAGGACCTGAAGAGAGGCCTACCAGATACAGAAACACACACACTCATCTCTGCCCACCAGTAATGAAGCCTTCCACTGACATTTCGCTCATGTCTGCAACACTGCCGTTATTCATGCAGAGTGTGGCCTATTATTGAGTGCAGATGTTGGGCTGTAATGAGCAGTGGCTCTGGCACTGACTACCCAGTGATGAACAGAGGGCCGTGCTGTGCCCAGACATGAAAGACAAGCGAGAAAGCAAAGTGAATAAGATGAGTCTTTTGGACGAGGGGAAAGTTTTGTGGGTTTTTTTTTTTTTTTTTTTTTGGCAGGTGCAGAGTGTGTCAGTCACCTGGGAGCTCTCTGTGAAACTTCTGCTGTGCTCCCTCTCAACTGGGAACCCCAGTGGCTTCAGGGTTAGGGTGTAGGTACGAGTAGGACTGAGGGGAAAAGGAGAAAATAAAGAGACAAAAAGTCTTTGAAAGCTTGTTGTGACTATGTACTGTTCCTCTGGTCTGATGTCCACACCACAGTGGATTGAGTGAACATTGGTCGGCTCAACTGCTGGCGCTCTTCCAAGTCTTACTCAATCTGCTGATATTGAGTTGTAGGGTTCACAGATCACTTATCAAGGAATCTACCTTATACACGTCAGCAACAATTCCTGACTTCATTATGCATATAAAATGCACGTCCATTTATGTGAAACTCTCTTTACTTGACACACACAAGGAATTACTTTTTTTGTGAAGTGAAGATATCCTCTTTTTTTATTTTGCATCTGCACTTTTTAACTGTGAGATCAGCAAAATTTGGTTCTTGCTGAATTTCCTCAGGAAGAGGAAACTATTGAGTAACTATTGAGTGGCCATTTGAAAGTTTGTTTTCACTTCTCTTAAAGTTGTAAATTCAGTGCCTCGTTGAGCACATGGTGAAGATAAAGATAGCATGTGTCATCCAGTAATTTATCATGTGAGAGAACATAATTGACCAGTCGCTTCATGCGGAAACCGGTTGCACTTGTTTGTCTAGTGCTGTTTTTCTGATACAGTGGATGTGAAACTGTAGTTTTCTCTCACTTAGGAAGTCAGACGAGGAAGTCTTTCAAACCAGCAGCATGTCTGTATGTAGGCAAATAAAAACAGTTTGGGGCACAAACCTTGGCCTGGTGTAGTGCTTATCGAACAAAGGGAGGGGGTGGCCGGGGTTCAGAACAAATGTCTTATCTCAGTCTGCTCCACTTTTAAACTGTCTGACTGACTGTCTGGGAAAATGTGAACATTACACCCCCTGGCGCCATGACACACACAACCGATGAAGGTCAATATACAATAATGATATAATATAATTTAATTTAATATATTTAAACGTATACGATTCTTTTTTTAATCACGCAAGAACATTTTTGAAATTTTCTTTTGCATAATTTCCCAGCAGATTCACGGTCTTATTTCATTCACCTGTTGTGATTAGTGATAATGATAAGAGGAAGAGGGAGGCTCCGGCAGCAGAACATCCAATAACAGACTGAGCCTCTGTCCATGGTCCTGAACCACTCATCTACACCCATAGACCTAGAGCAAGTAGAACAGCCAGAGCAGACATTTTAGGCTACCCAAACAGAGGTTAAGTTCAAGACACAGGCAGCGATCTGAACTGAGTTATTTTGCACTCAAAAAGTTGGTCAATGACCAATTTTCTCCTCCAGTCTTCCAGATGTTATTTAATGCAGTTAAAAATGTCTGAAACACAGAATTACCAGATAAAAATATGTCACTTGTTACCGTCTTATATTTTAAAGTTAGGAGGAAATACTTGCTGAGCTTTCAGTACAAAGATGGCAGATTTGCTTCAAATCTCTCATGAAATATTTAAAAGCTATTAAAAGTTAAATAGAATAACATAAACAGAGAAAACTATCTGCAACACAACTTCCCACTGTCTTCTGTCCTTTTCCCTTTTCCTGAGCATGCCATCCTCCTTTGTTTTCACCATCTCTGACTCTCTCCTGAGATGTCAAAGGAGTAAGTGTGCCGGGAAGAACAGAGCACTCACCTCAAATGGTGTCCACTCACATAATGCATGAGGAGACGTCCTCAGTAAACACCACAACAGGAAATGTTTGAATCTACGAAACATCCTGCTTTCTAAAAGTTAAATGAAGTGCTGTAAATAAGTTGTCCTGCTGGCTACTTTCTGTGTGTGTGTGTGTGACTAAGACAAATGAGCTATCAGGGTACAAACCGAGGCGTTAAAACTGAATCCCTTCAATTAGACAAATTTTTCACAGTTTTTACAGAGTGAATGTTAACAGGGTGCCTATGACTCGCTGCGGATGTGCGTATGTGTCTTACTCACCACAAGCCACAGACCATAAACCCAGAGAGATCCTGCTGTGCACTCCTAACCTTCCACCTAATAATATCCACCTCAAGCTCAAACTCACTCCTCATTTCCAACACATTCAATTATCTTTGTTCAACTTTATATAGTACTGATGACTTGCTGATCAATCTGACAACACACTTACATACATTTGATATAATGTGCACAATGGGAAAAGTTAAAGACATCCTGTATGTTTGCGTCATTGGGGAGGGAATAAACTGCAGGACCTTACCACGGGAGACCGCTGTCGTTTCCAGTTTCCTACCGACAGTCAATGTTGTTTTTCTTTCTTCTCTCTTTTAACCATGACCACGGTCATTCCAAGCTGTAACCAAATGGTTATTGTTGTAACCATGACCTTAACAAAGTAGTCATTTTACCTCAAACCATGACCTTTCTCTAACCCTAAACAAGTGGTTTTTGTGCCTAAACCTAATCAAACCATAACATAAGCAATGTAAAGTCAAATTCAGAAAACAGTTTTGTTTTTTAAACAGCAATGTGTTATTCTAGAGACCAACAATGTATTGTGTAATTTCATTTGAAGGACTTGTGTTATTACTTTGGAGAGGCAGTCACACCATGAGCCATGCAAGAATAATCCTGTGATGGAGTCCAGACACTGGTGGTTGAGAAAGAGTGAATAACAGGCCTAGAAGGGGATGGATATGATGTGGAGATGTCATGCATGAGCACTTGTATGTAGTTATGCACGCTCCATAGGTATTTTAATCAGGATGGAAGATAATTATTTCAGAGTTTAGCATCCGTACTGAGGACACCATTTCTCATCGCTGAATACTTGACAAAGGAGTAACCCTCCTGGAGTTCTTTAGAAGAGACAGACTTTTTCTTCTGTGTGACAGCTAACCGTTACCATACTGACAGGTTGTGTCGGAACGAGCGTCATAGCCTGTGACGCTTGCCTATGACTCATAGGCTAGGATTACATGACAGGGATACAGACAGATCCGTGTAGAATTGGAAGGTGGGTGCATTGTTGTTGTTTTTTTAAATATTGGGTTAGTTAATGATGAGAGGGACAGACCAGGTAGGACCCAGAACCCGTCCTGCTAAATGCCACCAAGACCTGAACCCAGATAAGTGGAAGGAAGTGGATGGATGGATGGTAACACTCAATGTGTTTCACTGAGATAATCCATTACAATAAACTGTATGGTGGTGTGCAGGGTAATAGGCAGGAAGACAAAGAGTGTCTCTAACATCTACAGTTATGTGTCTTATCGGCAGCATCCTCTTCCTCCTTCAGTGTCCTCTTTCTGTAATTTACTGTAATTACTGTAAATGCACATGCACAAGCCAAACATTTTTACACACTAGTGCAAACATGAGGCAAGGAATAGACCGTTTCAGAAGAAACTTTAGGCTCTCTTGGCTCAGTATAGTCTCAGCTCAGATGGAGGCACATACTGTACACATACTCACATGAGTTTCTCAGGAACAAACAATCACTTCCTCTAAACCTTGAACCATTCACAGCCCTCTCTGAATTCAGTTGATTTTCATCATCCTTCAGGAACAACATTACGGATGCATGCGCTCAGAGTTGACCGTTCCAATAAGCTCCAACTTGCTGTAGCCGGTCACTGATTAACCAGTCTCGATAAGATCTGTTGGCTGAGCTGATAAGGCCTCTTGTGTCAAACACAAGGGGAGATCATTGACACTCACACAGCATTATGAAACACCAATGCTTCAGCAGCAACTTTCGCAGAAGAGGAAGGTTGATTGATTCATTCTGCTCACTGTGTGTGTGTGTGTGTGTGTGTGTGTGTGTGTGCTAACTGACTATTCCTGACTATCACCCTTTAACCCCTTAACCTTTAACAGAATGTGACTGGTACCTGGTATCACGTCAAATTCTGCAAATTCAGAAGATGATTGTTACACTCTAAGACATTTTCACGTCATAAAGGTGCCATATCTAAGATATTGAGGCATATTAACATTTTTTGTAAGAGTAATCACTTTCTGTCATGTCATTACTTATAAGCTTGCAACATAATCATGCAACATAAGCCTTTCCACAAATGTCTTGGTTTCCCGTAACAGCATGTGGGCTGATTCCTATGTAAAGGACTTGAGACAAATTTTCCGGTAAAATCCAAAGAATGTGGCGTTCATGCTAACGTTAGCGTAGAAACGTCAAAATGTCAATTAATGGCCGAGGCCCACTCCAACTCCAAGTCCACAGTCAACAGCTAACATTACTTCAAAGCATGTGAAATGTATTGTGATATTGTGGTTTTAACTTGCTAACGCTGGCTTGCTTGTTAATGCGGACAAATTGCTAGCTTACATACTAGCAAAATACTGTCGGGTGGATAATGTCAGCTAATTTATCCAGACTCCTGGGGCTAATCTGGCTGGTAAATTTGCTGGCCGGTTACAAGGAGCATTGCTGGGTTGCAGCTGGCTAATTAATCTTTGCTTGCTTGCTAACATTATGTCTAGCAAAACCCTATAAATGGATATGTTGTTAAAAGCCTACCAAATTACTTCAGCTAATATACTAACTTATATTTAATACAAACATTTTAGCCAACAATAAAAGTAACACAAGTTCAGTTGGAGATGTTTGCAAGCAACAAACCTAACCCTCCTGTCCCCTTTGAACCCACTTTTTCTTCATCACCCCTGGAGAGTCAGAGTCTTGGTTAGAGTTACTCTAAATTACCACAGTATTGCACTTGTCATCAAATTGGCCTCCAGCAGTCCCAGACTGGCTGCATTCATTGGGAGGCTGCTGTGCCCGCTACCATTGCCCGCGCACCCAACTCCGGTTCTGGTGCCCATTTCATTGCCTGCCAGTATTCCTCACTCTCCCCCCTGTCCCAGGCCTGAAAACCTCCTCCTTCTTTGCCCAGTGATCCAGAGCTCCTGTGCTAAGATTGCTAACATAACTGCACAGTTAGCTGAGCTAACTAGCTAACAGCAGTTAAGTTAGAAGCTGATATGTATCTTTATGGAGTATGAAATCGACAGGTAGATAGTAGTCCCAATTATTTTTTGCAATAAAAGCTTTGACAGTAGATAAGAACAGAATGAATGGGACAAATCAATGTTTTATATGTTTGACCAAAGCAAAAAGGTTTGTACATACTATGTTATGTTTATCTATCATAGTAGTTGTGGTATCCATGGTGTCTGATCATTACTGTATTGTATAATATTTTTAAATCAACAAACATCACCATAGTGATACTTTTGTAATGAAGCCAGAAAGTTCTAGGAGTAGAGATAGGCATAAGACAATAAATGTCCATATGTACACTGACAAAGTTTTTGCTGCAATTGTGTCTCTTGTCCATACTGACCGTGCAAATATTTCTTCCTATGAAGATCTAAACCATAGGCTGCATGGCCATGGACAATGGCACAAGGCATGGACAGTTTCTGCAACCGATAACTACTCCTGTGTAGCTGTGGGAATGTGAGAATTGTTTTACAACAGACGAGAAAAAATGTGAACCTAAACCCACACCTTTGTGAAACTCATTTGAAATTTAATAAAAAAATCTAAAGCATGTCTTACAAGTTTAGACTTGCACCATTTCATCTCCATTTTCATCTATTGCTCAGCAGCTTTCTTTGGCTGTGAGCTAAAACACTGAGTCGATCTGCCCCTGCAGCTCATGGCAGACATGAATGAATCTGCATCCAAGTCTCTGAGGTTGCCTCCAGAAGCCTGGCTGTTATTCCTGGGAATGGGACGTGTGGCGGGACAGTCCAGTATAGGAAGCTCAGACACCGTCTGTAGGGCTGATGATTAACAGAGAACCGACCACAAGAGGGAGAAGCCAAATGCCACCCTGACAACGATTGGTGGAGAGAATAGACGACTCGGTCATAAACCCCATGAACCTGGTCTGCCAACATCCAAGCCCACCGCTAAAACTCTCCAAATGCTCATGCTCTATTGTCCGACTTTCCCTCCCCATGGGCACGGACTTTGATCTTTAATCAGATCTTTGAAAGCCTTCATTCATAAATCCAATAGTTCATTGATAAAATCTTGTGAAGTAAGGTCAAATAGTTATCAATGTTTCTATATTCTCTGCAAGAATAATAATTACTAAGCTAACCGTTACACACACAGTCTTACAGGTGCACCAAAAAAAAAAAAAAAAA
Source organism: Larimichthys crocea (assembly GCF_000972845.2). Classification (NCBI taxonomy): domain Eukaryota; kingdom Metazoa; phylum Chordata; class Actinopteri; family Sciaenidae; genus Larimichthys; species Larimichthys crocea. The sequence goes on from NC_040031.1 coordinate 5,958,714, forward strand.
ACATGACAATGTTGAAATCTTGAACAATAAAAAATAAAAAATGAATTGAAAGGTCTGATGACCAAAACATTATCAATTTCTTTTAGAGCTACATCTCACACACTTTGACATACACTCTGATGCACACGCAGTCACGTAAGCCCATGCATGTACTCGGACCTCAACGGCTAAAATACCTGCACATGTTCCCATACATAAACAAGAACATGCTTATGCACACATTTCCATTGCAAACAGTCCCTTCAAGTGAATCATACTTCCAGGGAGGGAGCAAAAAACTTTGCTTAGTACAGGCTGCCCTTGAGCAGATAACTCTGTTTGATTTGCTAGATTTTGGACTTTAAGTTCAGGAGATGGCCTGGGAAGGAAATGTTCTGAAATCACGTGGATTAACATAATTTCATCATGATGCCATATTACTGTCTATGGTATTAAAAACAGGTATTAAAGAAGATGTTTTAATTTATTTATTTAGAGCTGTTGATCCCTGAAACAAATCGAATGAATTTCAAACTTCACAACAATGTAATGGGATTTTTTTTTAAATCTTACATTTTAAATCAGATCACAGTGACTCTGTGTTTCAGGGAGAATTCAAAGAAGTCATATTTCTCTAAAACTAAAATAACTGTCAGCACATCTCAGCGGGAAGAAGAGAGAAAAAGCCAAATGGTCACCTGTGGTTTTGTGGTATTCACAGGCCATCGATGCCCTCATTCTTTTACAGAGTGTATTACAACAATATTTAAAGATGAAGTCATCCTTTCCCCCAATAATACTTGAGGATATTTGTACAGCGAAAGGATCATGATATCATGATGTCACGCAGGATATGACCTCAAACAGCTCAGATGACATAATTGCTATCACCTGCACGATGCCCAGACATTCCTGAGTCTGGTTGGCGTTCAGGCAGCAATAATCATCCTTACCATCATGATAGCAAAAACACGGCACACTAAGAAGTTTTTGTAAGCACATGAGAGTGGATTGCATCTTACTATGAAATGTGACAGAATTTCCGACCACCAAAGTTGATGTTTCAACACTACTGCCAAAGGATTTCCATGCAGCCTGTGTCTTCTTTGGCTGCCTCTGGGGATTTCGTCTGGGTCATAGTGACCTGAGTACAAGCAGCAGCAGTCAAAGGAGTACAAGCTGTAGATTTACTTGTAACAGATATTTAACTGTTTTAACTGTAATGAGATATTTTCTGTGACCGCATGGAGCATAATAAATTCAGTAATGGCATTCCTGTTGATACATGCGTCAAGACTTTTGGAGAAATGCCTCCTTGATTTCAAAGACCGCATTGGTATGCTGCCATCTGCAGTTGTCTGCATTGTCTACAGAGCTCTCTCTCTTTCCTTCTCTGCAGCATTTGTAAAACTGCACAAACATGTGTGTGATCTGTCTTCCTGCCCTCATAATGCAAGCCATTCCCTTTAAGGTGAAACCTGACTTGCACCATGTCACTTTGATCTGTGCTGTTTAGCGCCACAGTTACATCTAAAAAAAGTCTGACACTTAAAACAAACTGTACTCTTCTTACAATTTATGTCTCGTGGAGGTCAAATACAAGATTCCTCTGAGCCATGACAAAATGCTTCACCAAAGCAAGGATTCATGCCAAATTTAATTTTTTGTCAACCTACTTGCTACACCTCCTTCCTGCAAGAAATTCTCAATATAATTAGCTAAACAGAATATCTGGATTGGTTAGTGGGTTTTATTTTTTGATGTTGTTTGTTCTGCTAAAGCCGTGTTTTGGGCATACATATGTGCTAGACACATCAAGTCAGAATAATCTTGAAAAATCCGGTTGCATTTATTGCCAGGGGATGAATGAAACTCTTGAAACTGACTTTGTTTTTTTTTAATGACATGTTGTCAGCAGTGGAAAACTTTTCAGGTTTAAAAATACTTAAAATGTCACTTAAGTAAAAGTACAAAAATATCAGCAGATTATGATACAGTGTATTGTATATTATTACTTAAAACTGTAAATTGTACTTTATATAGTACTGGATTTTTTATTTTTTTTTTGGATTATAACAGCACTGCATCCATATTTCATAAGTTTCTCATATTCTTTTTTACTTGCAAAATCTAGAAAATGTAGAAAATTAGAAGTATAGAGTAGTATAAAATGAAAATATTAATGTAGAGTACTAGTACTTCAAAACTGTACTGTTCTTTGTAAAAATTCTGCCAGCAATTTTTTTTTTTTTTTTTTTTTGCATGTCACAGCTGGTTTATGAAGTCTTGTCATGTTTAAGAAGAATTATTATTCAACTGTCTGATAACTAAGCCAAAGAACTGACTGGAAGCACTTTATTGTCTCGCTGGAGTTGCTCTAACCAGCTCTACTCTCTTGCAAAATACCAAGAGTTGTTCAACACATGCTGTGAACTTTGACCCAAAGCGAGCAAACAGGAACAGTACCTTATCAACTGTCATTTCTTTCCATTGTTAGATGATTCAGATCAGATGATCATTCATTCTACAAGAAGCAGCTAACTAATTATTTAAAATACAGAAAAAAATCTGATTTGGACAGAATACAAAAAATTAAAGAAGGTTCAAGCTGGTGGCTTTCTTTCTTTCTTTCTTTCTTTCTTTCTTTCTTTCTTTCTTTCTTTCTTTCTTTCTTTCTTTCTTCACTCGGGTGTCTGAGGCAGTTGTGCTTAAAAGCTGAACTGCTCCAAAGCAACTGTTTTGATAGTCCAGCTAGATTAATAAGAGTTGTGGCTAGAACATTACTTTATTCATCACTCATTTTGTTATTTGTTCTATTGAGCAAGGTCTTTTCCCAGTAATCTCAAACTTGTATTTCAACAAGAAAAACAGTAAACTTGATCATGGAAACTGTACGCCTGTTTCAATATCTATATCGATGTCTATCTATGACTACGATAATTGAGAATACCATTACACATTAGATTTACTAACTGCCTTCACATAATTGACTGCTGGCTGGCTTTTGAAAATCACATTCCTCTGACACCTGTTCATTATATTTAACTGACAAGATCTGGAGAGAGGTAGAGGAAGGGAATTTTTGTGGTGTGGCAACGTTAGATCTACAGAAGGCATTTGATACAGTTGATCATGCTATTTCATTGTCCACTGAAAGCCACTGGTTTTAATGATGCAGCAGTCAGATGTGTTTGCTTTTGTCGGAAAGATAGGAAACAGGTGGTAGATGATGGTGTGACAGTGTCTCATCCTAGATTTGTGGGGTCCCACAAGGGAGTGTACTTGGACAACTATTTTTCCTCTTATTTATAGATGACCTGAAGCCAGTCACCTCAAGCGAACTCTTTTTATATACAGATGACTCTGCAGTACTGGTTTCCCATAAAGATAAAAGCATAGTTGAAAGTACACTGAGCGCTTAAGAGTTGGCTCAGAGGTTATTCTCAGTAGGATGTCTGATAACATAGTGTCTTTATTTATTTATTTTTTGGTTTCTTGGTTTTGTATCAATGTAGCTCATTTGTTTTCATTATTATGTACGGACTGAGACTTAAGTACTGTATATAATCTGCTAAGAGGGCTGTGAAGCATATAATTTTGAAATACTGATATACTGATTAGTTTTATTAACTAAGTGACGGGTATTGCCAGGCATTGTCCAAATGAAGCACAGAGGTAGAAACTGATATTTTTAATACAGTAAGTAAACTGCTATGTGACAGTGTAGACACTGGTGATGATTGTATGTATTGTATTGTATCTAATAAAATCAATCAATCAGACCACAATAATGTTTTTCAGATCTTTTGCCTAATAAGAAAATGTTGTTGAGGAGTGTCTTGTCACTGGTAAATGGTCAGTAGTGAATAGCGAATAATGAGTAAGCTATGTTTTGGCCTTTTTGCCTACAACCCACATCAAGTGTCTTAAGTTTGGAATGCTTTTGTAATAGGTCAATGTAATGATTCACATAGAGCTCTGCCTTTCTGATGAACGGATGAAATGAATTCAGCCCTTATAAGAACCAGTTTTCCTAAAATATTTTGAGGGCAAAAACTCTTTCTCCTTCTCAGTCACAAACTTGAGAGAGCCCACAAAGTAAAACAAAAAAAACCTTGCTATGCCGACATGCCCTGGAACAATGGACACACAAACACACCCTGGAGTGGTCATGGCATGCTTCCTCATGGCTGCCATGAAGGTCAAGTGTAGGTTACATGGAGTTGGCTGACCTCAATGATAATGTCACCACAGTTATTCTGCCCTTATATATCTGACAGATTTATTAGGCCAGAGCAAAGGGCCATAACCCACAAAAAGTTAAACAGCAATAATTTAGCAAGAAAATGCTGGAAGGTTTTTTTCAACTTGGTTTCAAAAGTCACTTCTGTTGATGATAGCAATAATTTAGTCACCAAAAAAACTGCTGAGATATGGCTTTGCCCAAATGAAAACTGTTGAGTATAGCCAAGTTCGCAGGACGTTGTATATATGCACAATACAGGCATGTTTAAAGTGCTGTTCAACCAAATTAGCCAAAACAGAACTATGGGTGGACTATCAACAGATTGTAATCAACAGTTTGTGCATGCAACCACAGAAGGTTAGCAGGTTTTTCAAGCTCTAATGAACCCCCACATCATTTTCACTTAACAATAAGACTTAGTTAAACTGGATTTGCTCTCTCAGGTGGCAATTGAAATGTTATGAGAACTAAAAAAGTATGTTTGACAGCTGCTAAAAGAGAAATAATAATAAGAAGAAGACAGAGGTTGTAAAAAAAAAAGATAAAAGACATTACATACATAGGTACATTTTAACGTAAATAAAACATTTGGTCACACAAAGCCAATTGTTTTTATATACAAATATAGATTAATGGAACTTTCCACAGTCCACAGAGGAGCATAGCAGATTCAAGTGTGCAACATACTGTAGCTATATTTTAGGTGCCACCTTGATGATGTTTACTGCACTTTAAAAATCCAGTATAAAGTTGACCAACAATGTCTTCATGCAATCCTAAATGCTGCGTCCTGCGCATACTGAAAAAAAAGAAAGAAACTGACCGTTCCAATACAACAGCTCAGTTCACGCAAGCGTCGGCAGTAGACGTGTCTGAGCATGTGCCATTTGATCCACGTAATGGGATGATGGTAAACTGGAGGGAGAGCACTCAGATGTTTTTTATGGGGCTTGCAGCATTATCATACTAAAGCCCATTTGCAGATGGAACAACTAAATTCAGCTGTGCACAAGTATTTCCTGAATGTCTCTATGAATAAAATCGTCCACCACATTACCATTGCAGTAGACTTGCAGTGGAATTCTGGCCACATAAAGTTACCATTATAGAGCTGAGGATCTCTCTCATCCTCGTTTGATGGAGAAAAATAACATGAACCGTTAGCCACAATGCCACAGCAGACAGGCTACTAGGCTGCGTATGTCAGTCTTCATTGTACAGTAGCACGACCAGAGAGTTTTCTATCACTCAATCTGGACATGATCATTAAAGCTCACAGTTCATACTACCTGCACTGTTTTCCTCTATAGGAACGACAAAATCTGACTTTCTTTTTTCCAAAAGCCACACGCTGTATAAGTACTTAAAGGCAAGTGTTGGACTGTGGCAACAAGTAGTGACCTAACATGATGACATCATCTTATTTTGACAGTTGCCCCATTTAATGTGGAAACGATTAAAGAGGAAGACAAAGAGGGATTTCACCCATTACCCATTAAAGTTAACCACCAAATTACATGGGATTTTATAGGCCATAAATAAGAAAATGCTGCTGGATTTTGCCCTCCTCTAGCCACTGTTGAACCTCCCCTGTGAGTGTGTGTGTGTACGCTTGCCAAGCTCAGGGGGAGAGACTTCGCCACGGGACTCACCCGACTCTCTGCTGTAGACACCCGGCGCACAGCACACAAGCATACAGTACACACAGTAAGCAGAGGCTTGGACACGGGATAAAACAAACACACACACATACACTCATTCACTTTCAACATATTGAACTAAATTCAAGGCTATCAAATTACAGTCCTTCCTTAGCCAGCCACCCCTGGCAGGGATCATGTTAACAGTGCCGACTGTTGAATGCTGTAATTCCTGGAAAGCAATGGGCAAGCTTTTTACAGTTTATTATCTCACGCAGCTCCCTCTCATCCATCCATGCAGCCATCACAGCAAAGGATCTCTCAGCACTTTCACCATTGCACCACTCATTCACTGGGCCATTTGGTTGCGATTTACTACCAAAGAAGTTTACAGCAAATTGTTCCTTCCTCTCCTTTTTTCTTCATCTCCTCTTCCCCTGTATTCCCTTCCCATTCTGATCTGTATTATGGCATTTCATTGTGTTTTGTTTGTTTCCCCGTGACTCCTTTCATCTCTCAGTCTGTCTGGCCTCATATCATTTTTAAAGTGGACCCAAATGCTTTCCCTGGCACTTGCCAGCATGCGCTTCCAGTAAGTCTGAGACATAAATCGAATATTTGAAAAAAGACAAATAAATACAAGTGTAAATAGCCTCTTGGAAATGGCCTTAGCAACTTCTGTGTATAATTAGGCTGTCGTTTGTGTGTGTGCCTGTGAGTCTGCGTGTGCGTAAGAGCGAGAGAGGGGGAGAAGATGCAAGATGTTAGCAATTGTGTTTGTGTGTCTCCATTAGTGCCCCTTTTTAACCAATGTGTGAAATGTTGCTGGTGGGGCTGGAAATGACTTAGAGCCCCCGAGGTGATGGTTTAAATCTTCTGTGTTGGAAGAAATTAGAGTGACGACCCCCGCTCCCCTCCAGCCGACCACCCAACACCCCCACACCTCCAGCAAGAGCAACATTTGACCAACGAAAACACCACCATGGGTTGCAATTTATCTTATGGCTCAGTGTGACTGATTCACTGCTGTCTGGCTGTGATTCCAAATTAGCTTCCAGGAACAGAAGAGAACAAGGGATAGAAAAAGACAGAAAGAAAGAATGACATAGTTGGCATTGTGGAAGATGATTCAGACAAACCAATACATGTCTGGCATCTGTGAATGTCATAATCATGATGGGATGATGGGGCAACCCCTCTGTTTTTCCTTCTGTTGTTTGTTTGTGCATACATATGTGTATGTGTGTGTGTTCGATCATACACCAAAGTGTGTATTATGCCAGTGTCGCCAGTGAGTTGGCACATTTGCCATGTTTATGTGTGGGTATTGTGTCTGGACTGAGTGGTCATTGTATTCCAGACATGTGGTATATTCAGTGCCGAGTGATTCACTCCTACCAGCATCTGTTGTCTACCTCTGCAGTCTGTGAGAGGTCTGATTAACACCACACAACTTGACCCACCCGGAACTGACCGGACTTGACCGGATCTGACCACACCTCCAGAAATAAACCAGAAACAACAGGATGGAAGCAAGACAGAGGAAGTAATCATTCCCACTACAAATAACACATCATCACAACAAAAATATTTTTTACTGGTGTGACTTCTGGAAAGAATCATTTTTCTGACCTTACTAGGGTACCAACCACTTTTTTTTATATGTGGGGTTCCAGGATCTCTTATGAACCTCAGTTAACCAAAGAGGAGACAGACATACAGACAACAGGAAGCCGAGTCATTGCACTCATCTCAATCAGGAATACAGACATTTAGGCAGTGTTTAACTTTGAAAGCAACTGTTTATACACTGCTTATATTCTGTAACAATACAAAAAATATCATTTCCTCTGCAATTTTCTGTTTGGTAATTGGAGATAAATCTAAAATTCTGGATTGTGCAATTCTAAGATTTGATTTTAGTATAGTTGCATTGCCAATTTCAACTTCCCAGAATGCCACTCCCAGAGGCAAAGGGAAAACAAGCTTCCCTTAACTGCAATCGTCATTTTACTGAAACCATTAAATAATTTTCTTTGTCACGTAATACTTAGGGCCTCAGTAAGCTTAAAACAAAGTGCCTAACAGCTTCTGAAACCTTCTGTCTGACAATGCGTCCGACAATTTTTGTAATTTTCCAAAACAGGCATATCAACAACCACTTCAAGTACTGCTCGGCTAGGTATGTAGACGAGTAAGGTAAGTTTTGAAGTTCTATCTGAATTCGCTTTATTCATTCTTCATGTCTACAACGAGTGTTACCCTATGAATGCCAACAAGAACAGACTGCCTAAAAGTGTGTACCCTTATCATTTGTACCATTTATCTCATCAAGACCACAAAGACACACTAAAGAGTTTTCAGAAAGAGAGCAGGGAGGCAGTGAGGCGCAGTCAGGAAGAGGCTATGTCTGCAGGCTTTTTGCTCTGCCATCGAGTGTGGCCATTTATAACAGATATAAACACTTTTGCCTTTAGACATGGTCGGATGACAACATGCAAAATAGTTTATTTCAAGCATACTGAACCCTTTGTAGTACTGTAAATAGTCAAATGGTACCACAAAAAGTACCTTTGTGTGCTATTGTAAGAGACAGATGTTTTATTATATCCCGTTTAGTGTGTTTTATCATATATTTCTAAGAGGTCTTTTTGTTTTTCTGATTTGCTCCCATTTGTTGTTAATTTGATTGTTGCTGTGGTTTGCTGTTAATACAAACTCCACACTTCCTTCATCTGTTTCACATTAAAACCCATCCAGTGGTTGGTCCACATAATCCTTTCCCTTCCCTGGAGTGCTTTTATTGTGAAATATCTTCAGGAAAGGTTGAGTTAACGGCAGAATAACATGAGGACAGACTAGCAGAGCAATGAATGAAAGTGATTGACAATTTTTTTTTTATTCATAGCAGCAGATAATGATGTAATGCATGCTGTCACACTAATGGATTTAATACTGAGGAAATATAGAGGCCACCAAGGTCTACATACTGCTAATTTAACTATAAATAAATGAAATAACTGAAATTTAAAATATTATTTTAGCCTGTCCTCCCTTGCCTTTCTTGGATCCCACTTTTATTTATTTATTTGGCTGTTACGAAAGGAACTCTTAAGAAACATTCAAGGAGCCGAGAAGTTCTTTGAAAGTGTCGCAACTTTCTCTGATTTTCACGTAAGTCATCAGCATTACTATGAAAGGTTGATTGGGCAATGCGTAAAACAGCTATTTGTATAAAACAATTGTACCCCTCATTTAAAACAATAGCCTTGAAGGGGTAGAACTGCAGGAGCAGATTATGTTGTTAATTGATTGTTCCAGTTTTTATATGTAATACATCTCTTTCTCTTATCTTTCTCTCTCTTTCTCTTATCACTTACACTCACACTGCATTATATTTAGTCATCGCTATGCTGATGATACCAGCTTAATGTTGTAGATCAGTGATTCTCAATGACCGGGTTGTAACCCTGTACTAGTCCGCAAAATGTTGGCTACCAGGCTGCATAGCTTTTATCTGACAAGATAAATGTGTGTTTGTTTTGTTGTAACTTCACTTGGAAGTTTGAGCTTCACTGTGTAGAATGATGGATGTGCAGTGTTTGTTATCACATTCATCTTCCAAAAGGGGGACGTTTCATCTTAAATCTCTGCAATTTAGGGGTCTGATGTGAAAATTTGAAGCCTTCATTGAACAAAAGAAAGGACTTTTCAGTGAAGCAGGAGATATCTCGTGTCCAACACATTTGCATATTCATAAATAATGTTGTGTTTGTTTGTTTTTTATGTGGTGGAATAATTTGCGAAACCACTATCAGAAACTGTTTGGAGAGGATCTTTTAAAGTAGACTCATTCTGGTGACCCCATACCGCACCCTCCCGCTCCCCCTACTGGTCCACAAGACCAAACTTTGCCAGCTTGCCGGTCCACACATCCACAAAGGATGAGAACTGCTGTTGTAAGGTGACCAACACATAATCTCACTTAGATGTTTCCTCAGTCAGCTGCTTGAGATCTGGGGAAGATCAGTCACAAGCCCACGCAGATGTAAGTCCTTGAGGAGGCCGTGAAAAAAGGCAGCAGTATTTATCCCACTTGTGGCTGTTTTCAGGACTGGGAACAATGCTGTCTTTATGGTGTGGTTTTATCTCTCTCCGGCCACAGCCAAGAATGGTTGCTGTCTTGTGATGGCCACTGCATAAATCAGTTTTGGAGCTCTCACTTGGCAATCTTGCCGGGCAAGAGTTAGATAAGAGGAGGACGAGGAGGGAGAGGGGAGAAACAGACCTGGGGGAGGCCATGAAGACAGACAGAAGACTTTCACAGAAAAATTGATATAAGAGGAAAGAGAAGCAAAGAAAGGGGGGCAACAGGAAAGAAGAGGAGGCCTTGCTATCAAACAGTCTGAACAGAGTGTGCTTTCAAAAACTCCGGTCCCCTAAGCTCCTTTTAAATAACTTGCCATAAATACAGGTTTCTGATCGACTTATTCATTGCGGGGGGTGGGCTTCATTATATGGGCCTGTCAGTGAGGTAGAATGAGGTGTTCCTTCAGATTATAACTCCTCAATTTGGTCTTTGAAGATTACGGGGAGTACAATAGAGTACAGAGGAGTCAGCCAGGGTGGGTGCTGCACAGATAAGTACTTATAGGAATCAGTAGAGGGGCAGATGAAAACAACATGTTTTCTTGCCCATGTATTTCTAGAGAGCCTCTCCAAACCAAAGCTGAATATTACTGTCTGAATATATGAACAGAGATATTTAACTGGGCTAAGAAGATTACTTTTCTAAACGACGTTAAGTGGCTCAGTCAACATTTAGACTTTTTTTTTTGTTTGTTTTTTTACTTCTCAGACAAACTGTACTGACTCAGATAATAGCTGTTGATTAACATCCAAGAGCTGAACAAAGCGCATTTATCAGATCCATTCACAGAAACGCATATCATAACTTGTGCGCATGCTTGTCTCTATGCGCGTGCATGTGTGTACACACACAAACACAGACACAGGGGCCTCCTTGATGCCTCAGTAACCCTTCATTAAGGCTAGAAAACACAGGCAAAGTGAGGAGACAGGCCATGCTTTGTTAAGCTGCAGAGGGAGTTAAGTGATGCTGCCGAGCGTGTGTGCTCAGTGGATTAGTCTTAACTGTCTTTGGCGTTGATGAGATTTATCATAAAGGCGTAATGTCATAACCATATCATCAACACAATGGCTCCTCAGCCACGATTAAAGGAGATTTGGTGCACAGAGATCTTTGAAGTCTCAGACGAGGTACACAAACACTGAAACATTATCCTGACGCAAGTGAGACAGAAATACTCCAATTCACAAGCTGTCGAAGAAAACAATACAAAGAGAGAAAGGTATGAATGGTAAATGGGGAGGTACATGTTGCGGACGCCCACAGGAACCCAGGAGGTGCATTCCCATTCACCTTATTGCGTGAGTGTGTGCATTTATGTGTCTGTTTGAAGTTATGTCAGAAAAATGTGACGTACGTGCAGCTGTATTGGCAGCAGTGTTATCGCAACCTGCTACACTGCACTACAAGGAAACAACAGCTCCTTTGTGAACATGTGTGTTTATGCGAGGTAGAGGGAGACAAGGGAGAGAGCTTTTTGGCAGGCCTTATTACCATACAGCCCCTCTCTAATCCTGCCCTTCCTCTCTCCACCTATAATATGGCTGCATATCCGTTAGCCAGGCTACAGACGGAGAGGCATCTGCAGATGCGGAGGAGAGGGCGATCAGAGGGCGCGTAATTGAAAACACACAGAAAGCACTCAGAGAGCCCAGCTACCAAGGGAAGGTGCAGTGTGTGTATGAGTGTGTATATGCGTGCCTGTGTGCCTGTGTGCGCGCGCGTGTGTGTGTGTGTGTGTGTGCAGTGCATTGAGTGAGAAAGCCCTGATGAACAAAGGTTTAAATTGCGAAAGAGACAAACTCACTCTGCGTGACATCTGACGAAATGCTTTCATTGTTTCTCCTGCTGAAAACAAGTATCAAGTATCGCAGCCGGGAATGCAAAGAGACACTGTTCTGAGACCTTCCTCATTAACGTCCTCCGACGTAAAAAATACTTTGCTGCAAAAAAATACACACTCTAATATGTCACTTCACATAATATTAAGTCTTAAGACATTTGTCTGCCACTGGGTTTAGATATGTCCAGCTGCTGCAAACCAACTTTTACTTATTTTCTTGATATGAGCAGAATCTTATTTGCGGTTTGCCTTGTTTTTGAGACGGATACTCTGAGAAAATTACTTAATTTTCTAAAAACAGTACTGAAATTGAAGGAGAACTGCACATAATTATCTCAGCTTGCTGAGTAAAATCTCGACTTGTTTAAGATTCTCAGATTCTGAGAATGAGTTGGATGCTAAGGTGAATTTTCTTGCTGTGTGTACACACGCTGTATGACCCTATGTGTGTATTTGTGTTCCATCGTCTTTTAACACCAATTCATCAATGGCAAGGAGAGAAAACAGTGTTTGAAGACTGTTTATTTGTATGAAAGGGTAAAACAATGTAACCCTGTGCACTACTACTTGGAAGCATCCTGAGGCCTCTTGGAAAGATTTAGTACTCAGAAAATGCAATTTATACCGGGGAGAACTTGAGGTTTCTTTCACCGAGGTCTGAAAAAATGCTCCCGGCATTCAAGCCATGAGGATGAAAAGCTATCGGACCAGGGAGCTAATTTAAATCGAAAAATCTGTGGCTATATGGTTGAATTCTATACTACCCGTATCACATTTCAAATGACTCCAGTGCTTGAGTGCAATTCAGCGTGTGGATTGTTTGATTGTTTGGGGCTGTCTGGGCTCTCAGTCATGTGGCAGGGCTCCTCGGGACACAGGCCAAACTCATAGCATATGTTGGAAGGGTATGACAGGAGTTCAGTGAGTATGTGTTTTTGAAGTGTACACACACAGACACCCACACACTGAGAAATGGCCTTTGTTTGAACGATATGTTTTTGGCAAGCATTCACACACATTCATGAATAATGAATGCATGTGTGTGTGCGCGTCTGCACGACGACGCACGCGCACACACTCGCTTTCACACACTTTCTCCTTTGTCTGTGTGTTTTACACGTACCTAAGCGCACACTAAATTCAGCAAATAAACACAAACACTGAGGGTAATTTGTCTTGATTTTTGAGCTCGCCTCTCTAATCGTTGAATAGAAAGGTCAAAGATTTTTTGATAGGTTGATCAGGACGTTGATATCTATCTACATCATTTTGTGTGAGCTGGGTTTTGGATGTGTGTGTGTGTGTCTATGTGTCTGTGTCTGTGTGTGGCTTTCAATCCCACATTGTTGCAGACTTCTGCCAAACACACAACCATGTAAGGTAATTCATTCGTCCTGGATGTGTGTTTTTGTGAACATTAATATCTCAAACATCTGTGCACGTCTGTGGTTCAGGGTTGGCAACGTCTCCAAAGTTTGCTGTGGACCCTGCGACACGATCAAAAACATATTTGTGCCAACCTTATCTTAAGAGTGGCTTTTATCCGCCATGCTGACTGCTGCTCTGGTATTTTTCTGTTTCTCATTCTTTCTTTCCCTCCCTCCTTCCTCCTCTTTTCCCTCCATCACCGGTCTCAAGGATTTCCTCTATTATTCACTTGTTTTTCCCCCCTTTTTCCCTGCTTTCCCTCTCGCTCTCTCTCCCTTTCTTCTTCTTGCACCCTGTTTTGATTCAGGATGTGCCAGTTTGGGTGGTGAGGATGGAGCTCCCCAATGTACCCTGGAGGGGTATTGGAGCCGTAGGAACACTGGTCTCCGCCTCTCCATGCGTCGCCATTGTGAGCGTGGGCTAATTGTTAGAGCGAGGCCTCAAAGAGAGAGGACAAAAGGTCATGGTGGGTCACTTTGGCGTCCTAACATGAAAGGAGCTCCCAGTTTCAATGAGGATTAAGCAAAAATTCCATTGACTGCAACACTATAGGAGCTGCCAGCATCTTATACATGTGAATTCCCTACCCATATGAAAGTAGCCTCTCTCCTTTCCTTCTCTTTCGTCTCCTCTCCTTCTCTTCCCCTTTCCTTCTCTTTCGTCTCCTCTCCTTTTCTTTCTTATTCTCTTGTCTTGTATTCTCCTTTTCCATCCTCTCCTGTCCTCTCCTCGCACACGTACAATCACACACATGCACACAGACAAACACACAATTCACACAACATTCAAGAGGGAGTTAAATGAGTTCAGTGTCGGCAGCACTAACGGTCAAACCCTGCCCCTTGACCTCTTGGGTGCCTTTCATTGAGTGTGTGTGTGTGTGTGTGTGTGTGTGCATGTGTTTGTTTGTGAGCGTGTGTGAGGGAATTAAAGTGTCTGTGTGGCCAAAGACAGATTAAGGGCCCCACGGCAGAGCTCATTTAGAGGTTAATGTGTCAGTGAATGAACTGAATGTGCATAGCTCGATGGTGCTATGAGGTGCGATCCCCAGGACTTACACATTAGCCTCCCTCTGTGTGCTACGTGGTGAAGGATGATGAACTGGTATCAAAATTCAGCCTTTTGTCTCACACCAAATGATTACACTAAGGGTGAAGGATGGAGAGAATGAGATGAGTGAATGAAACGGGTTACTGAACCATGGCTGTGCCCCCTGTGTAAATCTGTAAACTAGGGGGGCACAGGCAGCGACTTTGTGACCTTAAGGTGACATAAAATACACTCAGTTCCAATCATATGTGTTGCAGAGGCTGGCTTGGCACCCACTTTATGTCATGGGCAGCTCTTAATAGCTACATTCCTGCCTGACAGTCAGGTTCATGTGCCCTACATCCAGTGGGTCATTATGGCAGGGGCAGATTTCTTATTATCTCCTGCGTCACAACACCCCAACATGAACTTGAAATGGTAGCGGTGTTCAGCTCAGTTGGTAGAGCAGCCACCCCATGTGCGAAGGCTTAGTCCTTGCTGCGGAAGCCCAGGGTTCGAATCCGACCTGTGGTTCTTTCCTGCATCCCGTCATTCCCCATCTCTCTCTCCCCACATTTCCTGTCACTCTTCAGCTGTCTATCAAAATAAAGCTTGTAAAGGCCAAAAAAATAATCTTAAACCCCCCGCCCCAAAAAAAAAGGCCAAAAAAATAATCTTAAACCCCCCGCCCCAAAAAAAACATGAACTTCATTACATTACATTGCATTTAGCAGACGCTTTTATCCAAAGTGACTTACAGAGGAGGACATAAGCTGAGAAAGGTGTAAAGGAGCACAGAATAGTTGTTAGTTTTGTTTAGTTTTGAAGTTTTTTAAAGGTCGAAAGGGATGTTGCTGTTCTAGTAGCCGTTGGTAGGTCATTCCACCATTTGGGGACGACCACGCTTTGCGAGAGGCGAGGGTACAACTAGACGGTTTGTATGAGCGGAGCGTAACGCCCTGGTCGGGACGTGAGCCTTTAGTAAGACGTCATAACTTCAAACACGTTCCTCTGACTCGATGGGTCGATCATGCAGAGCCGAGCCCCATTCAGGTCCATTCCTTGAGCTGTATTGTTTATGACATGTTTTTTCATACTTGGTGTAAAAGAATAAGTTCTAGTGCATGTAATAGTGCTGACTAATGACTCCTGTAATCAAACACACACAAAAAAGCTACACACCTCACCTCTTCTTTCAAAGTGGACTCATGTGACTATTGGGAAATTTCACACACAAAATGAACCTTTTTAATATCCCAGATGTAAATTCATGTGTCATGAGTGTGATTTCAACTTGCAAAATATTGTTAATAATTGCAATTTTGCTGTCATAATTTCTTCTTTATCTGATAATGAGTGATTCATATTTTCACATCATTTTTAACATTTAGCTGGGTTAAGTAAGAAAAAAAGCGAATCCTCAAAGGGGCACTCAAGCATTCAAAAGTCCTGTACTCTAAATGAACACTACACAGACGTTAGAATTGACTAATCTTGTAACAGTAATAAATTGTTTTCTCCTAAATTTCCATGCAAATCAGAATAAAATCCTGGAAATTCTTTGGTAAGCCTGTTGACCTAAAGGCTCCGGGGAGCCCTGCTCACATGTGTGTCACTGATTAATACTGCAGGCTTTCCCAAAAAATGTGAGGCTGAGGAAAAAAGAAAACACCAACTATCAAAAGGAAAACAAAGATTTCCCATTAAATCCTCAGTCGCAGGCCAATGGTGAAAGTTCTGGGAAATAAGTCAACAGTAAAGCTGGTAGTCATGAATCAGTGGCCAACACCACATCACAGACAGAATCATCGTTGGCGACTGATAGTCATTTACTAACACACGTGGACTATGCGTAAACAGCCGTGATAATGGCGATGATAATGCGCTTTTTACTTTCATGCCAAAAGCTGTTATTCATGCAAAGCAGAACATACTGGCATGCAGAGTCACAGAAATTGAGGGAAATGTGTTCCCTCTGATAAAGTGATGGACAGGAGTGATACTGTGCCCCCTTTGTGCACTCCCAGGCTGTGTCGGGTGCAGAGATAGGGAATGGGGCCCAGTGAATCGGTGGCATAAGGGCAGGCAGGCACAGAGGGTGAAAAGAAGGGGGTGTCGGCATATGTTAGAGAGAGCATGGTGATAATCAGGACTGGGCTTTGATGACTGACATTCTTACAGGCTAGTCTGTGAATGCTGTATTATAACATGCATTATGTTCGGTTGCTTTAAAGTGCCATTCATGCCTACAATTTCTCCCTCGTCAGCTCTTGGTGCCCAACTCACTCAACTATGCAAGACCCCTGAAATATTTGTTTGTGCTTTTCTATTCTCTGTTTTCTATAACAGATTTCGCCTGCAAGATGCAATCTGCTGCTTTTTACGATCCTTACTGCTGTCTTTGTATTGCTTAATTGAATCCCCCTTGTCAGTCTGTCTGCACCGGTTTGAAGTTCAATTTACCACAAAAAATAGTGAAAATAAGAACAGATGAGTGGTTGACAAAATACAGAGGCATTCAATTTTTTACAAAAGTAGCTGAAATTTTGACAGAATATTGGTAAGGATTCAAAATGACTTTTAAAATACCTTGGATGTTTTTATGTTTATTTATTTTGACTAAAATGGTAAAATGGCATGCTGTGACAATATTGTGACCCCCAAACGGAGACCAGAGCAGCCTCCTTCTCGAGTGTTAAAAGTAGCGAGTCATGAGGAAAGATTTTATTGAGCGAACACAGAGAGATAAAAGAATAAGAGAGGGCACAAATTGAAAGAAAGAATGGCAGACAGACAGACACACACACACATACTCTTTCTCTCTCTCTCTCTCTCTCTCTCTCTCTCTCACACACACACACACACACACACATGCACACACACACACACACACACACCAATCCCCAAAAGGACAAACAGCTTTTGTTTCTGTCATGCGAGGCTCGGAGAGGCAGAGAGAGGCTTTATTGGAAAAAGGGCTGTGGTGTTTTCCTCTCCAAAATCACTAGGGCTCATTAGAGAAGACATTTCAGAGCTGGAAAGGACCACATGACACATCACACTTCAGACAGCTGACCTATTTACGGGGTGACTTGTAGCATATCTATAAAACACATTACAGCCCCGTCACCAGGGACCAGTCCATACAATTGGGGGAAAATATGAACTAATCATCTTCTGAGGTTATATACAGGGAAGGGAGGAGGGTGATGATTTAGCTGTCAAAGAGAGAATAACAAGAGCACTGCTCACACACATTAAACACACTTCAAATTCAAGTGACGCACATATTCACACCCACTCAGACAAACACACAGTTATTTGTGTACTGAATATCCATACACTTTATATGTACGCGTGTATGAGTCTGCAAACGGTCTCCGCACCACAAGCTTCTAGTGCTGTGCTGATGGCTTCCATGTGTTGTGTATCAGTGGTGAGAATTACCTTTTCCATGGTAAAGGAAGGGCAACCCGACACAGTGGCATCCCCCCAAAATGGCTCCTTCTGCGAAAAGCCACCATAGAAAAAGAAACCATAAACCATTCAGTTAGATGAGGTCATACATTTTTAGTATGGGTTACCCCAGTGGGAAACACAATATTGCTGTGGATCATACAAGCCTGTCAGCATTTCTGCAATCGTACCAAACAGCGTTACTCCAAATTGACATTTTCTTTTGGGTTATCATGTGGATCTGACACTGCCCAATGGTTACAAAAACACCTTTTCAAAGTATTTTTCAAACACTCTCTCATTTAAACGATATGGCTGGTCAGATTCTATTTTTTCTTACTGTCAACAAATCCCCCAAAAAAGACCAAAACCAACAGTCTCGGCCTCGCCATACTTTCCAACTTCCCCAGCATTGTTTTCAGCCCCTGAACCCATTGCTTTAGAAAAAAGGTGGAAAAATTTCCACAAAAGACTGCTGTAGTTTTTAGCAAATGTTCCGCAAACAGGAGTACATTTGTTGGGGATTAACACAAATGTGGTACACATGTATTTACGCCAGCAGGACTGTGCCCGATGTAGGACTGACACAACGTAAACTACAGCGTCCATGTTCATCATGACGAAGGGACACGTCACCAAGAGCAGCGTTGTGGCTCATTAACGTGATTTTAATCATTTTTAGACAACAATGGACTAAATTGTATCAGGCTTTGGATCCACAGACAAGTACCTGGTTGTAGGATGCATTGTAGGTTGTGGTCTATATAAGAGAAACAGATAATATCGTCAGACTTTAACAGCTACTGGTGAGGTGGCCTTGAGTAATAACCTCAAACTATATTTGCTCCAGTGGCTGACAGTAAAAGAGTGAACTGGGCAGGTCCCATGTGTGAATATGTGTAGCAGTGTAAATGTGAGGCAGGGTGTTGCCTATAAAGGGAATGCATGATCAGCCAACCTTTTCTCAGACAAAGTTTTTTAATATCATCTTTACGCGGCAGAATATTTATGTGCCCTTATGTTCCCACAGCACAGAAGCAAGTACTATATGTTCCTATCTTTCCTTGTATCAGCAGTGAAACCCCATCCCTTCCTCCTGTCTCGTTCCCACCTATCCAGTTCAGTCCAGTTGTGTTTTGAAAGGGTGGTTATATTCGCTGTTATTGTATGATTTCACAGAACCTCTCCTCCCAGCCTTTGAAGCGGGGAAGAGCTGACCGAAGCTGAGAGATCCCTGCTGTAAGCCCCAGTCTGGGCAAGACCTGAGTCCTACCACCAGGACTCTTCCCTCTCTCTCATACCCATCCACATTCTTCCTGCTTCTTCATGCAACTGGAACAAATTTATGTGAGCTCAACAGATTTTCAGGGCACTTCTGAGGCACACACAAGGCCGCTCGCCTGTTCAAGTTGACCTGAGGGTATTTGTCCAGGTTGAGGCCTTTGAAAATAAACAAGAGGACAGAGGCGCTTAGTCTTGTGAAGCGGTGAGATTTCAGGGGCAGAGGAAAACAACAATTACCCAAGGCGTTATGGACATTAAGTGCTGAATGAGAGCTGTCCAGAGGTAGGGCTCTCTGTGTAAATAAGCAAAATGGGGATACTATCTGCCGTACCGTGGACATCGATGAAAGGGAGTAATGGAAAAACATGAATAAACTATATCTGACTCTGTACTGACCTTCTTTGTCAAAGTGCTACCGCTGGGTTGGAGGTGTTGAATTTCTGTCAGCTAGACGCTCTCTCTCTCTGTGCTTCACACTATAATTAAGGCCTCATACTCTCGTATAAAGCCTTAATGGTAGAACGAAGGCCTCTTTTCTAGTCAACAACGACCTGAGGTAGCTGAAAACAATAGTGTGTGTGTGTTTATAACGCTGTGCAGCTGCAAGGCGATGGTGTATAAGTTCAGCAATGTGCACCAGGATTGCAAAACACTCTGTTTACTCTTCTTCCACCCACTTGTCTTGGCTGTTTAGTTCTTATACTCTTTCGAGGATTTGGCAGCTGATGGGCCTTCCAGTCTAACCTCAAATGGTACAATGACCTTCGACTGATGAGTTCCCACAAGCTTTAAATCCTCTGCAGTACAGCAAAATAAAGTGCTTTTCTACATACTGTATTTCTTCTCTTGAACTCTCTTGTCCTTAACTTGTTTACTTTTCCCCCTCCCTGTGTTTATCCAGGATCAGAGCTCGCTAGAGCACTCCCCAATAACATATGTATCCTTCAGCATGAACATACGTTATTCTCCCTGTGACCGATTTGACTTCGTTTATAAAAGAGCGCCATGAAAAACCTGTCTTTATGAAATAGGAAACAATTAGTGCAAGGCTGTGTTTTTGTTGTTCCTAATTAACACCACAGTTAATGACCTCACAAAGGTTTGTTTTCTGCACAAGACAAAAAAGCTGTTATTCACCCCCTAGGTGCCCCCTATGACCATGTAAACAAACTACAAGAACACAAAGAACTACAAAAGATTTGGCAACCTATAATTTCTGCCCACCACCACCACAAGATACCTAACATCAGAGCAATGCAAAAACATTTTTTAGGTTATTTTACGATAACCGCTCAAATTATGCCTCATCAGTATCCAACAGCCCTCACTACTGCTTTTTGCATGCAAACAATTGTTGTGATTCTAGGAACTGGGGGGATATCAGTGCAGGGCAATTGGCCCTGCACAGACACGCACATTTAGCACAGCAAGGAAGAGCACTGGCCTTGTCACTGCTATAATGTTGTGGCTCACTGGATCACCATGAGTTCCTAATGACCCAAACAAATCTCAAACGTATCTTCTATCCCCATGTGCTTCCTCTGCCTGCTGCTATTGATTCTATTCTCCCATTCGTGCCATTGCATGTGCCAGTGTTGATAGGGGATGTTTATGAGCAATTACCAACAATTAAGACTGTCAAGTTTGCTCCATTTGCACGAGAATGTTTACTTAATTGTGTTTATGCTAGCACCCAAGCATGACAAGGTCTTAGTCACAAGGTATCCCAAGGTGTGTGTGTTCTACAAATACAAAGACGATATAAAATGTTATTAATTAATCAGAATTTTTGTCATTTAAAGGGATGCTTTGGGTATTTTGAAGTGGGGTTGTATTAGGTACTTATGCATAGTCAGTGTGTTACCAAGAGTAGACGGCGTGGCAGTTTGGAGAAGGGATGGTGATCCCGGCACAGTAGCAAAGCTAGGTACTGCTGTCAGCAGAGAAACACATTTCTAGCCAGAATATTTATAAAGAATATTTTCACTGCTTTACCTTGCCATCAGGAAGCCTTTTTCTTTGGCACTACCTGAACATTGACCAACATCTACTATGGGTAATACACTATGCACCCTTATAAACGGGGCAGCTGTGGCTCTGGAAGTAATGTGGCCTCTAATCAGATGATCAGTGGTTCAATCCCCAACTCCTCCAGTCTGCATGTCAAAGTGTTCTACTGAATACCAAATTGCTTCCTCTAAGTCGCTTTGGATAAAAAACGTCAACTAAATGTAAATGAAGGAAGATGACCCCCCCCCCCCAACACACACACTTCAAAATCCTTTTAAAGTTTAATATTATTCTAATAATGTTCTTAGTAACTGATTACTTTAAAATTTCAAATGTAACCTGACACACTGGGAAACTGAAAATGGTGTCTGTTAATCAAGTAACACCAGCTGTTTTTATCATTAACAAAAGGAAAATTTCCACTAGTAGTACTCAGGGCTGTCAGACAGAGCTTGCTGCCATAGACGTCTTGGCCAGGAATACTGTAACTGATAATGAAAACAACATAAATCAGGTCTGGAATTTACTACAAATTCCTCCTCAGACAGACTCAAAATGACTCGTGTGCATCAGTCAGAGTTTTATATGAAAGTTCTACAATCTCTATAAAAAACCACAATATGTTTACTGTATATCCATTAAGCACTTTTTAAGTTTTTCATAATTTCTGGACAAATCTTGTTTCATTGAATGGGAATTTGATGAGTGACTGTCAAAGCATGCAATTACATGTTTGCAAGCAAGTAAGTTTCAAATGCCTCCAACCATTTTGGCAAATCAAAATAAGACTGTAGCTTGCTTGTATGTAAAGTTTTACCATTGCTCTCTCACGCATGACCGCTTACCTTTTATTTCCCTGTTTCTTTCTTGTATTGGAATAGAATCAGGTTTTCTTCTCACTGGTTGTCCAATCGTTGATGCTATTTCAGAGAAGCAAAATCCATGTGAAGGCACTCACTCTAGGCCGCACACAATCCCACATGCACATACATACTGAGACCTGCTTTTCTAGATAACCAGTTATATGTAGATACACACCAACTTGGACACACACTCACAGGAACCCACTCACCTTAGCTGGCAGGACTGCGAGTTCCCCTCCAAAGCACGCACATTGTTGGCTGGTGGAGGAGTTGAGGAGGAAGGGCAGACGTGCTCTGGCCCCATCTCCAGTCTCCTTCAATATTTCATAAGGAACCTTTCTCCTGTCCCCTGGAGCCCAGCGGCCCTTTGCCTGCATGCAGCTTCAGTTCTTTATTCTTCCACTGCAAACAGCTGTCACTCGTACCCCGACAGGAAATAAAGCAAGTTCCAAAAACCCTTTTGCATACTTTTACTAAACTATTTGCCCTGATCATTAATTTCCTCTGGGCTTCCCTCAGATTTACGCTTTGTGCTGCCTTTGGAGTCAGATAAACTGGTCAGAGTCATGTTTAGCCTTTTGGCAATGGACACTGTGGTCAGTAAACAGGCACAGAAAGCCAGGTAGCTTCATGCAGGATTCATACTATTCCAGATTAATGGGTGAAATCACTAAAGAAAAAATTAAAATAAAAGTATTTTAAGCACCTCTCTCCACTATACTGAATCAAAATCAACATGTAGATCCCTCTTGGGAATAAAGGAAGTAACTGCAGAGCAGTCATGCCATTCAATTGCACATAGGCTTACTATATTTAGATGGTAATGATGGATTAGATGTGTAATGCAATTCAAACTGTATTTTATATTTGTGTAAACACAACCTCTAAGCACTTCCTTGAAAAGCTGCACATCTCTAAAAGGCACAAAAAGTGTGGAAAGGCTGTGGGAACAACAGCCAGAAAAAAAAGTTCCTTGCTGTCACTGGGAAATATGAATAAACATATAAACACACAGAAAACACAGATTGAAAAAACTTACTAGGAAAAAGTCAGGGTCCAGCCAGAATATTCCCACAAAGTATAGTTTCTTTCTTTGTTGTGGATAATTTATGAGTTTCCCCCCCTTTCTGTGATTGTAAGCAATGATGTCAACCAGCTCCAGCTTGAAAAGTGTCTAGCACAGCTCCCCACCTACAAGTTGAACTGATTTAGACTAAGGAGGAGCCATTAAAGGTAAGTCAAATTCAATATGGTTCTCCTCAAAAAAGTTGGCTTTCAACTTAATGTCTACTTTGGAGCAGTTTTGAGTATAATTCTTCCACAAAGATGATAGACTTTTATAAAATAAAATTTTAAAAAAGCACATTTGCTGCTTTTCTTCACCCAGGCTTTGTCCCCTTTGACCAACTTTTTTTTTTCTTTGGCTTCAGGACCTGACTAGACAGCAGTGGTTGTTAAAACCAAATCCAGGCTTCAAAGTGTTCTCATAAAAACCTATTGGTGTCACAGATACTGTCCTTAAAGTTATGTAGTGTGCTGGGTAAAACAGAGCAGGTACTGTCTACTGATTTCTTTTATTAAGTATTTAGAAAATCTGAATATTTTCTGAACAAAAATATAAACGCACCACTTTTGTTTATGCTCCCATTTTTCTTGAGATAAACTCAAAGATCTAAAACATTTTCTATATACACAAAATAACCATTTCTCTAAAATATTGTTCACAAATCTGTGATAGTGAGCACTTCTCTTTTGCCAAGATAATCCATCCCACATCACATGTGTGGCATATCAAGATGCTGACAGCATGATTATTGCACAGATGTGCCTTAGGCAGGCCACAATAAAAGGCCACTCTAAAATGTTCAGTTTTATCACACAGCACAATGCCACAAATGTCGCAAGTTTTGAGGGAGCGTGCAATTGGCATGCTGACAGCAGGAATGTCAACCAGAGCTCCAGAGCTGTTGCCCGTGAATTGCATGTTCATTTCTCTACCATAAGCCATCTCCAAAGGCATTTCAGAGAATTTGACAGTACATCCAACCGGCCTCACAACCGCAGACCACGTGTAACCACACCAGCCCAGGACCTCCACATCCAGCATGTTCACCTCCAAGATCGTCTGAGACCAGCCACTCGGACAGCTGCTGCAAAAATCGGTTTGCATAACCAAAGAATTTCTGCACAAACTGTCAGAAACCGTCTCAGGGAAGCTCATCTGCATGCTCGTCGTCCTCATCGTGGTCTCGACCTGACTCCACTTCGTCGCTGTAACCGACTTGAGTGGGCAAATGCTCACATTCTATGGCATTGAGGTGTTCTCCAGGATGAATCCCGGTTTTCACTGTTCAGGGCAGATGGCAGACAGTGTGTGTGGCGTTGTGTGAGTAAGCGGTTTTCTGATGTCAATGTTGTGGATCGAGTGGCCCATGTTGGCGGTGGGGTTATGGTATGGGGAGGCGTGTGTTATGGACGATGAACACAGGTGCATTTTATTGATGGCATTGTGAATGCACAGAGATACTGTAACGAGATCCTGAGGCCCATTGTTGTGCCATTCATCCACGACCATAATCTTATTTTGCAGCATGATAATGCACAGCCCCATGTTGCAAGGATATGTAAACAACTCCCGGAAGCTGAAAACATCCCAGTTCTTGCATGGCCAGCATACTCTCCGGACATGCCACCCATTGAGCATGCTCTGGATCGGCGTATACGACATTTCGTGTTAATATTACTACGATTGCACAGTGTAACGGCTACAGAATAATGCAGCCTGGAATCACCAAATTCAGTACCATGCATTTTTTTATTTTCAAGTTTTATCAGTAAGACAGCGTGTCATTTTATGTCCCAATGTCATAGAGAAATATAATTTTATTCCCATATCCAGAGTGAAACCAAAAGACAATACTTGCATAACGTACGTGACATAATGTCTTCCTAAACCTAACCAAACTCCTACCATTTCACATTAACCACATATTAAAAGTTACCCTTTTCTGCACATTCAAGTTCAATTTTGAAAACCTAAAATACAGCACCTGTGACACCTGAAATGTCCTTCAAAGTGGTTTGATACTTATATGCCGTGCCATGATATGACGGTGAATAATGACACAATCCACGTTTAGAATATTGGTTTCTGGAGCCGCGCTTTCACTACGGAATTCTGTCTGCCACTGAGTATTCACCAGGAAAATGAAGGCTTCATTTCCAGGGACTTGTATATAGACAAATTGAATTAGCACACTTTTTCTCCATGTCTTCTTCTAATGTTAACGTTACTCCCCTTCCACCCTGATGCCTACTCCTGATGTAGTTGCTTGTTTGTGCGAAGCAATAACATTGCTCAAACTGTTACTATGTAATGCGCATTGTTATAATAGCCTGTTTTATCTGCCCAAATTTAATATAGAATTGAAACCATCTCAATTTGCCTCTTCAATGAATATGGTTATCTTCTCTCTTAATTTAATAACATTCACAGAGCTAGTCTTTGTGGCAACCAAAAGCATCCCGGTGTTTGCAACAGTGGCACAAACAATAATAGCACTTGGAAATGCTTCAAATGAAAAAAAGATGAAATATATAATATTGAAAGTACTAGTCTTACTTTAAATACCAGTCTTTTTGTGATTATGACAAACATTTTGCAGAATCATGGTGTTTTTATATTTGTGTGTGCGTGTGTGTAACACATAGTTGTGTGCGCACAAACACACAACCACGAGCTTCAAGAATGTCAACACAAATGTTAAAATTGTAACTATGCTCTTGGCTCAAACAGAGTGGGATGACTCAGCAGTTAGCACCATGCCCTCCCAGCTGGAAGGTTCTGGGATTGTAGCACCAACCTTTTTCTGTGCAATGTCTGTGCATCTCGACTTAACCCTCTCAGTCCAAAGACATGAAGATCAGAAGGACTGGAGAGTGAAGAACACGCAAAGGACCAGGTGCCTGATTCCCCTGCTCTTCACCTATTACATGCTGAGATAGGCTCGAGCACAGCTGTAATTTGTCCTGCCAAGAAAGGGAAGCCACCTATCACACATTCGTTGAAATAAAAGTTGTTTTTTTTACTGACAGAGTGAGAGCACATTAAATTCATGATATACTTATGACAAACATCTAAAGGCAGAAACTTTATGACACCTGGGTTGAAGTAGAACATCAGCAGACGTATTTCACTTGATGCAAAAACAACCTCTATTGGCCTCTGTATAATTATTCACAAGATTTTTACCCGCCTTCATGAGTATGTTTGTGTTTCTGACAGCTTCATCTATTTTGTAACAGAAGTTAAGTTTTGGATTACATTTGTCAGGCAGCAATGGGAGCACATTTACGCTAATACTTTTTATTTCAAACTGAACAATGTGTTTTTTGATCCTGTTGTGTTTCTAGACACCTGATGAATGTAATATTTACCCCCCTTTAAGCTCAGGCTTGGTTTCAACCATCTCTTGTTAAATATCTTGATCTTTATTAAGCTTGCTAGCTGCTCAACTGTGTGAACATAGCTTGCTTTGTGTTTGACTAGCCTGCAGCTTACCTGGAAGTGTTATCACCAATAGTTACAACTATGCTTAAACTTAAAAAAATAGCAAGGTTATGTGTTATAAGTTGTTAATGGTTTGTTAGAACACAGTAACTCATTGCTCTAATCCCATAGTGAAAACAAAGCTTCACAAAGTGTATTTTTAAATATATCATAGGTAACACCAAGGTTTCATTAAACAGACAAATTTTACTTGGTAATAATCACTTGTGATGCTACACAGATTTGTTTAAATACATGAAAATGCATTTACTTAAAATCAACAATGACAAAGTGTGCAATATTATAGATGTACCAATATATACTTCAGTTAATTTAGCACATATAATGATAACCTATGACACTGCATGGACTGCTATAGTGTACTATGGGTTGTACTTTATAACTTTTGACCAAACTCATAAATGATTATGACATTTTTGACACAGTTATAATTTATTATGTCACACCTATATTGTTTTATGGTTGCATCAGAAAGCATGAGTTTAGTCGTAAAGCATCATTTACAACTGATTATAATACCCCCATAACACACTATGGATGTGGTTTTTCATTAGCTGCTGTTGAAACATGAGGGTTCAATGGTGGGTGGATCACTCTTAAGCAGTTCACAACAACACTTCCTTGTTGTTACTAACTCACATGTGACTGAACTAACCAACTAGAAGCTAGGAGGCCTTTGAGGTAAATGTGAGGAAAACAACAGAGGTAGATCCAGTAGATTTTTTAAACATGCTGAGATGCAAATATGTACATATATTTTTGTGAATGATCTCAAATCTATTCATTAAAATGTATGTTTTCTTTGTAAGATGGATCTTTCCACTTCCATGTTTTACACAAAACGTGATGCAAATCTTGAAGGATAAAGGATAAAGGAACGTACTCTTGGAGACTGTCTGCATGTTTGTCATCTCGCTTATTTCGCTGGTCTGTCTCCCCCAGGCTTCCTCTCCTTTGAGGCAGAGGAGGATGAGACACAGATATGCCGTCCCATTGAGGACCTGATCACAGAGATGAAGGAATGAGAGACAATCAAAGATAAGAGAATAAAACAGATGAAAAGATGAAAGGAGGTAATCACTGAGTCACCAGTTGAATCGCTCATTAGATCAGACCACATTTTCAGAAACGCCCAACGTTACGAGAAGAAGACCGCGTGGTGTGTGTCTTTCCCAACCAACTTCTCTCCCTGTATTTGGCGCCACTCACTTTATGCATCCCTGCATTCTCAGTGACCAATGCATTTCCATGAGCTTCACACAGGCCAAGTCACAGTATATGAGGCACACTTGTGGCTACTGGAGTATTCTGTGACGTGGATGACAGTAGAGAGGCATATATTACGTTGTCATTGTCTGTCAGTCATCCAGCTCCTCTCCCCACTCGACACACTCCAAGCTAAAGAGTTCTGTCACACTCAATGTGAGCAACAAGCCTAATTGTTTTAAGTCAGCATCTGTGGTTACAATCTATCTGGAATTTGAACTCACAGAGTGACAAGGTCGCAAGATAAGATGTAGTGTGCTTGTAAATAACAAATACCATTGGTCTCAAGATGAGGGATGAGGTGACTGTTGACTGTGCGGCCAAGGAGAGGAAGCTATGGTTCAACGTCAAATCACAGCAAACAGGCCCTCTGCTCTGGAGTAAACCTTCAGCCCCTCTGTGCGGAAACATGAGTCCGCTTCTGCTGAGGCACGCCAGATTCACAGAAATCCTCACAGAGCGAAGGGATGGGTAAGTGAAAAAGCAAGCAGGGAGTGAGGAAAAAAATGCAGGAATAAAATGGATAGAGAAGTGTTAGGGGAGAGGGATTGATTTCATAAACCCTTTACCCCCTACTGCATCACCCTGTGCAACCCTTCAAGGTTAGATCTGTCCATCTGGCATGCCGACTATATAGGCCAGAAGGAAGGAAATGGCAGGGGATGGAGGATGAGAGTAAGATACCTTCACCGCTTAGCTATTATTCTTTGTTAACCAGTTTTTAGCACTGCTCAGCCTCTCTGGTGGTTTTCATTAAGAAAGGAATCACCTTGGTTTTGTCAGGACCTCTAATCAAAACCAGACACGTTGGAGTTTTTAATTGAAGCAAGATGGACCTCCACGTTGTACACAACTGGCTTAATGTGTCAACTTATCCCATCACTACAACAGTGTTTCCCAACGGACCGGAGAGAAAAACATCCCTTCACTGAGGGAAATCTAGGGGGTTTGTTAATATCCCTCTGATTTCAGAGGGCTGTTATTGTTGAAACAACTCCAGACTGCTATTTACTACCACATCAGCCTCTCCTTCTGCGTTACATTATTTGCATTGTGTTTTTAGCCTTGCTCTTCATCGTCGGCAAATGTTATGACCATTAGTACAGTTCCGTGGCGGCATGTGTCTGGTTCTGGCTGTTTTTGAAGCCTGAGCAGAGTGGAGTTTGCCAGTGGGAGAGCAAGGAACGCATTGTGTGACTGTGTGTCCAGTGCTAGCCAGCTCTCTGGCCAGGGGAGCTTGCTTTTAGCTGAAAGAAAACAAGAGTCTGAATGAAAACGACAAGCTCAGAGCTGAGGATGTTTTTTTAGCTACAGCCAAAGCACCAGTTCCAGCTCTTGCTGTAACCCTGCCATAAAGATAGTGTTTCATTCAGCTTTAAGTCTTTATATAACCAAGGCCACTACTGGGTTTTTTTCTTTTTCTCTCACATGTTGACAGTTCAGCTGAACCAAAAAATTGCACGGGGACAGATATTCTACCTGCTTCCTTCTCTCTCCCTGCCCCCTTTACCTAATCCCCTGAGAGTGTTTGGATTACTTTGAAAAACAATATTAATAATTTGGAAATGTGGCTCCTCTGGCTCCTGCTGTGTGCTTTTCTTTCTTTGCTCATTTCCTTCTCAAAGCTCCCTTGATGTGGGGCTTGTTGTGCTGTTCTCAGAGGAGTGTGAGACCTCTGTGAGTTATTACCTAGGCCCCTCACCATACACCCTCTTTAACCTCTGAGACCAGTACACACCGACGACTGAATACACCTGGCTTGAATTGAATTATGTTTCAGCACCAGGTCATGGTTGATGATAAACTTCCTATGAGAGAACGTAAAGTCCTACTTTCTCCATATTGCTGCGTTAGGTCAAAGCATGTGGAGGGCTGACAATAGGATAGAGATGTTATTGGGGGGAGAAGCTGAATGAAGTTGGTTTGATATGTAAATCCGGCGGGTGTGTGTATGTGTGGTGAATGTGCGCAAATGAACGCAAAGAACATGTCAACGGCCACAAATCGTTTCCCACCCAGGCAGATTTACACAGGGCAAGTCAATGAACTGTCTAGCATTTAGAAACCAAAGTCACCAAAGCCATGACCACAGGCATGAGCAGTATCCTCTGAGGGTTCAAGATAAGAGGGAGGAAGTGGAAGAGACTCTGCATATGAACAGTAATCCCTCCATATCAATGCATATTCAATGTAATTACTGATCATAAATCAAAGAGGCAGCTTACCCTGTCATCAAATAGCACTCTTTCATCTATTTGCTCTAGATGTGCAGCGTTTAATTTCTCCTCCTGTCCATCACTTCTTAATCACACTTCCTGCTAAATATCTATCTGTACATCAGTCTTTTTATGCCCTCCTCCTCTCTATTGCTCTCCTCCTTTTCCTCTCTGTGTGCTGCAGTGCAGCTGTGAGCAGGGACAGTGATGGAGGGTCAGATGGAAGGATGGAGGGAGGCCCAGAGGAGAGGGGCTAATTATTAGTAGGATAGAGAAAACTAAGGGCTTCAATATGTCCCATAGCATTTAAAGTTGGAGAGATTGGGTTAGAGAAGCCAATTTAGTCAGCCACAAGGAGAGAGTGTTTGCGTTTACAGATTGTTATTCTAACCACCCACTCTCACTAGCATCCTCAGACCCTCCTCACTCTCCTTTGCACACAATCTCCCATTCCCGCCTCAATTATTTTACCCTAAACCAATGTCCTGTGTATGACATGCAACAAAAACATTATTTTCTAGGGAAAGAAAGTTTGTGATTCACATCTCACTGGAAGCTGCACATGTGGGTAAATGTTTTATTATGATTAGCATAGCATGCAAGTAGAAGATCCTTCAAGGCTAAAGGTACTGAAGCAGTCAGAGGCAGCTGAAATACTGCAAACTCTCACTCAATGAGTCATTCAAAACAGGCGAATACTCCACATGCTTGTACCACACACACATTATCTTAGTGGTCCACCAGATGACAACAGGCACTTTTCTCCCCATGGTCCAACATCCTTGTACTGGTCCCTTTAGGGATGGGAGGGGAGCGGTCCCGCCATAACTCCACAACATCATCCTACAGTCCGCTCTGATATGGCAGCGGAGGACCTTTCAGCGCCAAAATGAGATTGGGGCTGCACCTACAGTGATAAGTGCATAACAGACATGAGCGGTTTGATGTGCATCCAGATTCATCTACAGTCTTGTGAGATTTTGATCAAAACAGGGAGTGGTGGAGAAGAGTTGTTGATGGCTGGCCTCCCTCTGAAGTTGATAGGCCCAAAACAAATAAATCCTAATATAATCCTAGTTGTGGTTAGACACAGCATGAAGAGACTTTTGATCTACCCCTGAAATAAAACACTACTGTACATCTGCCTCAGCGAATGATCAAACCCCTTGAGTTGACTAAACGCCAAAAATATCACGCTGACCACAAAAAACGCCTTGTCCGTTTTTGGATGGTATGTTATCCATAGTGGAAGAAGCAGACAGGACAGCAGACTGTAGATGAACAACCTTTCGTGACATGAAACACCCGTTCAAATGTACTGAATATCTCTTGTTAGCCTAGATTCCTTCTGCGGCTAGAGAGACCCTTGCTAACTCGGAGCCGTTAAAACAAACAGGGAGGTCCCTGAGCACAGCGCTTTGGACAAAGGTTAAAGCAATATCCCCCAGCACTATTCATTTCAGAGAATCCATCCCACTCACCGGCTTTGATCCTCTCTCTCACTCTCTGCCCCTCTTTCTCTTTTTCTTACCCTGAGCTGGTGAGGAGGTGGATGTGTGTGTGTGTGTGTGTGTGTGTGTGTGTGTGTGTGTGTGTGTGTGTGTGTGTGTGTGTGTGATGAGAAGCAGAGTTCATTGTGAATCCTTGAAAACATCATCTCACCGACTGCAACAGCCATCGGCGCCTGTGTGGCACCACAGGATCGTTCAATGCCGAGAAAAAAGCCCGGAGCTGAACCGGCAATGATAAATGCAAAATAGGCGTGAACAGTTTGATCTGCACCCAGATTCGAGGGCGTACATGTATGCATGTGGATGAGTGTGTGCGTGTGTGTCTGTGTGTGTGTGTGTGAAGTTCAGCTGCTGAAGGCCCCAGAGGAAAGCCTATCCCTCAGGCTGTTTACCTCCACCAGAGCTGTTTACTTGACCCCTGATGATTTAGATGCATAACCAAATAAAAACAGCCTGAGAAGTTCAAACAGCTAGTGACGCATAAAGGGTCCATGAGGTGGGACAGCACTGTGTTAGATGATGGCTCACAGCTGGACCTCCCCACGTCACCTACTGAGATGAGACTGAGATGAACTAAGTAGACCAACTACTCATAATCTTACATCAAGCCCATTTTCAAACACTTAAGAACTACTTGAGAACTTTATAAATCTTCATAACACATAATTCTTAACATGTTCAATGGAAGTTTGTGGGTGCCGGCCAAAAACTTAATTTCATTGAAGTTCAGCGTTCATGGGAGCGGACCATGATTCATACATTTGCAAAGAGGAGCTTTTTGTAAACCAGCGCAGTCTTCCCTTATGCGTGTACGTATAATCATGTATACCACCCCTGGGGCGGATTTCATCATATTTCAGCATTGTGAACATTTGGCCATTTGTACAATGTTGTTTATGTTTTGACAGGAGGAGCATTGTTGTGTAGCAACGGATCCATTTACATAATTTCTCGATGTTGTAAGCACTTACATAATGCCCCCATTCATTTGGATTGAACTGCAGCTCCCTTCAAGGCCCCTGGACCTGTAGCCTACGGGACACACACCCATACGCTCACTCAGGTCTGTGAGCTCATAGAGTTTCACACGTATTAACGTGCAGATACTTAGATTTACAGTGCAGTGGGATCAAGTTTTTTTTTTGTGAGAAAGTGGATGCAGAGAACAAGAATAAAGACAAGGAAATGCAGAAAATGAAATAAAGGAGCACAGACCCCAAATTGCCCTATAGGTGCACACAACTTCAGAGCATGTTATAGATCATGTGATGTACTGTAGAGTCATGTTGCTGAACTTAGCCGAGGGAACATATGCCAACACGTAATTTAGTTGTGGTGACTACTGCAGCAAGGGAAATATCTGGGACGGTATAGTTTAGATCATGTTCTCACATAGGATGATGTCATCCCCTTTAAACTAGCAGGCTTCACTTTACCCAGGTCACTTGCACATTTGATCACAGACCCGCATATAACCACACATCCAGTCATATTGGAGTGTAAATCCTTTTTGAGCACATGCACAGATATTCATGTATGTAAACATACAAACACACACAAAAGCAGATATCTTAAGCCGGATTTATACTTATCTCCGTTAAGCTTTAAATGACTGTCGGGTATGAACTGATTTATGGTCAGCGTTGAATTTCGCTAAATGCAGTAGCACCACAACAACACCAGGTGGATGCGTTGTACATTATCAGGTCATGTGGTGCATTTAAGAAATTGTGTTTATACACTGACTGGTAAGGGCAGAAAAACCCGACTGTAAGTCATATCAGCCTATAATCAAGCAGCAGCGTTTCATGGCGAAGCTGTGACAAACTTAAATTGTCTTTTCACAGATTTCAAGTGTTGGCAGATAAAATAAAGTACATTTTCCATTTTACAACAAAAAAAAAACCCATGTGGAAAATGTGTTTATTAGTCTGTATTGGTTAACAAGTTGTTGCTACACGTGGCATTTTGTTTAGATGCCGTGCAGAGCCATTGATTGAGGTTGTCATGATTGGTTTTTGGTATTTTGTGTACCAAATTGAAATGGAGTGGAAACCACACCCACTGTGCCCTATGATAGAGAGTGGGAGCAGTGGGTTCACTCTGGAAATTCCACTGAATCACAAAATACAAATTTGTCCAGCCACCAAAAAAGAGACAATTACTGAGCTATGGATTCTTTATTTACTTGAGGTAATCATGATTAAATGTTGTCCTTCACTTTGTGATAGAGAGAAATTGTCAAGATGAGCCCATGTTTTGGAATGGAAATTGCATCGCTACTGTATATCACAAAAAGATTAGTAAACTTCATATTGACAAAGCAGCTTATTTTAGCCAATCACAAATTTTGTGCTTGTCTCCACATCTGTGTGTCCTTCAGCCTCTACATGTAGTTATATTTTTGAGGAGGTGTAGTACATCAACACCATCAGCACCAGCAGCACCTAGCCTCTGCATCACCCTGACACAGACACATAAAACCGGCTTTACACCCATCCGGTGTTTCTCTCCCAGCAGCGGGCCCACGCTGTGGTAAGCTGTTCGAAATAGAAGAAGGAAAGAAAAGAAACAAGGAGAAGAGGAATAAGACAAGGAGGATACGACAAACACATAGTTACAGATGCATTTACCAGCCCAAGGTAGATCCGCTTCACTCTGATAGTAACCCACCATCAAAAATTATCAGCCAACCGTAGCAGGTGGCTAAATTTGGACATGCATGCGGTGGACACTGGCACAATGAGAACCATCACAGACATCAGGTAGAGGAGATGTACAGTGAACATCATGAATATGAATCCCCATAATCCCATTAAAGACCTCACAAAACTATGGTAGGTGATAAAAATGATGTGAAAATTGATATATAGTCCATGCTTGGCTGTTTCTAATGTGGTGATTGGAATACGAGGAGGATGGAAGAGCCACTAAAATGGTTTTGAGCTTTAAGTGTGTTGAGCTGTGTTCCATGACTGAAGCGGTGACCTTACGGCTGAATCCTGAGTAAAATCTGTCTGACATCACTCACTGAGGCTTTTCCATCTCACAATCTGAGCACTGTTTTATTTGGAGAATGTGATAGTCTCGCACTCTATTTTACTTCCACACACTCACTCTTTTATACCATAATGTGCAATCACACAAACACATGCAGCCTTGTGCATGCACTCACACATAGTAAGTGTTCTCAGACAGGGCGAGTGAGTGATATTCCTGGTGTGGTTGAAGGGTGGAGTGGGAAACAGTGGACCAAACCTGGTTTAAAGTTAGAATCATGTTGCCATATGAAAATGATCTCATTTCTAAATTGAGGGAAACCCTGATGGATACTTTGGAACACAATACAGTGGCAGGGCACCCTTAACGTCTCTGTCATGCATGATAATAATCTCATAACACTGAGTGATATGATTTTACAAAGACTTGGCAAAGAGGGATGCCACATGATGTCAGCTTGTGACTCCATGGCTCCTCTTTGGTGCCTGCGGGCCCGCTAATCACATGACATTGATGGATATAAGCAAGGATTTCATTGCAGGGCTCCTATCAAAACACGTCTTACTATACGTACAGTGCAGCATAGATGTCTCATGGCTGTTTTTACTCAAACTATATGATGAAGGAAGGAACATCTTTGTAATGGCTGTCATGGAATAAACCAAGAGTAATCAAGCAGATTACTTGGCTCTATATTGTCTTCGCCTTGCCAGCAGTGCGGCTTTTGTGCTGGTAAATATTTGCTGTGAGTTGAGTAGCATGGCATCGGCACATCACAGGGACATTTTGTGTTTCCCAAACATTAGGCCGGTGACGTCAGGAGGCCCTAATGATGTTTAACAAGCCCACCCAGTCCAGGATCACCCCATAAACAACCCTGATATACCCTTAGTCCCCTGTCCAACTTTTTGGGAGAACAATAGAACCCAACACCCACTTAACCTGGCCGTCCTCCATGTTATTTTAAGGTAACAAAAACAGACACTTAGCTCTGTGCAACTTCATTCTGATGTTCTCACCTTCACCAGGTTGCAGGCTGAAGGGTCTGTTCAGTGTTGGCCTACTGAGGGATATGGCTCAGCAATTTTGATGTGGGGAAACCCGATTTGATAATTACAAAACAAGAAAAATGACTGACTGACTGGAAAACCCACAACATTACCACTCCAAAGTGAGAAAAAAGAGAGGTCGGACACACCTTCGAGAAAGAACCGAGCAGAGGCAAATAGGAAGAGGAGGCGGAGGAGGATGGAAAAGTGACAGTAAAAAGTCATAATTTGTGACTGATTAGCAACCGTTTCCAATTAGAACAGCAGAGGACAGGAAAACCAGAGGGAGGGAGGGACGGGGTCGGTGGGGTTCATTTCCATCCGGCAAGCCTCAAACATACACACACAGACACACACACGCAAACAAGAACTCGCATAGAGCAGAGTTTTCCAGCAGGAGCCCAATTTGTGTTTGGGCTCACTTACACTATTATATTGGTCCAGTATGATCTCAGCTCAGACTGAGGCTAAATGTCTGTGTCTGTCTGTTTGTAGGTGGGATTTTGTGTTTGCGTGTGTCTCTCCCTGTGTATGTGCGCCTGCATTTAAGTGCATTCATGCATGCAAAATGTGCATGTGTGATATCCCCCCGTTTGCATGTGCAGCAGCAGGCATGCATATCTGCGAGCATGTGTGTGTGTATTTGTGTGTGAGTGCGTGGGGCTGCCAGTGTGTCTGACAGGAGAGCAGAGGTCATGCTAAGGTTGGGATGAAGTCAGAATGTAATTATGCTTCAATGAACCAAAGGGGAAGTAATAAAGACCAGCTGCATGTTGTGTGACTCTTAAAGTTCCACTTAAAGCAAGCTGCACATTCTCTCTGCTCTCCCGCGCTGTGAAGGGGAATACGCGGTATGTTAATGCTCCTGCCTCGAAAAAGGGATCCAAGGAGAGTTTAGAAAAATACACACATGCACGCACACACACTCA
Source organism: Larimichthys crocea (assembly GCF_000972845.2). NCBI lineage: Eukaryota > Metazoa > Chordata > Actinopteri > Sciaenidae > Larimichthys > Larimichthys crocea. Next base: position 5,995,183 of record NC_040031.1, read on the forward strand.
CAAACACACACACACACACACACACACACACACATTATTAAAAAGCACAGTGTCAGCAGCAAATAAAGAGATAATAAAAATGGGCAAAATATTTCCTCTCACATTCTAATGGGGTGGGGTTGCCAAGGTGACCTGGCGTGCAGCCAGGGACGGAGATGGTCACTGAGTGCATATATGGGAGGAAAAGGGGGTAGGAAAGGGAGGGCGACACACCAGGTGGTTTCACTCGGGTGATCCAGTCTCGACTGCCTGTGTCAAAAAAAGAAGGGAAAGGAAAGAAAAAACATCAACTGGCCCGTCAAAAACAAGAGGGAAAAAAGGGAGAACTTTATCTTCCCCTGAATGAGCCTCTCTCTTTTCTCTCTCCCTCCTGTGATTTTCCCTCTCTTTTCCCTCCCTCTCTGTTTCACTTATATCCTAAATCTTTCTCATTCTCTTTCCTTTCTTTTTTTTCTCTCTCTCTCATCATCCTCTCCCCATCTGTCTCACTCAGACATGTTTTCCAAGGCCTGCCATCCATAGATACCGTATCCACCAACAGTAGCCCGCCAGTGCCTAGTGGAGAGCCCCTGGGGAAGGTGGAGAGCTGGGGGAGGGCCTCCCGGGGAAGGCTTGCTGGGTACAGGGTAATACGGGTGAGTTGGAGGGGAGGTCATGGTCATAAGCCCTCCTACCTGATAACCGCAGCAGCTCAGAAGTCAGGCACATAGAATTATGTTGTCCAGTACAACAATAGAGACAGAGACTAATGGGTCAGGAGTAGTTGAGTTTAAAGTTTACGAAGGGTAAAAACAATAATAATAATTCATGTATAGATAGCAATTTTCTTTTCACTCAGAGGCGCTACACATTGAAAGAAAAAGAGCTTAAAATCCTCTAAGAAAAATAAAATATATCAAAGCTAATTAAACCAGGATTGGTCAGAACTTCAGATGGTGTATCATGTACGCCATAATAATCTGCAAATATATGTGGTGACATTGTAACATAAATACATTTTATGGCCAGACTTTTCAAAATCTGCAATGTATCACTTGTCTTTGTATTTAACAACAAGCTTCAGACGGCTGCTGGACAGATCTAATCAGAGTAATTTGCTCTCTTACACATTCTTTTCCAAAATAGTTGTTTGTTTATTTTGAATTTGATTTGCATATATATAATTGTACATGACAACTTTTCAAACAAAAACATACATTATGTTCTGATTTCTCTTTGTATGAAACTTGAACAAACTCCATAAAGAAAGAAGCAGTGGCTTCTACTGAGTTCATACACATGCTTACATTATTGTATAAAGTCTTCTCGTAATGCGAGGCTTATGGGGTCCCATGAAAGTATTTATGAGTTATTGGGAACTTATATAATGGAGAGCGAGAGGTACAGCTTGGCTCTTAAAGCTCAGCTTGCTGGGAAAAGGACGACTGGATTCCATGAGCTTCCCGGGAAAAACAAGCAGGACTTTATCAGGGAAAGTACAAGTCACTGGGTCCTGATGTGGCAACTGGAGGCTGCTGTCAAAAGGGAGCTATGTTAACAGATACTCAGCAGTCACCAGTCATCCCCAAAACATGTGGTTCCTGTAAAAACAACCCCCTCCTAGTGTATGAACCCCTGCCACTATCCAGTCACACTGCCCAATCGACAGGGAGCGAGATGTGTTTTTTCCTGACGGTGTCCCCCATGTGTATGATGTATGCATGAGTGAGGATATGTGTGTGAGTGTGTGCATGAGTAAGACAGCGGCTGTTCATTACTGTGGTGTCAAGGTCCACACCACAACACTGCGACTGGTACTCATTTAGATCAGACTTAGTCAGTGAGGGGTACTGCTACTCAGACGAGGCTTTGTGCTAGTCTTGTCTAACTATTAAATGGAAAAGTGTAAACATTAACATTATGGTTTTGATTTTTCAGGCATTTTCCTTTTGTTCTTGATACTTTACGGAAAGACAGGGATGACTGGAAATGAGAGGGATAGCATGCAACAAAGGTCGTACATGAGTCTCTCAGCCAACAGACCTACCAGGATGATAACTCAATAAACTTTTTCATTTTTGTCTTTTAGCTGATGTTCTTATAAAACAGGGCTCTCATGGCGATTGTAATAGTATGATATAACTTTAGCCCCTTCACTGGAAATATTACAAGCAACCAACCCCAGTTTGTGCCTCTTTTGTGTATTACCATTCGAGCTGTAGAACTCAGCATCCAGTTTTCTGGGGGAAAAGGCCCCAGAGTGTTTGAAAAGACAGTAATTTAACATTTACTGCTGTTCCAAAGATATTTCAATACTTCACTGATCATCTGGATTAAAAGTTGAGTCTTCTCTGCAATAACATGTAGCTTTGACCAGTTTCCTATCCAGGTACCTAGAAATGACTCCTTCATTGTTTTGTATAGCACAAAATTATAGGTTATATTTGACTTTTTCAAATTTCTTTCTATCATTTTTATGCTAGATAGAAAGATATATAAAAAAGTCCAATATAGCACATACTAATGAAACCACTGACATATGAGTAAGGTCAGCCGTTTCATGAAGATGAAAAAACATAATACTTACATTCAAAGTGACAAATGGCCCCTTAGCAGCTGTAGTAGTTATGACAGCAGTAGGCTGATGGTACAAGCCTGCCATTGGCTGATTGTTTCAGACGGGCATTCTCCTACCATTCCCCCCTGATCCCATTGGACCCAGCTCCGTGACTTTGCGGCCGCAACACTGTTTTGGTCCGTTCTCCACCCTGTCAGACTTTGTTAACTTGCTCAGATTTGGTCATTTTCTCTTGGTTTTTGTGCTTCTACAATGAGTAAATAGGCTACAAAGTTAAATAGTTTCCATTTTGGCTGTTTTTACAATCATAAGTTTGCACAGGGTGTTTTATTTTAGACATCTGGACATGTGACAAAGAGCTACAACAACATTTATGATACTGAAGAGGCTGAGAACCAATGCTCTTGAACAATGTGCTTTATCTGTGCGATGTAGTGGGGTACTGGTATAAAATAGCAGAACAACGCTGATCATGATGGCAGCGCTGGAGGAAGCTGGAGGTGTGACTCTGTAGCCCTGAATACTTTTTGAAGGTCATCCCAAATATTTAGGAATCAGGAGGGAAAATATGTCAAGGCCAGAGGAAGGTGACCGGGTCGCTGCGAGGAAGTGCAAGCTGAGTGTCAATAGTTGCAACATGAACTCAGCAAGTCTTGTTCTTCCGTGATTTTCCATTCAACCTATGACACTACTCTGAACAGGGAACACAAGGGCATAAAAATCACAAAAAATAAATCCCATAATTAGTTTTGGCAGTGATGTTTAATTTCACAGCTTCTCTAACTATGTGAGCCACAAACTAGTAAACACATCCTTTTGGAAAACTCAACACCTGTCCTCACAATAGATCTATATTAGAAAAAATAGACAATCCTGGAAACCAAAACAACGGACTGGAGCAAAAAACACACAGCTCCTGAAAAACACATCAGGCTAAAAAAGAAAAACTCTGGACAAAAACACATCCTGTCTCATATTTAAACCTCACTGACCCAGCGGCTGATAAAAGTACATCCCGAATAACAGGCAGGTTGGTGTCAGGGTTGGCATCCTGGAGAGTATGCCCAGGGAAGAAGAGGGGGAGAGCGGACGCAGCTGGGTTCAAGGTGGGCCTCTAACCTCTGGTCCACCTTATACCAAAGAGATGTCTGCAAAGCGGAAATCCTCTCTAATAGGCACAGGAAATCAGACCATCTGAGTGAAATAAAAGTACATTTCCAAGTCTGCATGCAAGAATAGCTCTTTCAGACTGACTTTTGGCACTGCAGCAAAATGCATAGGTTTGCCAAATTAATTTCTCTGCAGTCCAATTAGTAACTTGATATGCAAAAATTACAATAATTTTTCGGCTAAGATATAAGTATGAATGCAGATTAATGTTTTAAAAAAGCTCATAGAAAGCTCAAATGTTGTCAGACAATAGCCACTGTGTTCTGAGATTGCATTTTGGCTCGTGTGTTCCACCTCTTTTGGTTTCCACACAGACTTTTAAGACAGTTTATGATGGACTGTGATTGGTCAGAGTTACTCGGAATACAATCGGAAACCAGAACATGTCCAAGTCCAAAGTACTGATCCCTTGTCTACAGATTCATATGCAGATAGAGGACAAAATATTTGCTGCTGTGACAACTTTCTAGTTGTTCAGTCTTGTCTTGTCCCACCCAAAGTAGGCTATAAATAATTGTGTTGTGTCATTTATAAGCCTATTGCATATTTCATATCCTTTACCTGCACCCTATAGCAACATGCCCACAACAACGCTGGCCCTTGCATTGTGTTTCCATGGTGCTATTGTTGGTTTAAATGCACCCTAAAGGCCATTATATAGTATGCTCTCTCAAAAGTGCTATTCGGACAGTCAGTGGAGATCATTGCCTGGACAGGAGGTTCAACTAACATGCCATGCAGCTGCACTGAAATCACACAGGTAGACCTGGAAATGTAGATTTTACCTTTTTCATCTTGGTGGACAATGCAGTTCTGAGCTTGTTTTCAGAGAGAGAGGACAGCTGAGTTACATGAAACATGCAAGGACACACCAAGGCCAGACTGATGGAGAATCAGACTGTCAGCCAGGCACATACAGTAACCATTGACGCACAAATCACACATGGTCTGTAGGATTGGAAAGACCCAAACCTGAGGCTAAAAGTCCTTTTTGAACCTTAAACTAGATGCTGGGATTCAGTACTAAACATAAGGTATCCACAGAACTGATGCTTATCCACCTTCTATCTATTTACTCTATGTCACACAAACACATTCACTCGCATATACAAATGTATTAAAACATACACAAAGGCTAATAAACCCACCCTCTTGTACTTAATGGCACACATTAATCAAGAAGACCCTGTGAGTAAAACATGTGGACATTAATAAAATCAGGGCCAAAAAAAAAAGAAAACGTAGCTAACAAATGGAGCATGTGCAAAATGTTTTCATCAAGCTTTCAATTCAATGCAGCCTTGCAGCTGAAATGTGTTTCTTTGCATATATCAAAAATGCAGGCTGTATAGATTTGTTAGTACTTTACTTGATAAATGGAAGTACACTGAGAGGTGGTCCACACTACAGTTGCATTTAAATGAGGACACAGAGTGACAGAGGCCTAAAATCAAACACGAAACCCCGGAGAGTCCCCCAACTCCACTATAAACTCTGTCAAAGATCTGTTTGAGGAGTTGTGTGTGTGTACATGTGTGTGTCCCATCCCACATTTTGGAAAGTTCTGCCAAACACAGATCCATGTAAGGTCATGAGCCCACCTCGGACGTCTCTGCTTTGTGTCTTAATGGCAACTTCCCAAACACTCAGCTCCTCTCTGCCAGGGCTTCCCACAACTCACACACTCTGTCTCATGTACACACACACACATGCTACACAGACACACGTACAAACAGAATACAACCTGGTTGCCATAGTGTAGGAGGCCTAGAGGAGCCCAGACATCAGTCTATAAATAGTGGCTGTTCTGATTGTGTGGTGCCCGGGTGAGGTGAAGTTATTTAAACTGACTTTATCTAGTTACTGGCATTATTTCCTCTACTGTAGCCAATGAGAGATTATTTCAAATGCAGCATTTCCTTTATAGCTGTAGTCTTGCGATACCAGATGATCAGAGGTCTCTGCGCCTACCAATCATCTGGGGACTTCTAAATGCAAAGCAGTTGTTTGTGAAAAGAAAGAAAGAGCAAGAGAGAGCAAAAGGAGTGGACAAAAGTGAAGCTTATTTTTTTTTTAGTCATCTTGTAATAGCTTTTGTGTACATCTATAGTGGCTGTGGTTTATATGTAACCACACTGCAGATGTGTGTAATGGTTAGGAAAGCTTTGTCACCTTAATTGGGCCAAATGCAAATGAGTCGACATTTAGCAAACCCTCCACCCAGCCACTGGTTTTTAATAGCACTGTGACAAACCCACTGTACACTGTCTGGCCACGTAATGGCAGACAATTTCTGATGATGATTCTTTGCCGGATTGCAATCGGGCAGAATATTAGCGCAAACATTTGACCGCCAAAATATAAAACTAAAACATAATTCCCTGCAACCATTTTAGTGCCAGCAGCTTCCTCAGCCGTCATTTTCATAATGGCAGCGGTCCCTCCCCTTCAGCTACTGTACATAGCCAAAATGGTGACCATTGGGGATGATAGGTCAGCTGTTCAAGTTAACCATTATAAGTACACCATCCAGGTATTCACAGTACACTCAAAATAGCAAGTTTAAGTATGGAAGTACACAAATTGAGACAGATTGAAGGCAGCTAGCTTGTGAAGAAAGTCAACCATCTATGAGTTGGTGGAGACCAAAATAGATCAAAAAAAGACATGAATACTCAACTTTCATTTGTCAGCTAATAACAAACATGACTCCATTGGGGCAATAATGTTGGTCAGTGTAGGCAACTGTTAGTTAACCAAACCAATTTTAAAGGGCTATAATAGTGTATGTTACGGCTGTATAATTATTTTTTAACCTTTAGTGTCGTGCTGGTGAAGAATGAACCGATTATTCTTTTCTACTGGTACTTTGGCCAGTTCAATAGGTACCAAACTCTTGTTTGATTTGTATTGATTGTACACCAAAGAATGGCAAAGAGACAGATGAAAGCTCACACAGTAAACCCAGTGCTCTGTTAGCCTTTGAATATTAAGCCTTTGTTAGGACTCCCTGCTCCAGTTTGGTTGATAGATCAACCACTTTTAGTCCCCTGTGGTGTTAATATCTGTCTTTTATCAACTGTTTTCAGGTGATTTAGCAGGTTTTTGTTCATTGATTGTAAATTACATCAATACAATTATAACAGTAAGAAAGGAACAGTTGATGTCAAAATGATGTAGCCTACAGCCCAATATTTTAAGACGGTATTGAATCCCATTGCTTTACTTGATAACCGCAAATCATTTCAGTGTGCCCTGCACTCTTGTGGCCTGAAGCAACATGACACTCAAACCTACAAGTACTACTCTAGAGGCCAAACATTCGTCACTATAGTTATAGGCAGAGGTTCAGCAGATACCAGATTTAGTAGGCTGACACTTGGAGACAAATAAATATTAATCTTAAAACATACACAGTATTTATTGTTTGAAAATACAATAACCCTGCACTGGAGACAATACAAATCCCTTTATGTTTGTTTACTAGACTTACCCTCTCTGAGGCTTTGAAAAGGGCAATAAATAGGGAACTTTTTGGCTCTAAACGGAGATGACCATCTTGCCTTTGATGCCTTCTCAACTTGCCTTTTTTGCCTTCAGATCTATTTTTCAGAAATACAGAACCTCAGGGAATACATGAACTGTGTGATAATGGACTGACCAATGTAGGCCAGACCAGTTCTTCTCACCTGCCACCAAACAGTCATGAATACTCAGAGGAGTCCAGTAAAAAAAGAAACAGGACAAGCATTTGGACAGTCTTTGTGTGTGTGGTTTAAGGTCTGTGTGTGTGTCCTGTGGAATAGGGTGCTGTAACACAGCTCCATCTCATTCACTATTGTACTGCTCCTCTTGTTATGTAGTAGGAGCTGGCCACGTCACTATCGATAAGACTATCTACTCTGAATAACAGATAGACGGAGATGAGATCACCTTCTGATGAGGCTGTGGGAAGGTTGTGCTCTTCTTTGGAATTAGACTATCGAGACAGGAGCCTGCTGTTCCTAAAATTCCTTAATGTTCACACCTCCTTCCCAGCACGGGAAGCTCTTTCTTCCACGTCAGAAGACGGATGTCGCTGATGTAGCTTAAGATTAAATAGTATTATTAGTACTATACTGAAATATCGCTGCGTGTACGGTGGGAGTGCATATTTTCATTTGGGAAATGATTAAGATCTGATCCTTACAAGGATACACAGCATGAGATTATCCTTGATATAGAAAGTCAACCAGTTAATCCACCAGTCTTAACAACATACCTATGCAATGAAACCAAATGGCAAAGTTGTTTTCGGGTGTTGCTGTTTTAGAGCGCAGTTCTACACTCATCACCTGCAGTGAATTTATTAGACCCCTCCATGGATGAGGTCAGCGTGTTTAAAGGAAGGGATATGCTGGGTATTTTAGTAACTGGAATACACACACAGACACACAGTCACGCACACATGCATTTCCACACACGTTTTTTTCACAGACATACACAACATGTACACACAGAAAACCTGCACACAGGCAACTCTCATTTGTGCTTTCACACGCGCTCTATCTCTGTCTCTCTCTCTCACACACACACACACATGCACGCACACACATACGCAGTATGACTCAGGCCAGCAGAATGTGTTTGCTGCCTGCTCAGCTCTCATCTGGAAGCACCAGACATGAGATAACATGGATCCAATGATGACTGTCTGTCTGACCGAAGGAAAACGACCCCCTGAGTTGAGTCCCGTTACCTACTCCATACTCTCTCTCTCTCTCTCTCTCTCTCTCTCTCTCACACACACACACACACACACACACACACACACATATAACTGACAGAAACATAGAAGTAGGCAAACGACCCCCAGCCATCTCCACGACGTAGTCCATCTAATACCAAACAATCACACAAGGCGGCGTGCGGGTGATCTCTCGCATATGGTGGAGTGGAAATTTACACACTCCATCCATTCATTTACTTAGCTGTTTATCTGTCCTGTTATCCTGTCACCCGCCTACAAAACAAGTCGTAGATCTGCAGGCTAATGGTCCGGCACAGTATTGTATAATGTTTAATGTCTGCTTCAATGGATTTATATATGTATAGATGAAGGATTTTAAATGAGAAACGTGTATGAAAGTGGATTCCATGAAGAATACTGGACCGGTGGATGACTTGGAGGATGTGTTACACCAAGGAGAGGCCTCTGTTACATGTACATGGCATGTAAGAAGAAGTTATATGTGTAATTAATGCACTGGTACATGCATGTCAAGATATTTTAGAATGTTTTGCTGTGCATGCCCTGCAGTACAGAGCTGCTGCAAAAAATCACTGATATAGATTGGATTTCACCTCAGAAGCTTGTTATGCCTCAGTCAGTACGTACACACATGCACACACACATAAGTAAGTACTTTTGGTACACTGCAAGTCATAGCTACAGTATATACTGTAAGACTACACACAAGCACCTGTGTTCTTAATTCACACACATACTGTATAAACTACGTATGCAAGTATCCCATTACAGATATATCCATGTTATTTTACCCCTTTGCCATTTTCCTCGCTGGCCAAACGCAACACTAGTTTGGAAACTCAACATGGATCGATTCCCATCATTGCCATAGTTGCCATTTTCATAGCGTTAGATTTTTCCAGAGTGGAGAACTTCTGTTTGTTTTTACTGCTACTGTCAAACATTCAGCTGCCCTGCAACCTGATTCATACTGCCGAACCTGACAGAGCTTCTTTGTATCATAAAACTGGCTCAAAAACTGTAAATAGTACATATTTTACACAGACATGAACACACACCTTTACCTGAACTTATGGAAATGTACCTTCTCATGCACTAATGGCAGATAACAAAGGCATCTCCTCAAACACATACACAAACACCCTCCTGACAGTAAGAAGGTAAGCTTTACATCAGAGTTTCCTCCAGTTGGGGAAATAATAAGTAGCATTTAACAGGCACAAAAGGAAACAGAGAGAGAGAGAGAGAGAGAGAGAGAGAGAGAGAGAGAGAGAGAGAAGCCACCGTGTCCACTCACACAAAGAGTGTGTTTGAGCGCCAGCTTTGCAGATGGAGCAAGTGAGTGCGCAATAACAACGCTGATGACTGATATTTCTTCAACACTGGAGCCTATTCCTCCACATGGAAAGAGCACGAGAGGAGGAGGCCGGGGAGAAAAAAACACTGTATTCACCTGATGCCAGACCATAACATTATGACCCAATCCCTGTTATATTTACTGGTGGGGAACACTTGGTGGTGCAGGAAGCAGCTATAACATTGTTTTTCCCTCCTGTTAAAAAGCCTGTGTTCTAGTAAAACTTTGGGGGGCTCAAACCCACAGCTCCCCTCACTCTGCTTCCAGGGGGAAAGCTGAGTCACCTGAGCCCGCCTCTGCCCTCTAGCTCTCTCCATCTATCTCTCAATCGTTCTTTTTTTCTTCTTCTTCTTCTTCTTTCTCTCCATCACTTCTCTCTGCCTTTGGAGGTAACCACAGAGTACAGAAAAGCCCAGCCAAAAAAAGAAGGAAAAAAAAGAAGACATTTTTATTGCAAATGTACCAACTGTAATGAATCCATAATGTAACCCATAGAAGAATCTGCTTTCACACACTGCACTGCCTTTAAATGGACCAGAAGAGTATATAGTGGATATATACATTGAAATACAAGCCAGGGCCTATTGTAATTTTGTAAATAGTCCTATTATGTAAGCCAGTTTTAAAGACTTGGAGAGTGACAGAGAGACAGGTCAAAGAAATACAATAGAGTCCCTTTTTTATGAGTCATTTAATGGGTCATGGGCTGCCTTCTCAAGATGTCATCAACACAACAGAGGGATCTTTCACACACACACACAAACAGATATTATGTTACAGGAACAACAACTGAGAACAGAAGGGGAAAGGAGAAAAAAAAACAGGCCATGATCATAACAAGGCCAAAGCAAGATGGATGTGTTGTTGTCTGGATGAGGACATCGCAGAGCAAACTTTTTAATTACAAATAGATTAGACCACTGTGATGTTGTTGTGTGGTCTCTGTGTAAACTCAATATTTTGTTTTGAGACTTGCGTGGATTCCTTCCCTTTTGTTTGTCTTAAGGAGACCCAGGAATCTCTCCCTGCAATGAGGGCCAGCACCACTTTGTATACAGAAAAGAGAGGCAGAGAGAGGGAAAGGGAAGGTGGGCCAGTGCTTAGGCCTGAGTGCACATCCTAAACTGCACTTTTGAGCAGCGAGACTTGCCAGGATGTTACACTGACTGTACACTTAAGCATTGAGTAAGGCGCCAACAGCAGTTCCAGTCACTTCAGAACCACAGATGAAGTGTCAGACAGGAACCACGGCGTGCAACATTAACAGGGCATCCATCCCCACCCCTCCCTCCCTCAGACTGCCTCTGACTCGGGTCCAGCTCCCAGGGCTGTGGGCTGATGTTATTATTGTTGTTTTTCGTGCTGAGAACAGGATCCCTAGCCAAAACGGACTCCTGTTACAATAACAAGACCTGGAGGGCCCTTGCTCTGCTCTACGCAGGGCTTTATTGGTACAGGGGTGCACCAACTATGATGTCTGTGGACAATCAACAACCAATTTGCTAAGGGGCGGGATGGGAGATCAGCCAGAGACTGTTCTCTTTCTTTGTCTTTCCTCAGGCGCTGAGTCTGTGTCACTGTTAGACAACCATCTCTGCTCACTTCCTCTTGTGTGTCATCGACCACCACAAGAGCCATATGGAAATGTTACTGGGTATTTTTAACATGTACAGTGCATAAGAACATTGTGGCCTGTCACAGTCAAACATAAAGAGGTGGATGTAAAGAAAAACATACACAGAGTAAACAGACATGAAATGCACCAAACACACATAAACGTGAGATTGGGTTACAAACACCACATATGCATACTCACTGTGTATGATTCACAGTTTGATATAATGAAACAATGGCATATGAAGCAATGCAAAGCATAACATATATTTTTTATTTGTTTTGAATCATAAACATTAGTGGCTCTTAGCTTTAAACTCAAGGCAGACATTGCATATGTAACAAACAAACTTCCACAGTCATGTCCCTGTGAAGGATCATAGAGGTGTCAAATCAAGTCAGTTTTATTTTTTTTTGTGACAAACTTTTTTATTGAACAGTTTGAACATTATATTACAAACATAGCGCCATTGTCTTGCCATTAGGGCCTTTTAAAGGAAAAATTGACAGCACTAATATATATATATACATATACACATATATTCATATAGATAGTACACCTAGGTAAATAGCAAAAGGAGACCTAAAGGATAGGAGATGTGCTGACCTACAAAGATAAAATAAGGAGGGGCATTTTCAGAACTTACTGCATTAGAAGTCAAAGTGTTTTGCAGTCAGACAACATAATTCCCAATAACACCATATACAAGCAAGCAGTGTTATATCAGAAAGAACCAATAAGAGCATCCCAGGCCCGCACAGTCAATGCTCGTGCTTTATGTATAACAGCCAATGACCTTTCTAAAACAGCAATGTCTCTAAAATGATTTAGCCATTCCTTTGCCGATGGGATGTCCAGGGAAAACCATGAATGTATTATAGTCTTCTTAGCGGCAGTCAATCCTGCAAATATAACTTTCTTCTGTGCCAATCTGATATTGTCACTAATAGCGGAGTCATCATTGAATAGAAATGGGAGGGGGGGTGCATAGGAATGGGAAATCCTAAAATATTTTCAAGGCATCTATGCACCTTGGACCAGAGACCAGACACAGAGGGACATTCCCAAAAAATATGAAGGTATGTGCCAACAATGTTCTGATCACATTTTGTACAGTTGGGATTGTCCGTCAGTTTCATTGTAAAAGCACCTGTATGGTGTGGCATAAAATTTGTGCACAAACTTATAATGAATAAGTTGGTGTGCTGGGTTCCTTGATGAGATGGGTATGTTGGTCCAAATATTGTCCCAGTCCAGATCACAACCCTGACCCTCAAGGTCACGGTTCCAAGAACTAGTCACTCCCAATGGTTCAACACCTTTAGATAGCAGTTCATTGTAAATGACGGACACTAAGCCTGTAGAGGGTGTTCGAGCGGAAATCCAAGTGTCCAACAGATGAGAGAAATAGGGGACCACAATGCTGTAATAAATTGTAGTTGTGCCAAATAGGAGAGCGGTCACAGAGCTTTACATTACATCGCATATGTTTCTGGACAGCAGACCAAATTCTCAAGGAGTTGCCTATAATTGGCCCAAACTTTCTACACACAGATCTAGGCTTCAACCCACAAAATAGTATGTCTTTTATCCAATGTGGTTTTACCATCTCCTCCTCTATCTGACGCCAGGGTGTGACAACGTTCTCTATACACCAAATTGTCAAAGTCAGTTTTATTTTTAAAGCCCAAAGTATTTAGTATTTATCCCAATGGGCTTTACAACCTATGGCATACGACACCCTCGATCACAAGGCATTCTATATGGACAAGGGAAAACTCCATTAAAATAGAAAAAAAGGAAGAAACTTCAGCAATAGCGACACATTAGGGATCCTTTTTCCAGGACATGCAGTAGTTGCATGTGTACATGCCATGTACACCTGTCTGTATGCAGGCAAGTACTCAGTAAGGACTCAGATCAGGATCAGGCCTTTGATTGAGCTCTTTGATGATCCAACAAGATGCTCGTTGGTTCTTAAGGACATCACATACCGCTGGTGTATGACGCACGTAAAGCCACTCACCTATCGTTTTCTATGTGCGTCCACACACAAGATGACGACATCTTGATGTTGAGGCACATCGTTGTGTCAGTATACGTCACTGTCCTAGTTTCCCAGCATTGGAACTGCACATCTGATGTGTACTGTGGGCATCAAGTGATGCAACACTACCTGACACAGCTATTGTGTGTTGGACTACAATGTCTGTTTGGCTGAACTGTTACAGGAAGGTAGGAAATGACATGCAGTAGATGGTCACAGGTCGGATTCAAACCCTGGACCGCTGCGGCAAAGACTGAGCCTCTGTACATGGGGTGCACACTCTACTTACTGAGCCACAGTGCACCAGATACAAAGTTTAAACCCTGCACCGAATGCTTTGGAAGACATACAAGCACCTCTAACAGAAGCTCAGGTATCAATAGTCCCTTGAAGACAGTTACAGTCCCCCCGCATCTAATTGATGACTTTGTACTGCAACATGTCATTATGTGGATACATAACTGTTAGGATAACTACAATAAGTGCAAGCTTTCAGCTAACATGGTTGACAAAGGGGTTACTGATGCTGAGGTTGAGGATTAAGGCCGCAGTGGAACCCCTCAGACCCTGCTATGCCCCCACATACTGGGGAAAGCCCACTCATTCCATCAAAACTATTTACATAACTCCATGGAGAAAATTGGCCCGTAGCAGTTAGCTTTTCCATGTGCGGCACACAGTAGAGACGCTGTTACGATAATTGTCCTCTTACACGAGCAGGGGGCATACGCAGTACAGTATTTACAGTAAGAAAATAAAGACAGGAGGGATGGTGAGAGACAGAGAGGAAAAAGGGAGAGAGAGGGAAAGTGAAAGAGAGAGAGAGAAAGAGAAAACTGCTGATCAGGAAACAGAGTGGGGTTCCACGGATATTCCCCCAACACAAACACATCCAGTGTTGATTTTTGTCATTTTCTTGGCCCTGTGAAGTACAGTAGTTGGCAGAACAGTAAGCTCTCTGATGGTTTGTATGACTGGCTGTCATGGTCTTAGAGGTGGCTTCCCGCTGCCTCAGCGTATGCCCTTCCCTCCCTCTGTGGCGACCCTCGCCTCTCTTCTACCTACTCTCTCCTCCATACTTTTCCCTCATTTGCCTTTTCTTCTGTCTCTCCCCTCCAATCCAGTTGAAAAAACAAATCAACCTGGGCCCAGTTGTGCTGCCTGCTACACCTACTGCCCAGCTGGCATCCATTGTTTGCAATTAGTTCCAAGGCATGTGTTTGACAGCATGCCTACTTGTATACGTGCAAACTTGCTTGTACATTTTTGCAGGCGTGCACATGTGTGTCAGGGTGCAAATGTGTGCACACATCTGGGCATAAACACATTTTCTGCGCATTTTATGATCAGCAGAAAATCAGGCAGCTTGGGAAAAACCATAGAAGGACACAGGTCTGAGCAAGTCCAATTATTAAGAACAATCCATCAATATGCAGGGCAAATCCTGGAGCAGGCTCAGCAGAAAAACATGGCAAAAAAGTGAAAGCAGAAAAAAAAAAATGTGGTTCTTACGAGGAGAGAGAGAAAAATCTGTCTTTACAATCCCCCTGTTCGGCTTGCCAACTTTCTGCTGGCTGTTGGTAGTGCGGAAATGAGAGCGTGCTACATTCTCCCCTCTCGAGAATAACACAAACCCCTCAAAGCTCAAATCAAACACAATCCACGTCACAGGAAACCATTTTGAAGCGTAAAACCTCCCAATGGGAGCACCATTTGAATGCTGCGGGTATGCGCTGCCTTGCTCGCCCCCTGCGCCTCCCCCTCTCTCCCCTCCCGCTCTCTCAAGGCTTCAACCACAACCTAACCCGAACCACACCACCTCTCAGACGACAAGACTCCCTTTCTCTCACTCCCTGTCCATTTCCCCCTTTATTCCTTCCTTTCCTTTTTTCTCTGTTGTTGTTTTTCTTTGCCTCTCTGCTATCAACATTTCTAATTTCATCATCATCAACAATAGACAGACAGACAGACAGACAGACAGACAGACAGACAGACAGACAGATAGATAGATAGATAGATAGATAGATAGATAGATAGATAGATAGATAGATAGATAGATAGATAGATAGATAGATAGATAGATAGATAGATAGATAGAGCCCCTCTCTGTTGAAGTACTCAAGTGACCTCTACTGCCACCAACAGCCCCCTGATCCACCCCCTTCGTCCATCTCAAACCCCAACCACAACCTCTCATACCCCCATCCTGCTCTCGTCAGTTCTCTTCCCCTCTCCCCTCACCCCTTTTTTCCTCCTCCTCTTTGCCTGGCAGTTGAAACGCAGAGGTCAGGAGGGCATAGGGGAGGCAATCACAGTAGTTTGTTTTGGCTCTCTCACCCCCACACCAAGTCCTTGGCTGTGCAGGAGCAATGCCGCCACCTTGCCTGCTTGCTGCCTGGGAAACAAACACATCCTTAATCACCCAGGCCCAGTATCCGCCAAGGCCACACTAGTTGAGCCCTGTCTGACAAGCTCAGGCCAAAAAACTCCATCTGATGAACTCAGGCCATACAAGTCAAGCTCTGTCTACTGAACCCAGGCCACATTAGTGGCAGCCAGACAGTCAAATCCAGGTCGCACTAGCTGAGTACCCTTTGTTGAAACAGAGCCAGCGAGGACATACTCTTGAAGCTCAGTGTCTGCTCAACTCATGCCACTCTAATCAAGCCCTGATGGTCAATCTCAGGCCACGGAAGTCAAACCCTGTTGAGTGAATCCAGGCCACAAAAGTCCTGCCGTGCTGGTTGAAATCAAGCCAAAAAAGGCTGATCTATCTTTGGCTGGGTGAGCAGTTCTGTCATTATGTTGGCTAAGTATTGGCTAACAGTGGGATCGTCTGACGTAAGCACTGCGCAGCTGAGGGCTGGCAGTGAAACGAGATGGAAGACAGGAGAGAAGACGTTTTAAGTAAGAGCCAGTGGCCAACAGCCATTTAGACCAGAGATGAGTTAGGCAAGTTGTCTTACGCCATCCATCCCATCCCTCCTAATCCCCCCAAACCAAAACCTACAGCTTCTAAATCTCACTCTGTTTTTCTCTCTGTCCATCTGTCCCTCACCAGTTCACGTTCTCAGATATTTTCCTAACTCCTCTTCCTAACCACTTACTGCCTTACCGCACTTTCACCCCTTTCTCGCATCTTTGTACATTAGTCACAGACGTGCTCAACATGAATGACCGGCATCAACAAAATTAACATATTCAAGTCTGAGAATGTGTTTGTGTAACTCTGTTTGTGTGTAAACAATAGGGGTACTAAAACCCAGGCAGCATTTTTGCTGCTCCCCCCACTACTGTCTGTTTGACAATGAGAGCTAAGGCGGAGCCTCAGATCTGTGTTATACTGTAAACCACAGCATTCTCAGACCTTAAAGAATCTCTCTTTTGGGATTTCTTATTAGCATGTATTGTATTAGTTTCACACGCACACTTTTGTCACCACATCCTCCACGTTACACTATGTCTCCATTGGGATTTCACACAATTAACCTCAAAGTTCTACTACCTGGGTGACATAAAGAGATTAGAAACCTTGGTTTGATTGTGCACAATGAGAAAAGACTTGTGTTAGGGTACATGAGATTTCATTGCTTGGAGGAAATGAATCTCTAAGGCTCAGCCCATGCTCAGTTCTCCTCTGAACAGTGACCTGCGGGCAGGCGCAGAGCAGACCCACTGATCCCTCATCCAGCCCACTGTGCAGCGAGGGAAGCAGCTGGAGTGCTGAGCAGGTACATGAAGCGCTGAGACCAGCCGGGTGTTCCAGGAAGTTCAGCATCAGGGATCAGCCTGTGTTATTGACTTGGCAGAGCCTACAGCCAGTACGATTCCACCATTGAGGGGTTCACTGACTGCACAAGTGCACATATGTGTATGTGTGCAGACCAGGACTCAGTGCTCTGTAGTCCAGATGGGTGGCCAGGCCCCAGTTGATTTCTGTTATTCTGTTTTGACAATTGAACCCATTTGAACCATTCAGTCTTTCTCTTTCTCTCCCTGAAACACACGCACACTGTATCACCAAACCAACTCCCCTCTCGTACTTTGCTCTTCTTATGTACGTATCACTATTATTAAGTTGTTTAAAATGCAAATGTGAGTGTTGAACAGCTGGTAAGGATAGGGACCACCCAGCCAGTAGAGGAGCATTGTGTTGATAGCAGATAAGCTGAAATGGAGTGTCAGGAGAAATCCTTCCGCTCTTTGAAACAGACGGCTATGAGTAAGCCTCGCAAACACTAACACTATGCAACGAAAAAAAAAACAAGACAATGCCAATGGTCCCTCCCTCTCTTGGTCACCACAAATAAATCTTTCAGCACAAACACAGATCAAAGAGAACCCACCATTGCCGGTTTAGTGATGAAGGCTGGCATGTGCCATCTTCTATTGTCAGGACTTCTAATTGATCCTAATTGATGTTGTGACAGGCAAAGACGGGAAGGATCTCTGGAGGAGCACGAAGTTGGAAAACAGCATTCAGCTTTTATTAAGCACCAGTACTGCTGAAGAAACCAGAATGCGACATGGCTGGCTTTACTGATTGATCCTTTGTGTTCCACTGAAAACCAGTGGACGAGCATGGAAGCAATAAGATGCTTCACGCAAACCAGACTAGGACAAGATGTTGACAAATTCTACAAACAAACAGTGGTGGAGAAACATTCAGCTCTCTAACTGAAGTAGAAATACCACAATACAAAGTATTAGTTAGCACTTATTATATATTATACAGAATGGTTATTTTATCATATAATTAATCATTATTAAGACAACATGTAACAAACAATTTAATGTCAGCTGGTTGATACATTATATCAACACTTATATCCTGTTGCATCAAATGTTTAACATATTACCATATGTTTTATATCTTAAATGTTTATCTGCAAAGCAACTAGTGACTGCCAAATAAATAAATGTGGTGGCACAAAGAGTATAGTATTTCCCTGGTGGGAAGTGACACTAGTTAAGGATTAACTTTAAGCCTAGCCTAACCCTAACTCTAATTTTGAGGTACCTGTATTTCTGTTTTATACTTAAACTCTGTTACATGTCAGTGGCAAATATTGTATTGTACAATTTTCTTCACTACACTTATCAGATACTTGGTTACTTATAGTTATATTAGAGATTTTACACACAAAACATGTGATCATTCTATATATAAAATCCAATGCATTGTTATAGATAAATGTTATAAATGCTCAAGTACTAAAATGCTGTTTAGATGTTAATACATCAATACTACTACTACTACTACTACTAATAATAATAATAATGATAATGATAATAATAATAACTCAGTTTATATGTTTAATTATTATAATTTAAGTTATTTTTAATTTTCATTATATTTCCTGCTTTATATTTTAAATGCACAACTTTTCGTGCACTAAAGTATTTTTCATTGTGGTTTTGCTCATTTTACTGAAGTAAAGGATCTGATTAAGGTATAAGTACCTCAAAGCTATGTTAAGTACAATCCTTTAGTCTTTGATCAGACATAATAGTATTAAATAAAATATAAAAAGAATAGAATAAAACATAAATGTTGCTATTTGTCAAGAGGCTTGTAATGTTAATGTAATTTTAAGAATGGAAACAAATATATCTAATTATGTACTTTATATAAAGTTATCAAATGAAATCCCATCCTTTTCAAGCTGATTTAATTAACTGTTTAATTCTGTTTAATTAACGGCATGTGTAGTTGCAGTATGAAGTAAAGTAAGAAAGTAAACCGTACTGACTCTTTGAAATCGAAGTAAACAGCCAGTCCACACATTTTCTACAGTGTCCTCCTTCAGTTGTTGCTCCTGGCACTCAGCCAACAAGTGTATAGACGTGAGTACAGTACAGCCGTGTATATACATGAGGGGCCACATCAGGGTACTTTTTATGTATGTGTGAGTGGTTCACAATGAGGCATGAACACGAGCATGATGTGTGCATGTGTGCCTGTGTGTGTAGTATTCTTGGAAAAACAGAAGACATGGACTCACAATAAAACAGACACACACATACACATATATACACACACTTATGGGGTGACAGAGTGCACTGGCTGAGCTCAGATGAACCAATGGCAACCTGGGGAAGGAGGAATGTGTATGGCGCTAGTCCAAGAGAGGCCGTCAGAATCCTCAGCAGGCAACCCCGGTTGTCTTAGTGAACACAAGTGTGAGTGCGTGGGAGTGTGTGCGCTTGCACAAGAGACTGGTAGGGGTAGTAACTGTGTAACTATATGAGTGTGTATAATTTTACAGACGGTTGGCGACTAATTGTGTGAATGTGCGCAACAAAACTTTCAGTTTAAACCTTCTTTTGTTTTTAGTTTAAGCAGGACACAAACTATATGAAACCCTCTCTTCATTTCTTGCATACAGTCATGCACAACCATCCCCTCGCAGGGAGGGCCATCACATAACAATGAGATAAAGTACAACATTATCTTATCAGCAGGGTTACTTGATCTGAATTCAAACAGCTACAGGATGCAGGGAGGGCATCTGTAGGTGAATTGTTCCCTTGCAAGTGAGCAGTTACTACAGCCAGCAAAGAGGAGATCTGCCCCCTAGGGAGGCTATAGAGAGCCAGGGAGGACACTCACTATACCGCCACTCATCCCACTAATCCCAAAAATACAGCATGATGTCATGCAGATTCCAAGTGTGGACTGCAGTAGCAGAAACAGGGTCATGTGTGCACTTGACTAATGCACAACCAAAAAAAAAAAAAAAAAAAAGGAAGGGAGAGAGGAGTAAGGAGGGAAAAAGGAGGAGAGTGAAGGGCTGTTTAAAATATTCAACCCCCCTTCCATTAACTAACCGTGTAGGGATGGGAACACGACCTGCACTGTACATCTCATGAGAGGGAGAAAAAAAAAGAGGGAGAGAGAGAGAGAGAGATGGTGCACTGTGGGAGTAGACCTCTTTCATCCAGTAGCCCTTGAATCGAGCTCAGCATTTTCTCAGTGATGTCATCTTTTTCACTCTCACTTCACCCTCTTCACTTTCTCCCTCACCTCCATCTGCTCTCTCACTCCATCCTTCCTGGGCTTTCTGCGTCTCGCACGCACATGCTCGCTTTCGCTTGCGTGTGGTGCATTACAATATGCAATGCATCTTGTTCAGCACAAAATGATCCCTATAAATCTGTGCCTGCCTACAGTCATCCTGAGTTCAGCTGGAATAGGATGTTCAGGGCTTGCTCGTTTATTTCGCCGCATACCTCTCCATCTCCTAGTGTTCCTTCACACTACAGCCACACAGCATCATCTGACAGGCAGGGAGGACTCTGGATTAACAAACAGGGAAATGGCTGCCAGCTGCATGGACAAGGCCGGACGGAACGAGGGGGTGCATTGTGCTTGCAGATTTTTATTGGGTATGAGAAAAAGGAAGAAGCATGGGGAGAACATGGAAGAGTGTATGGAGCCCAGGCACAAAAAAAAGTCTTTGAAGCTATTTAGCAATCATTATTTTTTACAGCAGTGGAGTAGGGGCAGGATATTTACAGTGTACAGTGTAGTGTTTGGCCATAGTGAAGAAAAATAAAAGAAAACACTTCCATGAGGGAAAAATTTGCACTTAGCTTTGTTACTTTAGCTTTGACACCTCCGCAGGATAGGTCTGATCCAAAACAGTGCTCATTTCATTTGCTGAACAGTGTAACATCCCCAATTAAGCCTGGTCAGGGATTTTTGTGGCATGTCATCCTGCGTCTCTTTCCCTTAATTTCATGTCTCAAATACAAAAAAGAAGAGTTACAGTCCCTTTACAACTCTACCATACTATCTCTGTCTGGTGTCTGGTTCAGCATCTTCCATATCAAACTCAAAGGCGGTTAATTGCATTGGAGAGTGAGCGTAGCAAATTATTCAAATAAATGTACATTTTTCTGACTATAGTGATCTCTGCAGACTCTGCCACACAGTTCTACCATCCCTTTCTGTAAATGACTTAAAAGTTAAAGAGCTGCAATGTGAAGATCCTCAAGTATGATTCTTACTTATGTTCTGCAGCTAGAGGTTTGCACCATGGTCGGTCTCCAAAGTGACCACAGCTCACTAAATGGCAAGACATTTATCTCTACACTACAATAACACAGTTCATAATTAAGAATATTCCTAGCTGGTGTATGCAGTGAGATGGTAGGGAGGTCACCTGGCAAGTTTTAAGGTAAGTGTTGCATTTTGAGGTTGACCCAAAAGAGAAACAATCATGAGTTTCATTCACATCCAAACTCTACCCAGGTTCTGGCAGGTCCCTTCACAGATGTTATCACTTAAAAATGTCTAACCTTCTTTAGCTCATGTAACATTTTATTGATTAGAATAATGTCCCAATTTATCTTGTCAGCAAAATTATCATCATGGGTAAAAAAAAAAAAAAAAAATCGTTATAATTATATTGTCTTTATTTTATTTCCAGTAGAATATAAATGATTTTGCGAAACGCATTTCTTCCCGAAACATTTGGGGTCTGGCGAGAGAATATCATGTTACATTGTCTCGATCGTGTTCAAAGAAGACCAGGATTGCCTGACTTCGTTTGTTTTACCTCTTCCACCAAGAATATGTTTCTTTTTACGAGTTAAAAAGCTGTTCCTGACAAATGTACTTTATAAAGAGCTAAAATGACTAAGAGACATTTATCTGTTTGAGCAACAGATGAGCTCATTACAGTGTGTCTCAGTCTGTCTGTGCACTATAAAATGTGTCATATTTCTGTCTTTAAGTAGCAGTATCCAAAATGTCTAGAGCACTGCATACACATACACTGGCAGCTGGCCTTCAACAGAGTAATAATATCAGCACATAAGCGCCAGATTAATTATATAACAAATGGCTGCAGCATGTATGTAAGTGTATCTGAAAGCACGGGGTATCCCCGTGACAAGGAACAGGAGAAGAACAGGGACAGAGATTTTTCCTTGGCAAACACCAGAACTTGATTTCCCAACTTTCATGTGGGGTCTGTTCAGGCCAAGAGGAGAGCGAGAACAGGAATTTGGTCTCCCTCTCTGCTGGTTGAGCAGCTGTTTCTCTGGAGGTCCCGGCTGGGCAACAGAGACAGAAGGAGCAGGCAAAGAAGAAAATAAAAAGCAAGAGTGAGGCAGACAGAAAAGAAATTGAGTGGCTGTGTAACAGGAGGCTTGTTTTGTTCCAAATCAGATTGCTTTATAGCGATGCAGGGGGTGAGTGGTTCCAGGCAGCAGACAATGGGCCAACAGGATCAATATTGACATTCTCCGTAGTGATAGCCGAGTTGGCTGGGTGAGGTCAGGGACTGGACCTTTGTATTAGCCAGCCAGCATTAGTGGTCACGGCTGGGGGACACTTACTGTAACCTTGGCCTCTCAGCATAATGGAGGGTCTGAGCGAGCCCAGGAGAGGTCCCTCCCCTTTATGGGCCTTATTACCGTAAGAGAGCTCAGTCCTCCAGTGGCCCGATTCAAACACAGATCATTACTTTGTCAAAACAGCTACCAGACCACGTTGGCACACGCGCAGGCCAGCTTGTGTGGCGAACAGTGTCTCAAAGTGCCAGTTGTTGAGCGCAGCAGCCGTGGGAGATGAGGCGAGGAGAACACAAGAAAAAGTAAGCAGAGCACTTTTGGACAAGTGACCGTTTATTAGTTCTTATTCCAACAGCACTTACAATTAGACAGATTCACTGGCAAGTCCCGCGTGCTAGGCAAACACACACAAACACTGGGTACAATCCTCTCTCAGAGTTATGGCAAGAGGTGCTACCACAAAATAATAAAACACTCCAGCAAATTCCATATTGTTGCTTTGCTGAAACAACATCTCAATTGTTGTTTACCTAAAGTGGTCAATTAATCCAAGGCAAACTCATAAAAGAGGAAAGGATGTGGGTTGTCCAGGTAGTCTGATCCAGCTGGCTCAGAGTCAGAGCTACTAGGGATACCACAGTTTACCACTCCCCAGCGTGGCAGAGAAAGAGGAGTGTGGGAGAGGGACAAGGAGAAAGAGGGACAGCAGGGGACACACAGACGAGAAGGAAAGGAAACTCCTGAAGAAAGAGGAGAGACAATGAAAGAGGAGGTGCAGAGGTACTGGTGCCAAGGAGGAGGAGTTAAAGGAGAGGTGGAACAGGATGAGTGGGAGGAGGAAGGAGAGGAGGTCATCTGAGGTGATGGAGATTCTGTACGGTGGGCTGGTTTCATGAAAGATGGAGCCGAGCCACTCTCCTCCTCCTGCGATTCTGTTCTGGCTCGGGTTACTGGACTGAGGCCTCACAAACTCACTCACACACACACACACACACCAAACACATGTCTCCAGTCTTACACACACACGCTCATTCTTCTTTACTACACACTTGTGAGTGTTTTCTGACAGAAATAGAAGTGACATCACAACAGTCCCAATCGTAAATCAATACATGTTGCTCCCAATGAAACACCCACGCACACATACGAGCACAAGATTTCCCGGTCAGTGGGTTGTCTCATAGTCCGAACCACTCAGTGACCCCTCCTCTCCTGGGGTCGAGTTTCTGCCTCTGCTTCTCGTCCTCCATGAACTTCTCCTGCAGCTCGTCCATGGAGCCCTCTTCCACCGTCTGGTCTTTTTTAGGGAAGATGTCAGGGAAGGTAAATGTCTGACCTTGGGCCTGGGATGCAAAGAAAAAAAGAAGTTTCAATAAGCAAAGAAAGCATCGCGTTCCTACCTAATAACAAGATGAATTAGTTGTTCTACTGTTTGTACTGTAAATCATTTCACAAAACAATTGTTGGGTGCAAAAACAAAAGTGTCAAACAGCGTTTTCCTTTTCTTATGCAGAGGCGAGCAGTGAGATACTGATTTGGAATTCAGGACACCGTTTCACCCTCTATACTCCTCTTCCAGCTACACAAACGCTCTCTTTCTCTTTGGCATTCAATTTCTCCCACATTTAATCTCTCATCTCTCTCCATTTCTCTGGTCTTGATTTATTCAGAGGGAAAGGATGGTATCCATTATTTATTCCATACCAACCCATCTCTGGCCTAATGCATCACTGGTCCAACCATAGTCTGTGTCAGGCTCGCCATAGAGTACAGTACAGTACACACACACACACACACACACACACACACACACACACACACACACACACACACATATGCATGCTTGCACGCCCACACACAAAAAAATAACAGAGAAGTGGGTGCAGGCATGCACACATATCCATAGCCTCTCTCTCTCAGCCTCTCCCATGGACACCTGGCAACAAGAATTTACTGTTATCAATCTCTAGTGGAGCAAAATCTTTGTCATCCTTAAATGACTCAACTTCATATGAAGCCCGATCATAACTTTTGGAGATCACTAAGTGTTTGAAACTGCTAATTCCCACAAATGTCACCACAGTGAATAATGACGTTACAACAAACAACAGCTTCCACTTCATAATAACAAATAGCCAAATGTCATTTTATGACTCATTATCTTCCACATTATTTATAGAGGCCTACAACTATAAAAATGAATTGCTTGCTTGAACGCAATTGTCAATCAACTATTCTGTTTAAATATGTGAAATATTTTGTTTGGGGTCAGTGTGTAGGCGTTAAGGAATGGTCTGGCTCTGATGTGAAAGTTACTTTGTCTGTCTCCAACCCCCAAAATACCAAGAGAAACATGCATATAATTACCACATAGCATGGTTTAATTCCCAAAGGAAAAGACAACATCAAGCTCACTCAGCCAAAGATGCAGAATGGAGCGGCCGAGACAACCTACAGCAGGAGTCCCGGGGTGTATATTACTGTATGTTTAGACTGGTGGATGTATAAATGTGTATGCCCAGGTGCATGTTTGCACACTTTTTTGCTTTTGCTTGTAAGGTCATAACCAGGTAAGAACATGAAAAAACATCAGTTTATTCATCTTGCAAAAACAACAACTGATTTTGCAAAGCAGCAGACTTGTTTTGAAATGCATTTCCCCTGTAGCTTTACTTCACTTTATTTCCTCGCACGTCCAAATGTGTAGTCCCAGAGGACAGTGTTAATAGCAGAAATTTAAAAAAAACTGACAGCTTACAGTATGCTTCCAATGACAGAAAATGTAGAGAAAATGGGAAGGAAATGTAAATCAGCAGGTGATCATGTATCAGAGTGCCTTAAATTCAAAGTTAAGTAAAGTTGAAAAAAAAAAAAAACATTGACAAAGTTCTTCATATCAAACTGCAAAAAATAGTTTTTTCCCCTTCCATCTGTATAATGACGTTTGAAAACTGTCTCAAAATAAAGTGCAACAGATTAGCTAAAAATAATGAGCCCAAATAAGACACAGTATTTTCTCTTTATTTGTTGGCGCTTCCACCAGTATTTCTTTCTACTGCCTAATCTTAAACAAGACACCCTGGTGGGAGGAAACTGGCTGGGTTTTGGCCTACAAAGATCCAAAAGGTCATTGCATTTATTGCATTAAGATATTAACCACAACCCAGTCTTTATGAATGTGAACTATAGTCCAGGCATGACCAGGCATCTAACTACATCCAAAACACAACTATTATGGAAACTACTATTTTGGTATGATACTTTACACAGACTTGAATTCATGTTACTCTCTAAAACCTTGCCATTTCAGTTTAAACTCTCTGATACCAGCTTTGAGGAGCAGCTAGAGCAAAACATGCACAACCTTTAATCAAAAGAAAAAGCCACCCTGTTCTTGTGTTCCTGTCTTTTGGCAACGCCTGCATTGCAAACTACAGGAGGTTTTCTAGTGAGTGTAGTAATACAGGAAGAGGGACAAGAGTGCCGACCCAGTGAGGAGGAGAGGGTTTAGTCAGTCACAAGCAGAGAGCTGCCAAACACCAAAGAAGCACCTGGAAACCAACGGCACTGCCAAGACCCTTGGTGTCTCTGCACTCGCACACACTGCCATCGAGGAATGCAGAATCCAGAACACAAACACTGGACCAGGCCAAGGGAATGTTTGCTGCAGGAGTAAGAGGAGAGAAGGAGGCAACAGGGAGTATGATGTGGGTAGACGATGTGAGGAAACGATTGGGAGAGGAGGAAGAGGAAAGCAGGGGTGACGGAGGAAGGGGTCTACCACAGCACTATAAACACCAGACCTGGCAATGGAAGGAACAATGAAGCAGTGAGCCAAACAAGACTTCACCCAACTTGAACCAAACGTTGTCGCATGACAATTCCCAGTTATACAGCGTAACGCTGGACACCTTGTGTATACACACGGCGAAGATTAATACCGGCTTCAGAGAGCGCGATTCACAAAAACAACAAAGCCTGAGATTGAAATCAACAAAGAGCTGAGACTCGTTAAACAAGTCTTATTGTTGGCAGCAGGCCGCGCCCTGCGTGTTTGTGTGTACGCGTGTGCACACACGTATGTCAAACGTCTGCTGGACACATTTCCACAGTGAGAGAAAGTGTTGGCAGAAAGCGTTCATACTTTTGTTTAAAATACATACATTGCACCACAGCAGAGGCAAAGTCCATGTCCCTTAGTCTCCATGTGCTCCGAGCCAAAACGAAGTTTCCTGTGTGTGTGTGTGTGTGTGTCTGTCTGTCTCTCAGACTCTCTCTACTTGTGTATTTGCGTGTGTGTAAGAGAGAGGCAGTGTGTGTGTATGAGTGCATACTGAGTGATTTATGGAGAAGACAGAAGCCTAGCCAAAAGGGACAAAAGTGGAGAAAGACGGTCGGGCATTATGTGCCTCCAGGGCTTTTCTTTCTGTTACCTACTACACTTCTTAGACGACAAATTGTAGGCATGGATATTTTTCCTCACTCTGCCATCATCTTCACCATGCTCCCAATTGAATCGAGCTGCCATCCAGGAATATTAAGATGAGGCCCCACGCTGCTAGTGATGTAAACATACTCCTCTTACGCACATGAACAACCCATTACACCCACAGTTTCCCTCTCAATGGGAAAAGAAGGAGAAACACTGGAGGGGGGAGAAGGGAAGGGAAATGTTGTCATTGACTCACTACCAACCCGTCTCACTTTCCACATCTGTGTGTATGTTTCCTTATTAAGCTCTAATTCAATGTCTTGTTCTAGTCCAAAATGTGTGTATTTAGGGTGTGGGTCTGCCCTGTGTCATATTTGGGGACCACTGTGTTTTAACTGTTGATTGGGGACACCTGTTAAATTAGGGACAACAATCAGTGTCCCCGTCTTGTTTTCACAGCAGTTACATTCAGAAAATGCTTATAATTGGTGTAAGCCTCCAGGGTTCCAATGTACTTGAGTGAAATAGCCTCAAATCAAACCTAGGTTTATGTACGTGCACGCTCATGTGACAGAGTCATACACAAACCCCTAAGTAATCCTGTTTGTGGCCCCAGAGGGAGGAAAGGAAGGAAGGAAAGAGGAGAGTGAAAAGAGAGAAGACCAAGCGAGAGATGGAAAGAGAGACACAAAGGACAACTGTATTATATCTGACTGACCTTTGCTTCTGATCTGTGACAAACTAAGCATGCAGTCAAAAACTCAAAAACAGCCACATGGGGGGAAAAAAGACCTGGTGTGTGTTTGTCTGTGTAATAATTTCCCCTTCGGAGAAGAAAGAGAGAGAAGAATGTTGAAAGAATGGACAAATGTGTGTCCGGCAACCTTGGAATGCATGTGAAATCAATACAGGGAAAAATGTGAAGGGGGTGACTCTTTTTATTATTCAGAAACTTTGATTTAAATGAAATATGAAAGCCATAGTTGTTCTGGCTTGATGTGTTAAACTGTCTTTGATGAAAACAGGAAGGTGCCGGTGCTTGTTGCTTGAATAGAACATTATGGCACAGTCAGCAGCTGAGGACACAAAAGGCTGATTCAACCTGCTGCTCTGAGAGTTAAAACATACGAGACATGAGTGGACTGGACCGGGCCCGGACCAGCTGTGGGACCAGACATCGCCGTGTGACAGATGAGATACACATCAGCATTGCCTCTGAATGGGCTGCACAGTAAGAGCTACGCTACAAATCCGAAAATAAAAAACTAGAAGGTTACAAAGATGAATACTCAACTCCATTGTAGTAGGTTTGACTTCATTTTCCAATATCCCCAATTCACAGAATAGCCTTCATGGTATCAGGTTTTATGTCCTCTGGAATGAAAGGATCTTGGAGCAATATTTTATTACTTTGAAGACTGTTTAACAGCTGTAAAACTACTCTTGAGGTCAAGTGGTGACTTCAATTCAGATAATCTAGACAATTTAAAAATTCAATCCATCAGAAAAAGCATTCTAACCACTCTTTTACGACCCAGGATCAGACTTTCTTTTGTGCTTTTTTAAAACCTCGAGCACCTAGAGTTATTGTGAAGCTAAATAAGATGTGACTGAGGGGTGGGGGCCAAGTACACTGACTTCTTGAATGACCACACTTGACCGAATTAACGAACAGAGGAGCTCTCAATGTGGTAACAGAGACTGGAAAGTCTTTAAGTTGTTGGAAAATGTGAAACCGAGCCATTCACACCCACCCTAAGAGACTGTCAGACAAACTACACATCGCTTTTTCATTTGATGAGGGACAATCCAGAAGGCATCTAAAGATAGAGTCATTCACAAGGCAGTCAATAAAATGTTTTTTTTTTTTTTTTTTTTTTTTAAATCAACCAGATGTTGGTGGTTGCCATTAGACTACGGCCTAATCTGGGCCGCACACTGAAACAGAGAGGTGTTGACGACGCGGTGAGAAATCTCATAAGGTTGTGGCTCATGCGGCTGTGGTGGCAGTGTGGTGGGGTAAACTGTAGCAAACAAAGACATCTTGAGTACTGGTGGTGGTGGTGGTGGTGGGTCTGTGTGTGTGTGTGTGTGTGTGTGTGTGGTAGTGAGAGACAGAAATCGAGGTGTTCACATAGCGGTAGAATCTATTTTGACCGCATGGTAGGAGAGCCTGGCAGACTACAGAGGGTAAGACCACAGTGATGAGGTTACCAGGATTAGCGCTGAGGGCATCCCCCTGCTGAGTGTGTGTGAGGGATAAGTGTGTGTGGTGTGTGTGTGTGTGTGTGTGTACACCCTTTTTATAAAAGGAACTGTTGACCGAGCATGCATAATGCATGTTCTTTCAGCATCTCATGCAGATGTACACGTTGACACCTGAAGCTGTTAGAAGCACCAGTTCCTTCTGTTGGCCAGTAACCAGCTCCTCTTGTCCAGTTGAAGGAGGTCACATGCCTTGCTCAAGGGCAACTCAATGAGCGGGACGAGCATTTACTACACTCTTCCCAAATCCTCACTCTGGATTTTAAAAGGTGCTACCACACCTTTGTGAGTCTGTTTTCTTTGGTCTCAACCACCAAACCAAATTTTGTTGCATTTTTCTATTCGGTTCATTTAAGTTCACACTGCCTAATTACAAGTGAACCGGGGCTTGTAAACGAAAGTCAGATGGACGCACAAGAAGCTTGTTTATTGGACAGAGTTTTGGCAACCTGTCATCCTGCAAGATTACAGATTTTGGCAGCCGAGGGGCAAGAGGGAAAAAAAGGGTTTAACTAAGCATCATGAATTTGTCTCCGATTTTTTTTTTTTTTTTCATAATTTAGCATTTCTGGTCTTCATACCAGATAAGAAGGAAATAGCTGACAACACTCATCCGTACAGGCTGTGGTTTGCCCTTGGTTCATTTTGTTATGCTAGGCTTTCCAAGCATGAGTAACTGCTGGCTATCCGATGTCAACATCCGTCTCCTTGTACCCATAAAATCATATGAAAAAATTACCAACAATGGACAACATGTTCATGAGAATGTTTTTGGGGCTGTTTTGTAGTTAGTTCAGATTACATTCCCTGTTCTAACAAATTGTAGTTCGTTTGAAAGCCGACCTGTCAGGTTTGGTTTGAATTATCCGGTTCTTCCTTAACTGAAACAGAACCAAAAGTAAGAAGGCTTTTTCACACTTGAGACAACACCAGGACAGTTTTCCCCAAGAGTTATGGATGTATTGATTATGAATGTTGCTTTCAGACTCTTGCAGTTTTATAGGGTGTTCTGGTGGTCACTCCAAAATGGTTGCTTCCAGACAGTTCTGGTGTTGTGCCATAACGTCCTCACATAATGTCAAAACCATCATTTCACTTTTTCTGAAATTATACTATGGTGATCATCTTATTATATTATAAAACAGTTAATAAAACACCATTTTTTTTGTTTGTGTGTGTAATTTTGCAAAAGCTGTGTTTCAATGGTGTCATGTTGCACAGTACATCCCCAGGATTTTTCTGTATACTAACAAACCCACAGTAATGACTCCCCCCTCTGAATGTGGGGCTGGGACAATAACAGATGAGACTTTTCTTGTTCTTGAGAAGCTGCAGTGTTTATTAATTGACAAACTGTAACCTACACTGTACATTTACTGCCAGATAAACAATTTACTGCCAAACTTTACCTCTACTCTGCACACTTTCACTGTCTGTCTCCCGCACACACAAATTACACAGTGCACTATGTATGACTGTAAGGATACACTGCTTTTTCATCATGGTAAGAATGAATCCATGTCGTCACAGCCCTATCTAGATCTCTAGCTCAGCCTGGTACTGTATTATCTAGGAGTGCTTTTGTATCTGTAATCACAGAAAGAAAGTCAAAGAAAACTGGGAGAGGCAGGAAAGACGATGGAAGAGGGCAGAAGAGGAGAAGAGATGTAGCCTGATGACTGTAAACAGCTCCCACTGCCAGGCCCCTGGGTGGGCCACACATTCACTCTCACTTTATCTCATTGACACACACACGCACACACACACACGCACACACGCTGCCTTGTCATGCCTGTCCAGACCTCCTGGTACAAACCATTCCAGGAACTGAAAAGTGAGAGATGGAGATGAAGATAACAGGGTTCTTGCACAGTTTTTTTTTCAAAGTCAAATTCAATGCTT
Source organism: Larimichthys crocea (assembly GCF_000972845.2). Taxonomy (NCBI): domain Eukaryota; kingdom Metazoa; phylum Chordata; class Actinopteri; family Sciaenidae; genus Larimichthys; species Larimichthys crocea. The sequence continues at coordinate 6,026,581 of NC_040031.1, forward strand.
TTTAAAACCTTTTAAGACCTCAAACAAATATATAAAGATAGATAGATATATTAGATATAAAAGAATGCATTTTATATCTTTAAGACTATAAATAGTTTCTTTGATCGAGAAGAGACCATTTATTGAGTCCTACCATACGTTATCATTCAATGTGAAAGAATGGTGCGACATGTGAAGAACCCAGAACCTCAGCCCTTCGTGTTTGTGGCACAAAGTTGCTTTATGCTGGATGTTGTTAAGAAGTTGCGAGGGAGCCAGCAAAAGTTTCAGGTGTGCTACATGAAAACAATGCAAGCATTAACACAACTCTCACGAGTTGTTGCTGCATACCGCTGGTGTTTCCCAGATTTCATGTTGGATTCAACAGCTTTCTCCCACATGGTGTCTAACAAGAAAAGTCCTTCAGAATAAATTGCACCAAGATAACTGAACTGTTGTTTTCACAGGAAAGCGTGAGATGATTTTGCATACAGCGAAATAACAGCTGAGAGAAAAAAACAAAGTGAAATCATCTCTCAGTGTAAAAGACAGATAAGTGGCAGTGAGAGTACACCACTAACCAATAGCATCCTGCTGCGGGTTTGTTCGGGGTCATGACCCTGGGCCCTCCCTCCAATTACAATGACATCTCCTCCACAGCCTGACAACAGCCAAATAACTTGGTCAGCTTTGGCTTGCAGCAGTGTATGTTTGAGTGCGTCTCCATGTCATTCATTAATATGGTTGTTATAAACCCATGGTTCTCATGATGGAGACAGACAATGTTTTGTGTGCACAGATGTGTATGTGCATGTGGGGGTTATTAATTGCTTGCCATGTGACTCTAGATTCAGCAATGACGCATCAACTTCTTCTGGTTTACTCCATCGCCCAGTGCCGGCTATATAATCACCTACTCACCTCTGACTGGTGGCCACTTTTATATTTTTAATATGCTGCCATGACATCAGACTGTCTGGGCAAATGTCTAAAGAGGAAACAAGATTATGAACACAGCGTCACATCCAGCATCTGCTAATAGATCTTTTTTAGTTAACCACATTTAATTAACTAATCTTAACAACTACGCTATATACTCTGCAAAACCGCACGTTTTATTCTCCTTTCTGACGCAACAGTCATTTCTTGCTCCATGAAGGAACTTAGTGCAATTAATATACTTTGGTTAAAAATCTAGACAAATTAACATTTATTTTTTATTATGTGGCTGTCATTTCTTAGTCGAGCCAAACATATGGGGCTCCTATGCACATGTCGAGTTAATCCAGCACTCCACTTTGAAACCAGCATGTGAACAGTGGACTTCCATCTAGAGAGGTAATTACTGAATTGAAAAACCTTGGAAGGCTATGGAATAAAAGAATGCCAACCATGAATAACATCATCACTAGGGTGTGAGTTCATAAAAATCGGAAGGATTATAACATTAAAACCTTGTTTCTGTAATAACATAAAACAATTAAAATTATCTCACAGCTAAAACAATGAAGCATGAACCAGCTTTAGCTAAGAAGATGTGAAGTTGTTTGGAGGTAATCAGTTCATCTCATTTTAGGTAAAGTTATTATCCAGTACCATATCGAAGTACTGAGTTTATATTAGATTTGTATCGGCAGTCAGAAAAGGCTGGTTGAGTCGAAATAAATTCATCTCATATTTTTGTGATGGATAATAAACAATTTTGCTCTTAAAGACAAAGTACTTAACGTCAGATGCATGAGGTTGTGAGACTGCTATCTATTTATGTGGTACCTAGAGATTCCCAGCCCGAGTATGTTTATGCTTTGTGAGACAAAGAGCAGGAGTCAGGCAGGTGGGAGAACAGCGGCTCTGGTGTCAACTGGAAATACTTTAAGATCTATCACATGGACCCTCTGGGATACTAGTCTAAGGCGTCCAGTGATACATACACAAATATTTCTGCCCAGAGACAAACAGAGTGAGTGTGAGTGTGAGTGTGTGTGTGTGTGTGTGTGTGTGCGTGTGCGTGTTTGTGCAGTTTTCATGTCTGGGCATGTCTGCTCCCAGCCTGCTACTGGAGACATTGGATCCTGGTAACAGTTCTCAGGAAAAGATCATCACCATCTAAATACACACCCAGCCACCCACAAAGACGTTTACATCCATCTGGTCTTGAACTGGACACTTTGAGGATATGAACGACGACGACGGCGACAACAACAACAATGACATCAATGACACAAACAGCAACAGCCAAGAATAACACAACCAAATCTGTCCACGTCAGCAATAATGACTGACAAGCGGTGAATCATATCGCTTTCGGTTGCTAACCCAACCTCTGTACCTTAAAATCACACCTAAACCTCACCAATCTCAGCCATCCACCCCCATTACACACACATACACACACATAAACAGCTGTTCACTATCATTATCCCCTCCATCTATGTCATTCACCCCCCAACCCCCATGATGTACCCCATTTCTCTCTTCCCAACGCATGTAAACAACCATCACATACACTCCCCCACTCAATTTCAAGCATCCCCTCCATCCACCCTGCCCCCTTTCGGCCCCAGACCCAACTATCTAGGCTACCAAACAAACATACATACAAACAGTTCAGACCCATGCACACACAAACACACTCACCCCTACATGCACATGCAACATCCAGGCAATGCCCCTGCCCCCTCCCCAACTCTGAGGAATGCAGGGACCAGCTGGTGGAGAAAATAAAAAACGAAGAAGCATACCAAAACAGGAAATGCATCAGCAGGGGCCTATCAGAGGGCTTTATCAGGCCAGTGGCAGCCCCGCTGAGAACCTGGGTGGCGCCGCATGCTGATTGGCCGATCAAAGTGGCAGCTGTGTCATTACAGGTCAAGAGGTCAGGGGTAATCAAGAAAGGTTACGAGCATGCGTACTCGAATATGTGTGTGAGCACTGGTATGCATGTGTACACGTGTGTGTGTGTGTGTGTGTGTGTGTTACCATAGCTATCTAAATGAGGGGAACCTGGAGGAAATGTGGGAGGAAATGAGGGTGATGAGGGAAGATGCTGCGGAGGGAGATAAAGCAAGAATCAATCGAAACCGACAAAAAGGAAAGATGGAGGAAGAGATGGAGAAACAGAAAGAGGGAAAGAGAGGATGAGCTCTCCAGACCTGTGTGTTCATACAGCTGAACTGTGCTTTTCATCTGTTGCTACATTACGCTAGACTTCGGTTCTGATTTTCGATTTGTCCTGCTTGTCTCTCTAGATAAAAATCACCAGTGAACCTTTGCTGTGGCAATACATCTGCAGCACAGTCACGTCATTAAAGCCTGTGTCATCTGAACTGAATTGAGTGCAAAGAGTCAAACGTGTGAGAGAGAGAAACAACAGAGAGCCTCGACTGTAGCCATTCAAAAAAAGGTTTGCGTGTGAGATTCCAAACCGGATGGTTAAGACCCTGCTCGGATCTCTATAATTCATGTTCTCTCTCCACTAAGCTCTTACGAAACCTACACATACACACACACAGGATTTTACTTAGGAGTGAATTTTCCAAATCAGGAGACACATAGGAAGATGGGGAGGGGGGGCTTTCAGCGAAGCTTGATTGCCAGGAAAAGCTTCTGCTTTTATTAGGCTCACTAGCATACTCGCACGTCCGTGCACACGCATATATATGTACACACACTAATTAGTGTATCAGCCCATCCCTTCCTTCCAAAGATATATACGCCTAGAGTGCTGACAGATACATTTAAGTGAAAGTAGGGCTGCATGACTCTGGATAAAAAGGAGAACCGTGATTTTCTCACTTTGAAGATCAATTTTCTCTCCCAGCTTGTAGTTAAAATATTTAATAAAAAATATTTGCCTCTGTGAGCTCACTGGACATGACGGTGATGATGATGCCGAATAAGGCTCTCATTAAAGTGGCCGAAATTTGCTGTTAGATGCTCTGCCTTTGATAGAGTTCAGCATATTGTATTTTGTGGTGATTATATAAATCTGTGGCGTTTTACTATGGACAAGTGTGTTTCTGACTTTCATCAATGTCTTTCTAACCATAAGAGTTAGGCACAGCAGAATATGACCTGTTATCTACATATCAAGTGTGAGCACAATTGATACGTGATTTTTTCCAAGTCAAATTTGGCTGTGGGTATATAGTAATTGCAGAAAAACTTTTGTTAGACAATACGATTGTGCTTTTTTTCAGTAATGCTATCAATTCACAAAAAAATGAGGAACACTAATCAAAGAAAATGCAAAAGACAGAACATTATACTAAAGGACTAACTATTCTTGTATTGCTTCTTCAACTGAAGGAGAATGTCTCTGCTACTAAATAGGAAAAATGGGTGTTGTATGACATAACTGTATAAACCAAAGAAACCTGATTCGTACTGTACAGACTATGGATACCTGCAGCTGCTACTGTCTTTATTTATATTTTTTGCTCTGTTGTCTCTTTTTTCATTGTATATATGAACGAAACATGTATAGGAATAACACAAGGGGATGCTCTTTGCTGTGAAAAGTAGAGTTTCTGACTGTTGCATTGTCCGCTCCTCCTACTCCTCTATTCATGGGCATGCTTGCTTTGAATTACACTAAGATTTACAATATTTATTGTATTAGTGGCTACTGGAAAGCAGCTAGCTTAAAAGGAGTAACACTGTCGTGTAAAGAAGCACAAGCGGTATGAATTCAAATGAAAAATCTCATTTGATGAATCATCCAGCCGAAGAGAACGAATGAGACAAACTGAGGAGAAGAGAGCACTGGGAGAAAAGTGGCAGAAGTTAAAAATGTTAATTGGCGTGATAAGCAAGGGTGAGGCAGCACGAGGAAGGGAAGGAAGCAGAGCGGCAGACAGACAGACAAGGCTGTGTGAGGAAAGCCTGTGTTTGCGTGACAAGGTGGAAAGGAGGAAGAGGGAGGGAAAGAAAGCAGGAGCCATCATGATCCAAATGGTTGAAAATAATAAAATTCCACACAGATAAGCAAGATTTCCCCCTCGGTCCGACCGCCTGAATCAGCACCTCCAGCTTCAGAGAGCAGGGGCTCAGAACGGAGAACAGGAATGGGAAAAGTGAGGGGGGTTGGGATCATGGGAGTTTGAAGCCCCTCATCCTGTACCCCTCTCCACCACCACCAACACCACCACCACCACCACCCCCCCTTTAGCCCAGCCAGATACACACAGTCACATAACTACAACCCTGGAGGGTCTATTGTTAAGCAACACGGAGTCAATAACCGATAGGAGGTGATGGGAGGCTAGTGAGATAGCTGTACAGCAAAACGTTGCCATCTAGTGTCAGTCAAACAGAGAGGAGAGCCAGACTTGGCCACAGCTTCCCTCTCATAATCACTCTCAATACAGCTGTTTCTTTCTCTCTCCCTCCTTTTCAGCTGTGTCACAACTCCTCCATGTTTGTCTCTCTCTCCCTCTCCTTCTCTCTCCCTCTGAGAGTGATGCCTTCCCCGTGGGCCAAGCGGGGGTGGAGAAAGCGACAGAAAGAAACACGGGAAATGAGCAATTTGAATGAAGCTACCACTTATTCTACAACTGTTGGTCCAACCCCATATTTTGTTTTGTTCTGTGGTTGTCGGGTCGGGACATTGCTTTGGGCCATCGAGCAATCTGACTGGTGCAACTGGTTTGCTGCATTGTTGTTAGTGACCAAGACCCTGGAGAAAAACCTTGACACCTTATTAACTGCTTTTATGAAAACGTGGCCACCGGGCACATAAACAATCATAAAGAGCTACTAGTGGTGTGTGTGTGTGTATGTGTGTGAAAGAGCTTTTTGCTTTTAATCCATGCAAGACAAAATTACCATTTCCCAGACCTCCCTGGGAAACACACCGAGTGAACTTGTAATATTATAATATTCTGTATGGTTTCATTAAACTAAAACACATTTAAGATATGTGTAAATGATTCTAGGCTATCGCCTACTAGAGTGTGTCTACTCATCTAGTATAGTAGTATAGTGACAGCGTTGGTTTATGTGTAAACAAAACTGGCTGCTCGCTTCATGACAACTGAAGGTCGGTATCGTGACAACACCTCAGACCATCTGTGTGCCTGCTCTCCCTTCTGCTGCAAAGTTTTCACTCATCGTCTACTTTCACTACTTTCGCCCTTAGTCAGACTCTCCTCTGACTGCATGAAGTGATCTTTTGTCTACAGATAAAACTCTGTTGAATGGAGCTTGTGTGGGATTGTGCAACCACACCCCACACAAAAAGGACGGACTCACGACGATGCTTACAGACTCCCGACGAGTCCAGATGACTGCTGATGCACATGACTTTAAATCTCGGTGTATTAGGTGTAAACACAGTGTCAAACAACGGTTAGCTAGGGTGGTTGCAAGCATCCCACAGGTGCCTGGACGTGCCATGCAGTGGCCAACACGCAACAAAAACAAACTGCCGCTCCTCCCTTCTGACTTTCTCTGAACACAACTCCAGGAAAATGTCTGAGATTCCTTTCTTTACATGGATAACATCACAGTCTTTCAGGAAAATGATGGTGAACCTTCACCTAAAAGCTAACAAACCTCCCCATGTCAATTAGAAAACAAGGTTTTGAATACATTCTGAATTTGCAAAATATTCAGTTAGAACAATCATAACGCTCCCTTTAATGGAGGTTTAAACACATAATGCAAATGAGATTAACAAATAAAATGTTAAATGTTACAATTAAATCATGTCAGATTAACAATCTGACAATCTGCTGATGAGATAAAAAGTAGAAACGTTTATAGTGTGCATTTGACATTTACAGCACAATGTGCCACTAAACTGGATCATTCAGAAATGCTGAGACTGGTCAGGCATCCCATTCATATATTCACAGCGTCACCGTCCGGGAGCTTTCAACATGCACTCTGAGCACTCAGCTCACTGAAGTGCTGCAGCTGGCACCAGCCAGAAAAGCTCACTCGCAAACTAGCTGCCACTCCAAAGAGAGAAAATAACTCCTCCTCCGACCAAAACGCACCGCAGCCTTTTCATTTACATGCCAGGCAAGAGAGTACTTTATCGTAAATGTTTGACTGACAATAATGTTGCAGAACAATGACTGAAAACATTCAGAACTGACTATAATTTCAGGAGTGGAGCGCTTTCTCTTTTATAAAAAGCAGCAGAATGGGTTTTCGAAAGGTTTTCGCATTGGAAGCGAGGTTTAACTGGAAATGATGGCACAGTGCACTTCAGCTGTGAGATGGGCCAAGAGAATTTAATGAGGGTAAACCACAGGGTCAGACTGATGTATTACGAACATGATGGACTACACAAAAAAAAAAAAGAAAAAGAAAAAAAAGCCTTCTTCTCTAGCAGGCACATTCAAGGAAACTTTGAAAGAAAATTTGCTGCAAAAATAGATTTTGTCATAATAAAAAGGTGATGTGAGCTGCTAAGCACATGCTAGAATATTCTTAAAAACTAGAGAGAAATGTTATTACTCAAAGATACAGTGAATCTAATTACACCTACTGTACATGAAGTAATGTCTACAACAGAGGTCAAGTAGTGCAATGTAGAATTGGATTTCCCAACATCGAACCTTTACAGCGTCAAATACAGAGTTTTTAGCCCTTTTAGACTCAGCTAGTCGTAGCAGTGCATGAAAGCAAGTCTGACTCTATACACACCAGTCCCCCTGATGCGTAGCCAGACCTAAAAGTAGTCTGATAGACTGAAGATTTCTCATTTTGTACTGCTGTTTTTGTCACCCCAGCACCAGCCCCACACACACACACCCCCCAATTGCTTTGCCCCGTCTCTGGACCTCCCAGCTCTGGCATGACTCCATCATGCCCTTAGTCACCTCTCCTGTGTGAGCCCCTCTCTCACACACACACACACACACACACACACGTGTGCGCGCAGACGCTATCTCCTCCCCCCGTTACTGGGGTCCCCCACCCCCTAAGCCTGAGGAAAATGGCCGTCACGGAACCCCGCTAACGGGAGGCCTCCCCTCGACCACAAACCAAGAGTAAGGAATATGAGAGAGAGAGAGAGAGAGAGAGAGAGCAAACGTATTACTGCTGCAATATTAGCTGATGGAGGGAGTGTGGGGGCGGGGAGAGGAGGGTGAGGGTAGAATGGGGGGACCGCGGTGTGAGCATCGACCGGCAGAACACTCTCCCACATGTGGAGTCAATTAGGAACAATCTTGTTTTCTACCCACCGCTGCAAAGAAAGGAGGGTTTTCTGGGGCTCTGTGTGTGTGTGTGTGTGTGTGTGTGTGTGTGTGTGTGTGTACACAAGAGAGAGAGAGAGAGAGAGTGAGTGAGGTAGGAAAGGGGAGTTGAGAGAGCATGTTTTTCCGAAAACCTGCCAGAGAAATAGGCCGGATATTCGGTTTTATATCAAGCCATTTTAAGCACAAAGAGTCTGCATCTCAGTGTTTCTGCCCACTGTTCACCGTCAAATGAGCATGACTTCAGAAAACCGCAACGTGATTGTGACTACAGAGCAAATGACACTCGGAGGAGGGAGGGGGGGGCAAAAAAAACATCAGTCTTCTAGGGTTAAGCATGCATGAATGATGCACACATCTCATAGACTGCGTGTGTGTGTGTGCTGTTCCGCATTCTCACACCTATCATCGTTGTGTGCGTCTGGTGAGACAGAAGCATCACTACTGACTCCGCTAGGAATTCCAGACGCACACAAAATCACAGGCCACTTCCTTGGTGTCAGACAAGAGGAAGTCTCCCCTTTTAAAAGATTCATGGCTGCTTCAAGTATGTATCCTCTTTCAAATTGTCGTGTTTAGACAATTTTCATTATTCATCCGTTTCAAGATTGATGGCTCCCAGTCGGGTGGGCGGCGCGGCGTAAACAAGCGTCTACACCGCTGTTGATTTATCTGGGCAAGATCAAAACGGCAGGCACAAAACAAAGGCCCCTTGCTTTTCACGTCTGCATCAAAGGCGCATTAAAACAGTGACTTTTTTTGACATTTGAAGGGGGGGGGGTTGTTTGATTTCAAAGAGTAACAGACTTCAAACATTGGCAAGACGTGCAGGGAATGGGCCTTCCTGACCCAGAGCTCACCTCAAACACAGGTGTGAATGGCCGTGATGCAACGAGGGAGCCTGGGCTGACATGCCAACATCAGGAGTGTCCCTTCAAAACCTAAGTGCACATGATTGCTCACATTCCAGCCATGGCACAACACAAAAGCACAGAAAAAGAGAGGCATACTAGATGATAACCATATCTCAATATTTCCTGTAATAAGTCTGGCATGTAACCAAAGACAACCTCTCACCCTCAGGCCCTGCAAGAACCCAGACTGCTGCTTTCTCAAGAGGGCAGCCAGAGTGTGTGAACCACACCGGAGAGAGATGCAACGTGGAGCTGTGTGATTTGTGTGTGTCTACGTATGTATGTATGTGTGTGTGTGAGGCTTTTCTCATGAGAGCAGGGAATAACATGACAAACAGTGCTTGTTACATGTGTGTGTGTGTGTGTGTGTGTGTGCGTGTGCACAGTGATGTTCATTCTTGTTGTGTGTCTATTCATACCAGGGTGTGTGTCTGTGTGTGTGTGTGTGAGACCTCACCTTCAAAAGGCCGCCTTGCGCCTCAGGGCTCTATAGGGGGAACATCAACTAACCCGTCTCACCTCTCTCACCCAGCAAGCCCCCCCCACACTTCAAAATGACACAAAAGCTGAAGGCTCAAGGCCCCCAAAATGCCCTTTCCCCCTGTGTATTGTCTTTAATAATGCAGCCTCCACAATTAGAAAAAAAAAAAAGTGCTGCGTGTTCGAGAGAGAAAGTTATTGTGGAGAGGTCTCCACCTCCCACTGTGTACTGGACAGGAGTCAATGTGCTAATGCTCCTCTAACACACCAACCAGAAAAGACCAGGAGTAGCAGTATGAATGTGTGTATATGCGTGTGTGTCTTCTTACCAACTGAACGTAGGCTACTTTATAGTCAGGCTGCTTAACCTTCTGGTGTAGGTGATTCCTCTTCTTGTTGGAGCCTGAGAAACAAAGAGAACAGCAGGTATTGCATTTGTTTGCAGGAAGAAAAACATGAATGACTAAACATGAGTCAATTCTGGTTATGAGACAGCAGACAGTGGGACAGAGATGATGATGAGAGTGATGATGATGCTGGCATTTATGAATATGGTCAGAGTAGGGCTGGACAAACATTCACCATTCACACCTACGGCAATTTAGAGTCACCAATTAACCTATTAAGTGCATGTCTTTAGATTGTGGGAGGAAGCCGGAGAGAATGGAAACACTCAGCCGAGGTTCGAACCCAGAACCTTCTTGCTGTGAGGCCACAGTGTTAACCACTGCACCCCCTTAACATTATCGTAAATTAAATATTTTTGAGCTAGGAGACATATGATGGCATCACCTAGAGCCCTTGAAAACAGTGCTAATCGTTGCTTCTGATGTTATTAAGTGAATAAACGATTAATTGATTATGAAAATAATTGTTTGTTTTAGCCCTGATTACTGTTATGATTGCATAGGCTGTGGATCGAGGTCAGCAAAATGACTAAAACACCATGTTGACATATATAGCGGGTAAAGTAAGTATTGAACATGTCACCAACATATTTCTAAAGGTGCTATTGACATGACATTTTCACCAGATGTTGGTAACAACCCAAGTAATCCATACATACATGAAACTAAAACAAATAGGTTCAGAATGTGAAATGACAGGGAAAAAGCATTGAACACATGAATAAAGGGAGGTGCAAAAAGGGATGGAAAGCCAAGAAGTGAAATCTATCAGTAATTAGAAAGCAATCTTAATAAATTAATATCAGCTTGTTCAGTCCCAACTGATAACCTATAAAAAGGTGTCTCATGACCAAGGTGTCACACAAGGAACGTCTCTTCATGGGTGAAAGCAAAGAGCTCTCTCAAGACCTTTGCAACCTTATTGTTGCAAAACATACAGAAGGATTTTTAAATTTCTGAATGTTCCAGTAAGCACTGTTGGGGCCATAATCCACAAGTGGAAAAAACATAATTTCACCATAAACTGGCCACGACCAGGTGCTTCTCACAAAATTTCTCACAGAAGAGTGAAAAGAATTATCAGAAGAGTTGTGGTCAGCTGTGGAGAGCTTCAGAAAGATCTGGAATTTACCAAGTACAACTGTTTCAAAGAAACCAATAAGTAATGCACTCAACCGTCACGCTCACCACGCAAGACTCCATTACTGGAAGAATATAGTCTGGTCAGATGAGAGCAAGATTGAACTCTTTGGATGCTATAATACACACTGTGTCTGGAGGACAAAATGCACTGCACATTGCCCCAAAAACACCATACCAACAGTGACGTTTGGAAGTGGGAACATCATGGTGTGAGGCTGTTTTTCAGCATAAGGTACTGGCAAACTTCATATAACTGAAGGAAGGATGAATGAAAAAATGTGCTGAGATATTCTTGATAAAAATCTGCTGCCATCTACCAGGATGATGAAGATGAAACGAGGGTAGACATTTCAGCAAGACTGTGATCCCAAACACACAGCCAAGGAAACTCTCAATTGGTTTCAGAGAAAGAAAATAAAGCTGCTAGAATGGCCCAGCCAATCACCTGACACCTGACTGATAAATTTTAGTAAGCGTGTCCAATACTTTTTCCCTGTGTCATTCCACATTACTTATTTTTGCACTTATTTGTTTTGGTTTCTTTGTATGCATGGATTACTTGGGTTGTTACCAACATCTGGTAAAAATTTCATGTCAACAGCACCTTTTAAAAATATGTTTACTGAGAAAAATTGTGTGTTTAGTGCTTATTTTGCCCACTGCATTTGCATGCAGTGCATTATCACACTATCTATTTCATACCTGAATTATCTGAACAACTAATTTTTGTTCATTTTCCTGTACAGTAGAGAATATTTTGTGTGTACACATGAAGGAGCAGAGCTTGATCTTGTTGACTGTGGAAGGCAGGTTAACTTCTTCCCCAGCTGGAGATGATGATGATGATGACATCATCCTCTCTCCTGTCAGACCTTTCCAAGTCTGGAAGATAGGGGAGTGTGTGTGCGCGCAAGTGTGTGTATGTGTACAAGTGTGTGTATGTATGTGCGGAGACTGGCTTCAAATAAATCAAAAAATAATTTTATTAAATTTACAGTCCAGGCACTTCACACAGATATCTCCATCTTCACGTTAAGGCCTGACTATCATTGATGGATAGTGACCAGAGCATCAAACGGTTCATCTCTTCCTTAGAAGTCTAATCTCAATGAGACCCTGGTGGTCAAGTCAATAGGCCCTCTGAGAAACCGCCAGTGCCATGGGAACGGTTTATGACATGAAAAACAAGGGAAACATTCCGCTGTAATGAGTCATTAGTGTGTGTGTGTGTGTGTGTGAGTGTGTATACGGTGTGTGTGTGTCTATGTGTGTGTGGTACGTGTAGGTAGTAATCACAAGCCAGGCAGCCCACTGCTCAGGGAAAGCCCTGAGAAGGGTTATAAACCCTCCCTCCCCCCCGCACCCCTGGCTAACTGGAGGCCCCTGTGTGGGTGGGAGACAGAGGTAACGAAGAGTGTGTGTGTGTGTGTGTCTTTGTGTGTGTGTGTGTGTGTGTGTGTGTGTGTGTGTGTGTGTTTTGTGTTGTGTGTTGTGTGTGATTGCTGAGGAAATCCACAGGCAAATGCTACAACCTTTGAAACACCAAGGTAAGGCAGTGACCTGGCCCCCTGCCCAATGGACAAGAAATACACAGGAGACACACACTTGAACACCTTTAAAAAAAACAAGGTACAAAGTAGTGTTTCTCATAATTCACATGGCCCTTTCCTAACACATACAGACACACAGACAGAGCTTTCATACAACACTTGCAAACGCAAGCACAATTTCTCCCACTTTGAGATTGCGGTTTGGCAGCCAGCTATCATGTTACAAATCCCAGGCCGGAGGGGTAACCATGGCAACTTCTTCCAAAATACCCCTGCCGCCCATGGAGGGAAGAAAGGGTCGTTTGCGCCCCTCGCTCTCCTCTGCTGGTTCCCGTCTTTACGCTGCCAATGGAGTGGAACTCCTGACGTGGACAGGGATACCTTCTCTGACGCACCTCGGGATCACCAGGGCCCCCGAGCTGCCCTTTCTTCTCTATCCTCCTCTGTCTCCCCACAGCTCACTGCTTTCCTTCCACCCACCCTCCCCGAGGGGCTTTCCTTTTCCCCTAGCTTTTAATGACACAACCCTAATAAACAGCGTTAATGGGTCCTCCACACTGCAGGCTAGGCTAAGCTAGGCGCCTTTCTCCTCCTCCCTCCCTCCACGTCTTCTTCCCTGTCTCTCCTCCAGAGGTAGAGGGGGCTCCTCGTGGCCCTTCAGGCACAGCGTAAAGGGGGCTCGTGCCTCCTCTTCTCAGCTGTTACTCGGTGTCTCTCCAACTTAAAGCTACCCATATGTCCTCTCCTTCTGTTCTTCCATGAACTTGCAAATTCCTAAACTTGTGGGGAGCCCCCTAAATGGTCCATGCAAACTTGAGCTGTTTGCTCCCCCAATAAAAAGTCTTGGAGTATTACATCAATGATACAACACTGGTGATCATCCTTGGCGAGGGGGCAGGAGGGGATAGGGCACTTTGGGCCCTGAAGCTGCAAGTTTGTAAGTGAATAGTATGTGTTTGTGTGGAGGGAGCGTGGGGTGTCCTGGGACAGCTGGAGGCTGGAATGCTGCAGCAGCAGATTGTCAGATAAGCAGCTGTGTGTGTTAGGGGAAAGGAGAGCCAGGCACGCTAACCACTACCGCAACTAGCCGTTTGGAATACACTCCCGCTGCTGCATGTCAATGAGAAGATCGTCTACATCACGAGCTGAAATTGCTAATCGCTGCTAACCGCCATTTACAGTCTCTGAAACTGAATCAATTTGACTTATGCTTTCAAAAACAAAAAGCATCTTTCTGTGAATTCCACCAAACCACAACCAAAATTTTAGTTGCAAAATTGTTTTAAAGGGCCACTGGGATGGATAAACCATTAAGATAAGATGTTAATTCAATTTGGCACAGCAGCACAGAGGGTATGAGGTGCAAAATAAACCTTAATATGATGTCCATGTTGTTGTTATGTGGACAAAAATATTAATAAAACCTCACATTAAGTCCAGGAGGTTTATACATCAACCCCAACAGTCAATCTTCAGGATTTTTCTTCTTCTGCATCCATCAAAAGGCTCATAGAAAAATAAACCAATAGGTGGACAATGCTGCAGGAGTGGTAACAACTTTAAATGAATACTTTGGTAACATTTTCTGTCATAGTTCTCATTGCAATTTTCAATAATGGACTGCAGTGAGTAGTTTTGCATTTTACTTATGTAATTGTTTCATATCAAATTTCAACACGTCTTCCATGTAATGTAAAAGTATTGCATATATTTTTTTTATTTCATGAGTTTATGAAGTTCCCTTTTTTCATCAAGTTATCAATTTAACTATTTATTATTTTGTTGTTTTGTTAAATAAACTGTGGAAGTCAAGACGTACTGAGAACAGACATACTCACAACAGCTGCAGTACAGCTTTAGGATTTTAATTTGGGTGAAATGTTTGTGGCTTAGTATTGCATACCATGAATTAAGGGTTTTCACCACTGCCTTAACACACTCTCTCTCAACTGTATGGATGGGTTCAATGTCTTTATATAGATGTACAGTCATTGTGCGTGTGATGTGCTTCCACCACTAGCTCTCCACGCCATAAGGTCAGTGACTCAGGAAATGGTGTCTTCATTGTAGGTTCTCAAAGAATAGTGCACTTAATGTGATGTTACCAATGTTAATAATTCAAAGATAAAAAGTTCATATAATGATGATGCACAGACTGGGTAATGTTCATGCCAGTTGTTCCACCCACTTCAAGCCTGAGAAAATTAGGGATTAATACAACTGTGTAGAAATCTGAAATCTTTCATTAATTAATTTTATCTATCTGGAAATGTGTCTTAAGTTTTTGGAATTGATCCAAAACTGACCCGTGGATAGTCAGACCGGACACTGACCCGAAAAACCCCAACAGAGAGAGAATACCAGCCCTTGCAGCAGCATGATGCAGCAACAACTAAAGAACCGTTGCTGTCGATGTGGATTCATTCTGATATTAGACGGTGGACACATAGATCCTACATTCTTGGCAATAACAGGATCTGACCTGACTAAATCAGACTAAATATGGACCCGGCCCTTACTCTGGTTCTGGTCCAGGTCTCAGTTACTTGGACCATGTGAGGTACAGTGTGAGCTAGTGCTCACACGTCTATAAATCAGTAAGCCTATGAGAAATATGAAAATTTTATGAAGTAGGGTCAACCACTGCAAGTTCTGTACATGTAACAGCATTCTGTCTGTGCTCGTGCAAAGCAGTGAGGACACTCACCAAACTGTATCCTGGTACGAACAGCTCCTACAGGGACGTTATAGATCTTCTCCAGGTAGTTCTTTACGTCACACTTGGTCATTCTGTCCAGAACAGACAGAGAAGATACAAACACACAAACAGGGAGGGAGAAAGAGAGAGAGAGAGAGAGGAGAACAAGGGTTATGCAAGACTTTCCAGCATTAGTGTTTGCATGTGGTAAGGAGTGGGAGATGGAAGAGAGTGAGGAAAGGATGTCTGAGGTTGCAGTCCAGCACTTGTAAGGTTAAATGCTGGATGACTGTCCATCAAATAAAACCACATTCACTTAATTGACACAGACATAGAAATGATACAGCCTGTTTCCACACTGCATTCCCATAAACTCTGCTGTTATATTACCTACTGTAACAGACAGGACACTCCCATATGAACCCATATTCAGCTTTTCTCTGGACCATAAAGTGGAGAAAGAGAAATGTGAGTGTCAGTGTTCATCCAATTAACTGTCTGCATGTATTGATCGCGCCCGGTGAAACCCTACACAGGAAGTGGGCCTGGCACCAACTGATCCGATGGGCCAGCCGAGCTAAAGCTAGCCCACTGGGCAGCATTTGGAACGGATTTCTCCGACCAGAGGAAGAAAGGCTTTTAACGGCTAATCAATCTAGCCAATTGGATTAGCCTGGTAGAGAGCACTTCCCAAATGCGTCTGACAAAGTGCTTAATAGCGACGCCGTGGTCTGGCATGAGTGCCTCGGATATGGCGTCTTCTATCACCTCATATGTTTCTTTGATAGGACAGGATAATGTAATATTCCCTATTTTTCAGAGTAAACAGCACAATACCTTGAGCTGTTGTTACAATATTAGGTGAGGCAGACATTTGCATGAGAAAATCCCATCTGTGAATACAAAGACTCTTTGTACCCAAGAATGATGTAATATATGTTTCCATGCTGTACAAACAATTGCCTTTTCCTCTATAATACGCTAAATTTTGGCAAAGCTGACACTGATGTAGACGTACAACACTTCCATTTGACCTGCAAAGTTCTGTTTATCGAGAGAGGTAAGCTTACATTTACGATACTTGTGTAACTATTTCCACATTTGATTCCACCATTACAGAAAGCAGGGTGGTTTGATGTGGTGATCCTAGAGTATGATTGTTTTTTTTCTAAAAACACCAACTTCAGGCAACTGAACTCACTGAGTTTTCCCTCTCAGAGCCAGGACCAGTCCAGGACCACTTGGGGTGTAAGGTTAAATGAGTTTCTGCATCACTGTGCGAAGAAAGGTGTATTAATCTCCCCTGACCCAGCTGAAGAGAGAGATGTCTTTCTGGAGATGTGGCATGCAGATGCGCCATTCTGCTCTATTTGCACCCACCTCCCCCCATAACCTCTGTCTCAGTGTGTGTGCCAGAGGGCAGTGAAGCAGAGCGGAGTGACCGGGGTACTTGAGATCAAAAGAGAAAAAAAAAAGAGAGAGTGATTATACTGAGACGGGTTTCCTAGAAAGCAGGGGCAAGGAACTAGAAGAGAGGAAAGTGGCTTGGGGACTGTGAGGTCTCCTCTGGATCATTAGCCGGGGGAACACCGATCCTGATTAATGAGGAACATTTCCTGATCTAAATCCATCTGCTTTTACCACTCCAATTATTGAGCCTCCACGAGCATACATATGAATCATGTGCAAGCGCAATCATGTATTAGTCTGCACAAGATGCCCATGCATGCACACACACATATGCAAGGCTGAAAACACAAATATATGAATATATAAAACAATGAGAAAAAGGAAAGAGCAACACACATCAACCTAGGGATGAATCGTTTATCGATATCAGTAATAAGTCAAATAGGAAATATAACTAAGAAAATAATTTCTACATATATAGCTAGATTATGAATTTTCATATAGACACACTATATATTTATACTGCAGATTTACTAGGAATACACCCGCACAGACAAATACTGAACGCTAGATTTACAGGGGTTAGATTAGATAGCTGTTTTTTCTCTGACCTGAGTCAATACATGACTCCCATTTCAGCTACAAACTGGAATAGAACCTTGGGCTGAAAGCTGAGGAGAAAATGTCAAGTTAAGCGTCTACATAAACAAGGCTAAACTTAGACAAAGGGCGTGGTGTCTCCAATAGTGATGCAGGCAGCATCTGATCATCATCCCAGTATAAACACCCATCTGACTCCACAAGCTAACCTTTCACACTTCTGCCTCACAGGAAGAATGAAAACCTGTCTTCAGCAACTGCCAAGGCTAAAGGCATCGTTCCTCAGCAACTGGTATATATTTATACACAAACACACATGCTACAAAGATTCCTCACCCAAGATGATGAAAGAACTCCAAACACAAAACCTAGAAGGGCATCAGATGACGCAGGCAATGGATTAGGTTCAATTATGGTCCGTTGTTGCTGAGCAGTTTTAGAACTGGCACACTGGCATCATTGTCAGAAAACAATTATAAAAAGTTATATTGTTCCGCATTGTTCAAGGGGAGGTGTAGAACGGAGATATAAGACCTAAATCTGATATCAAGTGGTGCTAAAAGAAACAGGTCTCTGAAGGGATGCAGACATGGTTGAAGAAAAAGAGTAAACTTGATGCCTTTGTTTCGCCCTGCTGTGACATAGTTGTTTGTGTGTGACAATATAGCAGACTAGTCAATCTGCAGATTAACCCGGACACCTCTGTCAGCTGCTCTCAAATGTAATCCTTCCTCTGCAATCAATCTACATGCTCCTAGATATTTCCTTGTCTCAAATGTGGGCTAACTCACCCTGACCCAAAGAGATTTTGAGTATCAGTTCCAGTCGTTTCAGGCCATCCATTTACACCTGTGCCCCGAAAGCATACGAGAGAAGTAGGTGAAAGGGCATAGTCGGAAAAGTGCAAGACAGGACAGAGGCAGCTTTGACGGCCTTTGACAATAAGGACAGTGAATGTATTCTGAAAGCTGAGAGACTACTGCATGCCATTTGTCCATTAATGTGCTGGTGCTAAAAGAACATCTGCCAGGTGAATAGGTAATGCCTCTGTATGTACATAAAGGATGTCCTATACAGCCACCCACCTACAATGATCATCAACCACAAATAAAACCCAACAAATATGGACCAAAAAACTAAAACTTAGCAGAGCTAACTGAATAATGTTTGGAAATGGTTGAAAAGTGTCTTTATAACTAGCGTTAAAGAAAACAGGAAATTGGGACATCCTAGTGGTCTTAGATGCATCCCATAAAACCACAACATGATAGATACAGACAGACAGGTTTAAAGAAAAAAGAAGATAAGAGTTTTAACTAAGTGTAAAGTTATTTTGCAGCAATGTAATTACTAATTAATAATTGATGTACTGACTATTAACATGCTAATGTATGTCACTCTACGTATAATGCTCTGACTCAAAAGACTCATTTAGGTAAAGTACTCACAATTAAAATCTCTATGTATGCAGATGACTCAGCAATATAAATGGCAGCAACCTTAACTGGTAATTTGTTAATGCTTCATGAAGGGATCCATGTTTTATGGTGGAATGGGTTGTAATACCAAATTAATCCTAAATGTTTCAGCCAGTTTTGAATAAACTTTCTATAGGACACAATATGTTAAAATTATTACTACTGAAAGAGTTCATGAGACTAAACTTAAAAGTCTAAAATGGGATTTTTAAATGGTTATGACCTGGACAGGTTGATAAAATATGCAAAATGACAGGAGGTCTGACAATTGTCACATTTAAGAACAGCATTTTTGTAAAATACTTTAGTACACTCAACTATGACCATGTGACATACTTCACCAGTGCACATTATACCCCCAAAATGGCAACAACATGGTTTCAGTCAAACGATTCCTGAGGCATCAGTTATCTTCGATTTAATAACGTAATCAAATGTGTATGTATGAACATGTTAGTGCTACTGCTGTACTCAGTGTATTGCTGCCACCTGCAGGTTTGACCCATAATGACCTATTTTCACAGAGAGGAGAAGACAATGCTGATGTAGAGCCTTTTATCAGGGTAACAACAAGCAGTTCGTTTAGTGGCGGGAAAGTGGGCAATTGAATAAATGTTATGTGAAAAACTATGTTTATCTGGTAGTTTTGTTTCATCTTTGGGTTGGATGAGTAGTCATCATGGTGAGTCATGTTCCAAAAATGGTGTGTGTACTCCACTGTATAAACTGAATGCCGTGCCACAAGTCCTTGTAAATTAGTAATCGCTATAACAACATTTCATCCAAAGAATGGGGGTGTTGCTGTTGTCATGTCCTCCTTGTTTTAAAATGAACATTACTTTGTATAGGGATGATTCAGTGACCATCATGCTTCTTGTGGCTACCATGAATCCTCCTTGGAAAGGCTGCTTGTTTTAGCAACTTGACTTGGCAAACCACTGGAAAGCTTTTAATGTGGCTCCTTGTTTGATAGAAACTGGGCTGCATCTACATTTTGGGCTTTTTATGGTGCCTTCTCGGTTGGCAGATCAACTTTAAGTATTACAAGGGAATGGAAAAGAAGAGAAGCAGCCACACATAGGAGTGATGCAGAGTTGCAGGCGACAGGCGCTTACTGCAGTTTCGAGGAACCTCAATCCTTCAACACATCATCAACCATCTGGCCTTTTTTTTTTTCTCCTGTGTGTAAGTTACCTTATGTTGTCCTGAAAAATCATTTACAAAAATGGCAAGTGCCAAACCTCTAATAAAGCTGACACAGATGTTAATTTGTTGACAGAATCCCGTGTCTTGCATCAGCTTAACGCTGCAAAATTATGCAATGGCACAAGTGGAAAACATCATGATGACATACAGTAGATGCCAAACACCAGAAAAATGCATTAGTAAAGAGACAGGCAACTTTAAACTACAAATTGTGGTCTCATAAGAGGAGGAGCATTCCTCCGTAACACACAGCTGAATTGTCCCACTGTCATGTTAGCTATGTGTGTTCCAATAAGCCCCTCAGACATTACTTTATGCGTAACCTTTATTAAAACACACGGCAGGGTAAACATCCAAGGTACACCAAACAGTCCATACACACACACATGCGCACACACACAACATCAAAGTACATTGTGTCAGAGCGGCTTAGTGGTGAGAATGAAACAGGAGAGTTGTTTTCTGTGCAGATGAAAGGCAAAAGAAAGCCGCTCCTCATTGTAAGTCTGCCCCATTGTCAGGTTCGAGTCGAGATACGCACACTCACTACTTTAACCCTCCCATCTACACAGACAATACATGCACAGAAGTTGCTCAACACTAAGTATCAAGATCATAATAGCAGACTTTGTTTAGCGGGAAAGCCATTGAGGAACCTGAGACTTAGGGAGAGAAGAGACAGTTGAGAAGTTGAGAGTATAAGAGCAGCGTGTGAAGGATTAGATTTATTGTTCAGGTTTTGGTCTGACAATAGAACAGAAATAGATCAAAGAACAGGTCACCAGGAGTCATTAAACTCCTTCTAGAGAGACAAGTTAGTGAAGACTCGACAGCTAGTTACACTCCTCTACTGGCTCCCTAAATGACTTCCTATGACATACACTGAGGTTAATTGGCGTGAAAAATAACCCAGTTTTCAACTTGAGCCACACGTTTATGAAGTGGAACAGGCGCACGGAAACAGAGTGACTACCATGATATTGTTTGATCCAACAGGTGCTTAACAGTTGGTGCAGGGAGACAATGTGAGCCGCTGTGCAGCAGGGTTAGTTTGCTCATGTCTGATTACAATGAGAAACCACAGCATGGTCTGATTTCATAGCTATTAGACAGCGTCTTAGCATGAAATGTGACTGAGTAGTAGTGAATACAACATTCAACATTGTGGTCTTTTCTTTCTTCTGTGTGTGTGTGTGTGTGTGTGTGTCTCAGCGCTGGCCTCTAGCCATGCCAGGTGAGGCACAAGAGGTGTGTGTGTGGGTGTAAACCTAGAAATTTGATGATGTTCCTTCTGGAGCACAGAGGAAATACTAACATAGCACAAAAGGTTTGAGAACAATCAAAAAGACAAACAAATACTTCCCTCCAGCAGGTAGAAAGAGAATTACACGAACACAGGCCAGGTGTCTCAAACAACAAGTGCCAAAGAGGGATTGGTTTTGGACGCGTTGCAAAGCGTTTAAGAAAAGCACAATAAACAGCAGAGTCCAGGGTGGGACAGAGGGAGAGGACAGAGAAAGACATGCGCAGATTATAGCAAGTGAGTGATACTGCAAACAAGCAAGAAAACTAGAAAGAGAGAAAAAAAAAAAAGCAAGAGAGAACAAGACAGACAACCACAGATATCCAGCTCCCAGGTGTCATTGAGATAAAGGCCACCTTGTGTTATTGCCCTGAGAACGCCAACATTACCACTTCTCATTAACAGCTGCTCCGCACTACAACTTACCCACGCCAACACCGCCTACCCACGAGAGTCATAACTACAACAGCTTTCACTGTTGTAATGACTCAGACTCATCAATAAGCTGGGAGTGGGAGTGATATTTGTTTTGTGTCACTGTCTCTCCGTGTGTGTCAACCGAGTGTATGAAAAGTTAAAAATAACAGTGTTTCAAGCGCACACCGAGGCCCCAGCAGCATATCAATCAGCCATGCACCTCTCCCAGGCATCAAAGACTCCAAAAAAAAAAAAAAAAAAAAAAACACCTTACACACCCTTATAAACACACACGCACCCTGCACTTACCCACTTTTGTGCATATATACACAAAGACACACACCATTCTCACAAACTGACTCACCCACACTGACAAGCGTGCACACAGACACACACACACACAATTACATAAGCACCCTAGGAGTTTGGCAGAGAAGAGGCAAAAATCAGAGTGGGAGGCCAGGCACCTGGATGAACAGATTATCATCTAAACCCCACCAGAGACACAGAGATGATCTGCCTCAAACTTCAATTTTTTCTCCCTAGTGTGGGCTCTGGCCCTCTCTTCGCCTGAGGAGCACTGCTAACCTCAGTGACCTTGGCTCGTATTGGTAGTCAAAATCAGCTCATCTCTACAAACTGCTGACTGGTAAGGACAAAAACAACTTCATCAAAATTAGGAGGCAGTAGAGTGGCATTGTGTATAGCATACTCTATTGGACACGAGTTTTGGAGGATGAGCAAGATCAGCGTGCTTTCATTTTCTATGTAGATATTAATATTGGCTTTTTGAGATGGCGATAATGTTTGACGTCCTATTGTCTACAACAGGGCCCAAACCTCCACTGCAGCGCCAAACAAAAGCACTTTGGACCTCACCTCCCACCCCAGCTGCCCCTGTCAGCCTTTCACGAGTCATCACTGCAAGTGAGCACATTAAATACAGCCATAAGACGGCAAGAACTGTCTATACTGTTGAGGACTGGCACTTAAAATTTCTGTTCCTGAGGCTGGCATGCCACCTGGTGGCCATGTTGTGCAACTCCGGCTACGTAATACTAGTTCAGAAACTCTGTTACAGTGCCAGTAAAACCAAATTATTGCTTTCTAAAATGTGAAACATGCTCACAGTTTCATTCTCAGCAGACACACATTAGTCACATTATATGTGGACAGTTATAGCTTAGTAGTAATCTACTGAAATGCATATATGAATATACATAATGTCTACATCACATAAAGTCTGACTTCCCAAAGCTGCTATATACAAAACAGGGTTAAAATGACCCAAACTTGACAATATTCTGCTACGAAACCTCACCCCACTGTTAACATTAGAACTGCTGAAACAATTGCTTGATGACTGAGTATTTATAATTTAAGTTAATTGATTAAGTCATGGAGAATGTGGAGAGCAATTTAAGTTAATTGATTAAGTCATGGAGAATGTGGAGAGCATTTTTTATAGGAAAACTGATTCATCTGGTAATGAATAAATGAGGAGATTATGCACTCACCTGTAAGCTAATAAAAACAAAACATTTAATGGAAAGCTTGGCCAACAGTATATGATTATATAACAGTAAAATACTCTTTTTGTATTTCCTTCAATGCATCTCTACATGGTTACTGGGAAGATCTGAAAGTTAAAGGACTTACTCCATTGGGACTCGAAACTGGACAGTGTCAGGAGGCTGCTCTTTTCCCGGCCTCACAAGGGTCAGGAACCAGTTTGGTCTGAAGATCCTGAGCTGAGGGTTACCCAGCTGGTAGAGAGGGTATCTGAGAGAAGAGGCAGACTGTTATCACTGTACTGAAGCATGCTGGAGCATTCCCTGCAATCATGAAAACCCACAGTTTATGGAAATACTGGGCTTAGATAGATAGATAGATAGATAGATAGATAGATAGATAGATAGGAATGAAAGAGAGAGTTTATCAGATCTTTTTGCTCTCTTTCCGCTTGTGTCTGCTTGTTCATAACCTGTCCGAACTGCTCTAATCTCAGTCATACTTCATTGTAGTCAGTCTTCATACATGCCACATATGAGCAGTTAACCTGGAACTTGCTGTTATCGTTGTGTAATCATCACTAATAGAGACGACAGTCACAGTAAACCGAAATGATCAGTTAAGCTTCTGTTGAACCTGCTAAACTATTTGAAACATCAGATGTCGCAAAATCACAACAGTCATTAATAAAAAAAGGCATAACATCAACTCACTCTCACAATTCAAGTGTGCACTTAAACCCACCTGTTTATAATAGCCTTTTGCATCTGATTCAATTGCACTGTCCTATTTTAACCTGTTTTGTATTCTTGTAATCTGACATACTTTTATGGTTCTTTTTGTCTGTTTCTGTTATTTGCCGTCTACTTTTGTTTATTGTAAGGTGTCCTTGGGTGACAGAAAGGCGCCTATGAAATAAAATGTATTATTATTACAAATGTTGGCCTAAATAAAACTGAATATGGAATAACGTGGAGGTCAAGTGTTGCTGATTATTAGTCCAGCCACACACACACACACACACACCCACACACACACACACACACACACACACACACACACACACACACTCAGGTGAGTCATCGACGCCACGGGTGTCATAGTAACCCGCTCAGCTGCTGTACTACGACACTTGCTGCCTGTCAACGGCAGTGTGTTTTTAGCCTAGCTGGCTAATGCTGGTTCTCACATTCAAAGCAGGTCACAGAGTTAAACACTGACTGATAAGGACCGAGACTGTGTAAAATAAATAATAAAAATACAACAACAGCGTGTGTCAGGAGCTACATTCAGACAAACAGGTCCAGGGCTGGGACATGCTAACGTTAGCTGGGTTTGCCAGAAAAGATTCAATCTCCGGCTGTGGCGTCATTTTAACGTTTTTATTCCTACAAAGGGAAATAAAGGTTGAGATACTTACAGTAGTCTTGTTACTGGCATCGCTGTGACGCTTCGTTGCGAGACATAAGCTACAGGCTAGGTGTTTTGTAGTCTTTTCAAGGTTGTCAAATGCTACACGTGCATGGATGTACTTCCGGTAGCACTGGCACCGCGCATGCGCACTGGATTTGGTCCATGTCCTTGAGGACAGCTTCATGCTGTGGACTCTGCAGCATGGCAGCTGTGACACAGGGACTCACTGAGCCGGAGCCACAGCAGAAAAGTTTGACCTGTTCAGATTCAAGCTCTGTCACTGGCATCCGTCTGATTCAAATGCACCAGCGCACAATAATAAACAGCTTGTGGTAATAGCCAGTGAGAAGCTGTTTTATGATGCAGTGTCAGTCTAATGCCATTTAATCTTGCAATTTGAGATAAGCACATATGTAGAATACATACAGGATATATTTTCTTTCACTACATGAAAAGAGACATAAATTACTACATGGACAAGTACCGTCTGTATTAATTACAGTTGGATAGATGAAGGGGTAGATATCCATAAATAGACATTTAGATATGTGATAATGAAACTTTATCAGTGTCTTATCATGCTAAACATTCAACTGACACAGTTATGCATCATCAAACTCCCCGAGCGCTATATCTTTCAAGTAATAAATGTTTGCCATTTGGACCTGCTGCTTTAATCTCCTCAGTGGGTAACAGCAGAGTTCATACCCAAAAATGGGTTTACAATTTGGGAATGTCATTGCTGTGTGTATATTTTCAGGGCACATATGATGAGACAGCAGCAGAGGGAGACCTTGTCCCATGTCTCCTTCAGATCCTGTGCCCCGACGTCTGACCTCACACCCACTACGATGTGCATGCAGCAGGGGTAAGAATGATTGAAGGCCCCCTGAGTGGAACATGAGTCCCTGGCTCAGCTGGTTCAGACCTGGCAGGAAATCTACCACACTGACAGCCCACACTATGCCAGGGAGGGAAGTTTCCATCAGTTAAGATGCCATGGGGTGTGTGTATGTGTGTGTGTCTCTATGTATGTGTGTGGAGGGTGCTGGAGGGGAAGTTAGGCATTTGATTATTATGCAGTTGTTGTAATGTTTACCAGTTGGTGCAAGTATTTTTCACACTGTAACCGAACGTCCTGCCATGCCAATAATTGTCCAGTTGTGTTTCTTGCCTCAGGAAAGAGAAAAAGTTCTCTGCTGTTGGTTCATTGGTTGTTTACTTGTTTGTTTGGAACTGGTTCATCTGACAGCTGATATGAGAGTGTACTGGAGATTCATAAAGGCAGTGAAGTGCTGGTGGAAAGGTTTCTTTCAAAACATATACTGTAATGTTTACTGGCCACTGCATATTACAAATTTGATTGATGAGATTGTTCAGCTAAATAAATTATGAAGTTAGAATGAATTCCATTAACTCTAAAATCCATGACTCAACATTCGTAGAGGCTGTTTAAGAGAGCGTAATGTGCAAGTTGTTCCAGTAATATTTTAATATCATTTATTAATAGTATTATTGTAATGGTTCATGACTTGAGGGTTGATAGTTCAACCCCGGATCTACAAGAAATATTATTTTTCTTTTATAATGCAGCCATTGAATGTGCAAAGTAATTTCTGATACTAAAACCAATCCATTATTTCCAAAAATATCAGAACAACTATAGATGTCAGCATCCAAAGACACAAAAAGGTGACTGATCCTTGTAGAAATTTTTTTTTTTAATGAAAAGAAATAATGATGAATTATGAATTTGCTAATATGTGGTGATTTTTTTAACTGATTAATAGTTAATGACAAGGGCAAAAGAGCTGAATGCAACTCCTGCATTTTTGAAGCATTTTGTGCTCTGATGGAAGCCTGACTGGGTTTGAAGCAGGGATGTTGTGGTTCATAGTCGGCACTTTAAACCCAAGCTGGTAGAAGAACACTTTGTGTAAGTGTCTTTTTAATGGTTTTAATATTACCATTGCTATTAAGCTCATATGGTAAACAGTCTTTTATAAATTAGCATTTAATCTACTTAAAAGCAAGTTCGGGAACAAGTTGGCTCACCTTTTGTCCCAAACCCCAACTGGTTAATTCAGCTCTGACTATGTAAATGTGATTTGTGAAAAAGTGAGTAAGGATGATTTTCACAATCTTATATACTCTACCTTGGCTTCAGACCTGGGGTGCTGGGGTGCCAATGTTTAGTAAGGCTCCATCCAGTGCAGACCAGGCCAGGTCTAAGGGAATCGGAGGGGGCCAGCAACATGAACCGGTGCAACCTTCAGCCAAAGTTCCGGTCTCACACTGTTATCCAAGTGTGCCATTTATAGATGCGATTCAAGCCTTTTTGTTAATACACACAGATGGGTTCTTTGATGGAAAATAAAAGTGAACTATATGATCTAATTTCATTGGTTGCCATAAGAATACAAACCTGATTAATGAGGTTTCATAGCTTTTCAAATGGCCGGGGCAAATGCCTGCAAGAGTTCTGCTGCTCTCACTACTTTTTAAATTTGCTCTTTGTGAAAATTATTATTTTTTTTTTTTTTGCATATAATTCAGTTTTGCAGAAGTCATATTCTGGTTAATGGCCTGGCCACTTAACTGCCTGGCCTTTATAGCTACAGCACTTAGTGTGCAACACGCACATATACACAAAGCTTCTTACACACATACTGTATGTACAGCATGCATGCACACCCATACCTCTACTCAGTTCGACATGCAAGGTTAATTTTCAGCTCCAT
The DNA here is from genome assembly GCF_000972845.2 of Larimichthys crocea. Classification (NCBI taxonomy): domain Eukaryota; kingdom Metazoa; phylum Chordata; class Actinopteri; family Sciaenidae; genus Larimichthys; species Larimichthys crocea. The sequence goes on from NC_040031.1 coordinate 6,054,042, forward strand.
CACTGATATATTATTACACATTTCAATACAGGTTCCAATGATGTGTGTGTGTGTGACAGAGAAGGAGAGAGAGAGAGAGAGAGAGAGAGAGAGAGAGAGAGAGAGAGAATTGGAATGAAGGTTCAGGTCTGGGGCAGTGGAAAGTGGCTGTTTGTGTCACAGTACAAAAAGGGAGAAAGTGAGGGAGGAGGAGGGAGTGCTCTAACAGCAGAGGTGGATAGACGGAAAACAGTTCGGTCTACAGCGGGATTGTCCCGCCAAGACCGGCGCTGGGGCCGCATGGAAACTTTCCCCCTCCGACTCTCAGGCAGCCGGAGGAGAAGTTGTCGGTATTGAATATCCTAGAGAAGAAAAAAGGGAAACGGTAAATTGAAAATCCAGACATGAAGATGGAAAAGTTTGTCAGTGAAAGTGAATAGTTTTGCATGTAACAGGACTCACTGTCTTAGTGTTTCCTGCTGAAGCCAGTTCATCCTGCCATGAAGAATGGACCATCCTGATGCCTTCAATCTTTTCCCCAACTAGTTGAGTTTTATATAATTCTTTATGTGCAAAACACATAATCTAAAGATTCCATTACCAGCATCAGTAACACTTTACCTTATTGTATAAAGTTACAGAGAAGCAGATGAAGAGCAGGTACAGGAACATGACCAAAGACAGAGACAGCAATGAGTGAGAAAGAGTTTAGAGTCCAGATCAGATATAACAGTGGCCTGTTAACTTCTGCTCTCACGGGTGAGGCTCATACAGTAGGCTTGTGCTACAGTGTGTTATGTATGTTATGTACCACAGTCAGGGATGAAGCACAACTGTGTCCGGGGAGCCAATTATCATTTTTGGCAGCAGTTGTTTATAAAACCATTCTCATCCCCTGTTGACAATCTGTAGCAGATGTTTCATAGATACAAGACTGTGGACTGTGGCGTGTTATCTATCAGGAGTCAATGAACAAGTCAATCAGTAGGTTGGTCCACCACTTTGGTCTAGACCAAAAAATTGTAACACCTATTGGATAGGTTGACATGGATTTTGGTACACACATTCCTGGTGCCAAGAGGATGAACCCTATTGACTTTCCCCTGACTTTTCATGTAGCGCCACCAGCTGATCATAGTTTTCACTTATCCAGTCGAATATCTCAACTATCTCTATTAAATGGATTGGAACAGTTTCCAGATAATGCACAATGCGTAATCACCTGACTTTATATTTAGCACATGATCTGTGTCAACAAATAAGTGCTAATTAAAAAATCTTGGCATGTTAAAGCACTAAACTACATGGTAAACATGGTAAACAAAACCATCAGTGTGTTAGAATTGTCATTGTGAGCATGTTGGTTTTAGCATTTGCTAAAAGCACTGTGTGCAGCCTTACAGAGGTGCTTGCATTGTTTTGTAGGATAATTTATGATTAATCAGGACTTGATAAATGCCAGGCAGGGAATTCAACCTCTAATGACTAAATATAAAAATATGTTAATGGATCTAAAACCATTCTAAATTATTTTTGTCGTGCTCAAACAGCATTAACAGTGAGTTTTTAGTGTTTTTAAGTGTTGAAAGAGTATTTGGTTCATGAGATGTGAAACACCTGAGTGAACGTTGCCACCAACTTTTAACTTTCTCTGGCCTGAACATATCAGTAAGTCCACTTGACCAACAAAACATAAACCATTAGCCCCTCCACACCACACCTAATTAAACTCTTGCCCCTTTGCCAACACTAAATGAGTGGTCAGATGTAGTGGCCAGTTCAGGTCAGATTCCTCTGTTTTTTCATGTCCCATGTTCACACTCTCAGAGGGAGCGGGTGCATGCCACGCAGCAGTCTTCTGCCTATTAATAGCAGTGAGGGATGAGTTGGGGGCAATCTGGATGGCGTGTAAATTTAGACCCTCCCCCCTGGATGTTCCGTTGATGTCATCAGCTTGACCTCTGACCCGGAGCCTGGCTGCCACACGGCCCACGCTAAACTTGAATTTCAGGGGTCCGAATGCACACACAAACACTTGCAAACACTCTCTACAGCACATGCTGAACATAAGAATGAACATGAACATAACACATTCTGTGACTACACATCTTTGAGGCAAAGAGTTGTATAAACATGTCAACATGTCAAGATGCTCTGTGTTTTGTGCATTCATTCACTGTGAGAAACAAACAACAACTGCAACACTGACGGTGTATGTGTTTGTGTTTCATTCTCAAACTAGTTGCTGTGAGGATAGAAGCACTGTTTGTTTCCTGCAAGAAACATAGTAACAACAGGATAATCTGTATCATTCTATCCTGAAAGTTCAAATTCTCAGAAAGTCACACATGTCTGATTTCCGGAGATTCTGAAATCGGCTACAGTGGGAGCAGGGTGATTAGGTAAAGTGCTCACACAGGTTCCCACAGCCTTATCCAGTGTCTCTGCCCCTGCCAAAGTTATGCGATGGATCGGGGGGGCTGACATGCATAAACGGGGACGGGGGCAGCTGATCTTCAAGGTATGTCAGCCGACACTCTTGGGATATCTTGTGCACAGCACAGGAAGACCTTAACCTACAAACATAACAACATTGTTCAAGTGATGATTCCTCTTGTCTTATTTTTGGGTCTGATAAAGTTGTTGCTAGATACCAATAGAGCCATGACCATGTTAAAGTAACACCTGTGTTGAAATAAATGTATAGTGACACTGAATTAAAATGAGTTGACATGACGCTTATACAGTTTAGGTTTCAGAAAGGTATGACAAAAGGGTTGAGCATTGCTTTGTGTTGTACAACCACATTGCATGAAGATTGACGCAGCACACTCATTTATTGCAAACAGCATGAGTCAGTCCAGCTACTGAACGTTGACATTATAACTCCAGACACAATGGATGTTGACAGTCCAAATGCCAACAAATGCCACCTTCGACCAGTCACACCACCACCCTGCTACCCTTGAGGACCTCATAAACAACATTCCTGCCCTCTTCTGCACAGCACATGAGCCATACAACGTTAAACCTCACATAATACGTTTTGATATGTCACAGCACACGTTGGATTCACCACAGATTATTGGATGTGTTCACATTTTGTTTTTTTGTTGTACAATTGTACACACATTGTTATTTGTTATGCAAAATATGTAATAAAGTGCCTAAAATGTGCCTGGAAAACTAATAATGAACACAACACATATTATGCAGGCTGGGAAAATCTCTGTTGGTCAGCTATTTGGCTAAACTGCTGCATGTTTAGATCAAATTTTCGACTGAAATCAAATCCTAATCGTTTCGAACAGCACAGTCTCCTTTCAGCATCCATTTGGTTATTGGTACTTGGTTATGATGAGCCACAGGATGAAGGTCTGATCCTGGACAGCAGGGATGGATTCTGGATGACAGGTTTGTAAACTGAAAAAAAAAAAAATGTCAGTACGAACCGTCCAAAGCCATCCAATCCAAATCTTTAAAACCAACTAATTTCCTGTAAAATAATTATTTATCCATGAAAATATATTATTAACCTCTTGGTCAATTTGATTAACAAGCCTATTAGATGTAGCCAATTAAACTAAACACAGCCACACGCATGGAGACATGAAGACAGTTTCACTCCCAAGATCGGTGCACATGTGATTTCAGACATCACCCTCTACTCTCCATCACCAACACAGCAAGATCAAGACGAAACCTTATCATGCCAAACCGGATGACAAGTCTCCACAGAAACTTTACGCACGGAGAGCGCGCACAGAGTTTGCGACCACGCGTGGGGGTCCCTCCCTCCCAGGCTGTCCGTGGCCTGCTTGCCCCGGCGGGTAGCTCCAAGACTCAGTCAAACCCTCCTGATCCCCCATTTCCCTCTCTCTACCTTTCCTCTGAAGAAACAACCCGGCGTTACGTCAGAAAGTGCAGGGCAAGCAAGACAGCGTCTTAGGAGCTATTCGCAGGCATTGCTGCCAAACCCGGCTTGGGGCTGCTCACGAGCTCACTGCAGCCAATGCAATTGACAAATCCAACTCTTTTAAAACAGCAGCAGTATGTGGTAAGTCAATTATTCATTCATACTGTTTTATTTCCCCGCTGGGATTTTTTTCTCACAGCTTTCTTCACATGACAGGTCTCTGTTGCTGGCACAATTGCGCAAAAAAAATCCAACAGTGTAAACGGTGTAAAGATAAAGAGTAGGCTGGTTTACCCTGTAGCCTCACTGAAAAAACACCATAACATGATGAACCAACAGAGATTTTTGACGCACAAAGATTTCTGCAGCATTTTTTGTGTTTGATTCTTTGCTGATCTCAAAAAAAAAACAACATGCCCCACGCACGAAATAGGAACCCTAGCCCCATCCCTGAGGTAACATGGGACACGGGATTGAAGGAGATGAACGAGACCTGGAAGGGAGCAATAGCCTGTCTCGGAGTGGCCGTCTTCTTTGTCATGACCATCGGGATCATATACTGGCAAGTGGTGGACCAGCCCAACAAGAACTGGATCCTCAGGGGTACTTTTAGCGGACTTATTTGGGAGAGAAGAACCCATTCGCTGGTCATACAGACCTTGACGGAGGACAAGACCTATGTGGAGATAGACGTGGGGAACGTAGGGAACCCAGACATCGAGGTTCCCTTCGTGAGGAACCTGTGCTGGCTGAATAAAACGGAGTTCTGCTATACGTGGGACTCGGTGGCCGAGGTGAAGATCTCTCTGGAGGTGAACGAGGAGACGGAGACGGAGTGCTACAGTATGACTTGGGCGCCGGTGCACTGTCATGTGGAGTTGAAGGTAAGGTTTCTCACTCAAGAGCCAGTGAGTGTTATGAAAGGGTCATTTTACTTACTTTACGCGTCAATTTGCAGTCTAGGGTACTGAACTTAGACTACTGACTTAATTAGCATGTGATTGGGCATGACTGCTGTGATATTGCTGCACAATCTATAGCACATATGATAATGATCATGATATGATATGATAAGTAAGCCTTATATTCACATTTATACATATGGCCAAACACAATATCAACCACATTTTCTCATATAAATCAGTTTGTTGATTATGTTTCAGAACTACATTCACCTCATTTCAGTAAGCACCTGTTAATATCAAGTTGATAGAGAGAGAGAGAGAGTTAAACAAGTAGAATGCACATAAAATGTTTGATTTAATAATTTCAAACTGTTTCTGACATCCCACTGAATTATTTCAAACAAAACACAGTCATGATGCTTGAATGTCTCATTTGAGTTGACACAATGACCAAAAACATAAATGAGTTTGCGTGATTTCCTCATCCTCATCCTCCTTTTTTTAAAATTACAGCCCTTGATTTAACTGCACTCAGTGGAAAACATCCTGTTTAATCTGCCTCGTCACAGTTGTTATGCTAGTTGACGTGCACAATACTTACTGTACTTTCCCCCCAGCTTAATTATCAAAGGCATTTAACTATTGGGATGTTTGGGGAGGTTAATCTGTCCCCACTGGAACATTCCTCGCCATAACTCCATGTCATGTGGCACAGAAAATCTTTCCAAACTTAAGTCGCCTTAATTTGTTTTTTTTCTTCTAATTTCTAAAAACTCTCAGGTGACCACTTGGCACCTGTTTTCAAACTCTCTGACAGAGCCGGGGGTTTGCTGACGTGAAATAAATGAGTTTGCGCATTTGTCCCACATGCGTAAAGACGCTTTGAGGAAGTACGAGCTGTCTCTTAGAAAACACTCTTGTCATTCAATCCTTTCTGCGGGTGATGCTTTCTGAGACAGTCCCCAGTACCCTGCGTTAAAGTTACAGTAACTTAGACTGAATGTCAAATAACACTGGGAACATTTAAAGTCCAATTCACCTTACAGACACTCATAAATGAAATCTACACTTATCATTTGCTTTTAAGTCTGCTTTTTGAGTGCTCATATAAACTTTTTCAAATGCTCACTAAATGGTGGTGGTGGTTTAGATGTGTGTTTGAGGGTGTCGAATGAGTAAAAAACAAATGAAACTTGCATTTTATTCTACCCTCATTTTAATCTCAACCCTGCCACTAATTTTTATATACGCCACTTGTATTTTCCTTTTTTTTCCAGTCAGTATCAATTTCATATGTTTCATATGTATGCTGTGGTTTCCATTTTCACTCTGTCCTCATGAATGAAAAAGTGTGTGCATAATTTCAGGACTGCTTCTCCATGACCAATGTATCCTGGTACGGCGGCGCCAGTGTCCGGGGTCAGACCTGGCCAATTAATGATCAGAACGCCACAACGCAGCCCTTCACTGTGAGTGATCTTAAAGACAATCCCTCTGGCTTTGGATCTGCCCTGGAACGCTACTTCCTGGGCTCATCAGGTAAGAGATCGTTGATGGAAGGAGATTTACTGTTAGTGGAGAGTGTCTCATCAGCTAAAGTCTTCTTCACATATAAGGTCTGTTACAGCACGAAAAAAACATTTTCAGGTCTTTAAAATGACACAGAGTCAGCTGTTTTTGCCACACATACCATTGGTGCAGGGTTAGCACAAGGGCTTGGGAAATCTGACCCCACATCAGCGGGTATACAATGTGTGGCGTGAATACCAGGGCGTGAGGGAAGCCCTGTGGATGTTGTTGTGTCTTTCCACCTCCCCTCATGTTTGTTAGTGTTTAAGCTGAGAAAAATGTCCCGACCACCTCCCAGAACCAGCATCCCCATAACACACACATCACTGACTGGATAGTACAGCTGTCCCACAAATAGGAGTGAAACACAATACTGTCTGTGGCATCTCAGTTTATTAATTTAGAGCTTAGACTACAAAGGGAAGTAAACCACCTTTACCATCTTAAATTAACTCTTAGGGGATACCGAGGTAATTGCCTTTTGTTGCTATTAAAAGGGCAGGTTGGATGAGGGCCCTGCTGACTCTTATAACTCACCAGGTTATTTTGGGGGTGTTAGATTTTATCCGGGGGGGGCAAAAGGGGGAGGCTGGCGGATGTGAATGGTTAATGTAACTGATGAGGAACGTGTGGTGTTTGTGTGTGCGTGTGTGTGTGTGTGTGTGTGCGTGTAGATGTGTGGTAGCGGGTGTAGCATTAACCTCAGGGAGTTTGCTGTTGGGGTTTGCTTACTAAGCTGCTGCTCAAACTAACCAACTTTATGCTTTGATTTGACATAAATCTTATTTTACAATCAGACTGGAAACATCGCAAAGAAATGCAAGACATAGCAAAATCCTATTATGCACACGTGCACATTGCGCAAATGTGCTTTTTTTTCCCAACGTATACAATTATGTGATTGTGCATCTGTGTGTGTGTATTGAGTAGCTACAAAGTAAAGTGCCAGCCAGCGTCATGATCAGGGCAAAGGGTGTGATATCAAACAATGAGGTGATACAAAGAACCATCAATTTCAGACACATTCATTTACAAACTGACAGAAACAAATGCATACACACACATTTTTGGGATGTTATGTAACACAGTGGCAGGTTTAACAGGAGAGTCACATGACTCAAATCCCTTTCCCACCTTACGAGAGGACGGCGGGTAATTATCAGGACCCTGTAACCCTTTGTGTCTCTGTTCAGCTTTGGTCAGAGAAAAAAAGAAAAACAGATGAAAAAAGCAGATGAGATGAGAACAACTGTTTGAACGTTGCCAAGTAACGACTCACAGACACATACTGTACATAGCCCCAAACATAGCAAACTGATGCTCAGCAATGACAACGATTCCTATTGGAGCATTAAAGGTATATTTATCATGATATCATGCTTTAAAGATTTTGTTTGGCTTTCCCATTCAAGATGAGCAGAAATTATTAGTGATAAATGATCTTTGATCAGGTTGGATGTGCATATCCCCTTATGCATACAGCTCATGAGTTACAAACTCATGACAGCCTAAGAATGTAGGCTTCAGATTTGGCTAATTCAAGAATATGTCACGTTTCAGAACATTACGTCCACAGTTGTTAAATGTCCTGACTCAAGGTGCACTAGGTAATAATCTGATTCAAGTAGGTGATGCTGTTTTTGCATTACATTAAGACTGACACAGAAGTGGTAAAAAGGTGTGCACACCTTTCATACTTGCAAAAAACAGACTGTTTTATATACTGTATGCATTGATAATCAGTAAATACATCTGGAACAAAGTTTAAATTAAATTATGCCAAAGTAAACTACTGCAAGTGTGCATCCTTTATGAGAACCATGATTGATTCATTTCAGGGGTAGGTATATGTTCTATTTTTTAGTCTCTGTTTTGTGTGTAATGCAAATTATTGCAAGATTTGATATCTACTTGTTACTTGAACAAATTATTGATAAAATCCTGTATAAGCACCACTGATCTCCTGCAAAATAACCATGCAAGCATATCTGTGCTCTTGAACTCATCAGACAAATGTTCCAGACAGTGAGAGAAGGTCTGGACTTCCATTTAAAGTTGAAACACATTTATCTCACTTTTCTACATAACCAAACAAACCCTCACATTATTTCATCTCATCTCCATCCAAAAACATCAGAACATCAGACTGCAAGAGCTGCATTTGCCATCTTCTTCTTTCCTACAGCTCTAACAAATGTGGTACCTGAGGTATCACTTTTTAAATTGCAGTAGATGACTGTGGCTGTGCCAAACAGCATGATGTGGTAGAGTCTTAACTGTGTTATTGTTGTGGTTAATAGTGGTGGGACAGGAAACAATTATAGCAGCTTTTATGGAGAAAAAAAATCAAAATTTATGTGTGGATAGTAAACAGGATTATTATTGGGAACTGTGAGTTTATGCAACCGTGTGAAGGCTTAATCAGATTATTGATTTGTTCCTAGTTTTGGCAGCGAAACGTTATTATTTCTGCATGTAAACCGACCAAATCTAATTGAATGCAGGACTGGAAAATCACTTCCAGCATGTAAAACAAAGACAACATACAAAATCAATCTTTTTTTTAATGTTGACTTGATGTCATTTATAACTGTATTTTGTGTTAATTGTTGTGTTGCACAGAAAACTCAATGACTGGGTTTTCAGTGTCCACAAAACAAAAAAATATTAACTGCACTTGAGGCACATCTCAGTCAGTAATATTAGTTCCTTCTTAGGAAAAGCTGCTTTGAACTCACATTAAGCACATAATTTTTTTTTAGAATAGTAACACTGCTTTTAACAAGGAGAGAGGAGTTGGATTGACTATGTTTGAAACAGATCTTCTTAATTAGCCAGCTGGCTAACACTGGCATGTTTACAGAAATATTGCTGAATGTGTGTTGTCCTTATAAATAAATAAATTAAATTAAATTACTGTCCTTTGGACCAATAGAGTCATTAAAACTGTATAGCGATGCTCCCACTGAATTCGGTTTTTACTCTCATGAGTTCATACGAGATGAACTGAGTTTCAGTCCACAGAAAAAAGAACTTGTTTTCCACAAAACAGATCCGTAAAAGGCAGCACTCCAGTGGTAATAAAAAAGTAAGAGTCACCACATGTCTTGACCATTTTGGTGAATTTTATTTATAATGAATGGACTGACAAATCTCTGTTTCGGCATAAAGCCTTTACGAGAGCGATGATTCCAGAAAACAAACTTACTTCAGTATTAGTGCAGTATGCAGTTCAGTAATATCAGGCTTCACTGCTGTGTGAACCAACTGACTGTTAGTAAAATTTCTGTCGTACATGTGAGCCGTTTTGTGTGCATGGGACCTGTCTTCACTGACTCTAGTTAGTCATAGGAGCACATTATAACTCTGGTAGGCAATATACAGTTGTGACTGACGTTACTAACTTAAGAAGACTCCTGGGGACGGTTAACGATCAAGACTGATAGATTGAAACATAAAGCGACAGAGCAACAGAATGATAGTATTTCATATTAAAAAGAATCAGGAAGAGACAGCAAAAAATAGCAAAGTAAAGAAGAGGTAGACAAGTAAAGCAGAGAGACAGGAGAGAAAATATATGCAACAGTGCAGCGGAGTGACATTTGAGAGTGTTGCCAACTGGAGAACTTGTCATAGCCCCACCTGTCTTTATCCATACAAAAACAACTGGGCTACTAAGAACAGATTAGATATCACCGAAGCCACATCCTGCATTAAAAACATAAGAAGGGACTCTCGGGGAGAAGTTGTCCCAAAGCTTTAGGGGCTTATTACTACATTTACTCAACGGGGGGTTTTCGGATTGCAATTTATCATTGGGGTTCTACTGAGCAAATGTAAGCTGAACTAGTGTTGGATAAACTGTCGAAATGCAGATAGTTATATTTTGGAAAATAGTTACTGAACATGATCGAATCACATGACGTACCATTACAGTGTCCATGCCCTAAAATAATCAAATTAAACTAAAGATTCACCAACAGTAAGTAGATGCCATCATTATGTCTTCATTACTACTTCTGGTTTTCAAAATGAAATAAAGATTTTTAAATCATTTCATATATGGATAAACATTTTATAATTTCTTATAGTCATCAGAACAGTTTAGTCACACCCTTTTCAATGTTATGTGACATAACAAGTTGTCAAAAGGGGAATCAGAATATTGCTGCCATTACTAAAAAAAAGGGATTAGAAATAAATACTTAACATGTTTATTTTTAAAAATCTGAGATTTTACATTTCAGATTTTATATTTTATTTGTATCTGAGTAATTTATCCACACACAAATATGAATGTATTATCTTGGATACTTATATAAGATCTGGTATCATCCTGTCTGTGATATTAGCACACAGCGAGCAGCATATTTTTGTAGTTTTATATTTTAGGGTTAAAAATAAGAGAGTGGAAAAATTCTCTTATTAATTTAATATGGGTACATAATTCATCCTCAGAAGGCCTCATTCTTTCAAAGTCCACATACACTGATACTGGATGTTTACATCAGACAGATAACTTGGCTTCCAGTATTTCAGAATAAGGGCTTGAAGAGATCTATTTGTTTTCACAGCAGGCTGTTGTAATAAGTGAGAGTATGATAAGTCTAACTTTGACATCACCTAGCTGTCTCTTCAGTCTGGATCCAATAAAGGGTCATTTATCTACTGTCTCTTTATATTTGCTTTTTTGCTATGCTTGCCTAAAGCGAGCAGAGATTAGAATCAAATATCACTTCTGCAAGACTCATTAGACTCGACAGCAACTCCTTAAGATATCAGACCACCTCCTACACACACATGTATATATATATATATATATATATATATATTACCCCCCCCCCCCCTCCTAGTTCTCGGCTCTTTCCTCTCTTCTCCTCTCTCTCTCTCTCCCTCTCTCTCTCTCTCTCTCTCTCTCTCTCTCTCTCTCTCTGACTCAATCTTTCCATGTGGGATCCATAGAAATAATACTTTACTGCTCCTTTTCATTTGTTGTTTGGTCTCCCGGAGGGGAACAGCCAAGCTCAAGAGACAGATATGGATAAAAGTTATGTAACCGTAATAGGTTTTTGATTTTTTTATTTCATTCAGATAATGATACTTAATCTGCTTTATTTCATACAACAGAAGAGAAAAGAACAGAACCTTATAATAACAAGGATGAGAACAATGAGTAAAAGCATATTTCCATTATGATGCTTAATGGTGAGGCTGTTGCTCAGGAAGCAAGATAACCACAGACAAAATAATAGTCAAAATGTGATTGCTACTCAAGAATCTGAGTCCAGAACATCCACAGGAAAAGAAGTTTTAAAAATGCATCAATTTGAGCTATTACTTTATTTTTCGAGAGGAGGGGAATCTCAACTCAAGGTTCACATATGAGTTTTGTCCGGTCACAGATGATGATGAAAAACTACAAGATGCTCTTGAAAAAGCCAATAAGTGGACCTTGACTTATTTTCAAAAAGGCCAAACATTTTCACCAAGTCGTTTAAACACACAAACTTGAAGGGTGTCAATACTTTATCCTAATTTACAGAGCTATAGGCAGAGTGAAAGTGTGTTTTTACTTCTCTGATAGCTTGTGTATTTCTTTTTGCCAGTCCAAAATCATTTAGTCCTACATCTATGGAAATAAATGTTTAAAATATTCGCTAGAGAAAAAAAAAAAAAAGCTGCCCCAAAACACACCCATGTGTTACTCAATAGGTCACCCAGAGGTCCCTGGGCAGCTGCCCTGAAACTTCGACTCCCTCCGACAAGCAAGAGCTAAAACACTTTAACAATGACTCACTTAGCCAAATGAAGCCTTTGTTAAAAGCAAGCTGTCATCTCCTGTATGAGAGAGCTACTGTATGAAAATCAACCCTCAACATTTTCCACAGTCAATGTCTTACCTAATACTTTCCATCAAGACAGTAAAGAGAGAGGAGGATTGATACAACGGCTTCTGTCCGCTGGTGTAATTACAGCTCAGTATGTATCAGCTCGTTTGCATCCTTCTACATAACGTAGCATGTAATCAGTCTGCAGTTGTTCAGGTCAGTTGTTTCCTTCCTTGAATACGGAAGCCCCCCCCCCCATTTCTTTATATGAAATTAACCAAAATGTTGCAGTTAAGTTGTGTAAAAACATTAGTGCTGAGCTACTTTAACAATATGTCAAGTTCACCAGCAGATACTGAAGTAAAAAAAAAAAAAAGGATTATTGAAAAAAACATTTTTACATTACTTTAAATGTGGGATATTCTTGTCTGATCAGGACACATATTTGCTTGTGATATTTGTACTGAACACAGTGTCTCACCCTCGAAACAATAAAACTGATTGATGGTAGAAATAGAGCAGAGAAAATCTCTTTAGTGTTTCATTATTTTTTTCAATAAGAGGAATTGGAAATTTACTACATGGCAAGATCCCAGTTTTGTGGCCATCAATTTCTTGAGGTTGGGCACAGAAACTAAGTTTCCATTGTTAAGGAAATGCATGCCTGAACACACACACTCGCACGCACATGCTCACACACACATAGTTAGTGTTTGAATGCATCTTTTATAACCCTGGTCAGGTCTGTAAGTGTGCACAGGTGTCATAAATAACAGTATAAATATGACAGGTAAAAGAGTGCAGCCCATCTGGTCCACAGCAGCAGGGAGGCAGTGTTTTCCTCCAGAACAGCCACTCTCCAAGGGCCTAGACGCCACATTAAAACCTTCCTGACCCATCAGAAGGTGCATGGGGTCACCTCCGCTACCACCTCCAAACGTTCAGCAGACGGAGCAAGAGGAAGTGCAGAACCTTTATGGGTCCTATAAGTCCTGCTCTGTTTTTCTTGGAAGTCTACGGTTTCCCATTAAAGAAAGTGTGTGTGAATGTGTGTGAGAATGCACATATGCGTGTGACGAAGCGAATCCAAGTTTGCTTGATTTGTGTGTTCACTCAACAGCTGTAAAACTGAGCCATGTGTGTGTCAAATCACTCAAATCTGACCAATAAACTTTCATTTCATTCATTTTTTACCTTCGCCTATCTGCTGCTTTGAAGGTGAGCGGATACGGTCGGTCAGGCATATAATTTCGCTTTTGAGAGCTAGTGGAAAATATTTCGGGGGAAGCTTGGAGTGTTTAAGGAATTGTTCTAAAAATAGGAGCCCCCCCCCCTTTGCTTCCCCCTCATCTCCCAGGCACCCCACCTTGGCTGTAACTCAAGGCTTCAAACCTGCTTCACTTTCTTTAAATAACACTTATTGATTCCTGCTTCTGTCTGATATATGCATCTAGAGATACTGTGCAGTCAAAGATGAGCGTTTGTCTCGTACTGAGTTCTGCACTTGTATAACCAGGGTGAGAAGTTCATTTTCAATCAGGAGTTCTCCTATACGAAAAATGCTTACGAGTGCATGCAAAGAGCTTTGAGTAGAGCTGTATAAACACAAGTCAGGATTTAATACATTCAACATTAAAATCTGCATGTTTAGTTAAAGATGGAATAAAATGTACAGCTGTTTTTGACCAGATTGTCCCATTTCCTTGAGGCCCTGCAGTGTCATTTCCCATAAAAATTAAATATGACTCAAGAAGTCATGCTTGCAAACTTAAACTCTACTTTCCACCCTGTGTGCACTTTGGTAAAACACACTGTTTGCAGCCTGCTGTATCTGCACATCATTCTACAAGGCTGCTCGGTGTCTGGTGTACTCTGGTCGCCTCTATTTCCACTGCCTGCATTCCACTTCCATCCTTCCATAAAGCTGTAACATTTTCTCCCCTGCCCCACTTTCTACAACACTGTATATGCACATTATTGTTTGGGTGCACCCTTGATTTATTAAGAAGTCGTTTTTGGCCGCTCACTCCCTTAGGAGTTTAAATATATAGCAAAACTTTACATTTATCTGTCATTATGAATCTGTAACAAGCAGTTAAGTGGTGACCTAATACCTTGTGAGAGGCAGCTGAGGAGTTACCACTATCTCTTTGACATTATCCGTTGCAAACACGTGAGAATTACCCTGAGGTTGAAGGCTCTTCACTAGGCTTTATGCAGCACTTGAATACTGATCTCTGAAACTATTAATCTGATTATAAACCAGTACATGAGTATCCTGCCTGCTCCTGGTCCCTGCCTGCATGAGAACAGTAAGCCCATTGAAACTAGAGAGGGTGGCTGAAGCGAGCCAAGCTCTCAGCCCAGGTTCTCAGACTGTCTGCCCGCTTTGGAAACAGGTCTTGCACCCAGATCAGCTCCAAATCCCAAATCCCAAAACCCAAATCCCCTCCAAAAAAAAACTTGAGCAAGGGCACCCAGGGTCAGAATCTGGGTTGACAAAGCCAATGATCGATACTGGGTGGTTTCTGCTGAGCCGAGATGGGACAGACCCACATCAGAGCAAGGTGGTTAAAGCTGAGAGGGAGAAGGTGGGAGTCAGGACGGGTGAGAAGTGGTGAGGATAGGGGGTAGGGGTAACCTGAGAGGGACAAGGCATTCCTTGCAGGGCAACTACATCTGCAGACACAATTATCTGCTTCACATAATAAATCTTATCATTTCACACGGCCTCTGAAAGGCTGTATATACATATAGTAGTAGTAGTAAGGGAGTCCCTTCGTTAGAGATTTTTAGAGGGCTGATTACAGTTGTTCTTCTTTTGTCACAGAGAAAGAGAGAACAAGAGATGTCATTTAATGTTCTGAAGCAGATACTGATCTTCAATACCAACGTGACTTTCGATATATATCCCTGCTACCTAACCCTTCTCTCATTGGTGTGGAGTGTAACTTACCTACTCAGAAGTTGCCAGCCGTCCCAGGATAAGCTCATCTAACTGCATACTGCTATATCTCATTCTAGGGGGTGTTTTTCTCTCATCTGAGTGGAGCAATATCAGCTGACACAGCCCACACTCTACCTCCCACAACACTCTGTCAATCCGTCACGCTCATCCCGGTCTCAGTAACACTTGTGCGCGATGTCATATCAAGAGGAATCTGCAATGGACTGTTTTACCTTATGTCTGTTAGAAGTGAAACATTATATTATCTGTTTACCTGATTCTCTGAGGCATCAGTTTTGAATTTCTGACGCGCATGATGTAATTAACTAATATCCTGTAACCTCTCCCATCTGCTTCCCGTCATGCAGGTGTTGCAGTGCTTGTATCTCCTGATATTCCCTTGCAACTGGGATTGGACAGCAGACAGCAGTTTTGCCTACAGTCGCTGCCCAGTATGGAGCGTGTCCCTTTACAGTACACTGTGTGTGTGGCCCACAATGTAAAAGCTGCTCACCAGGAAGCAGTGCAACAATTCTCTCAGCATACCAGGGAGCTGCCCAACACGAAGGCGCTGTGGTTAGTTCGATTCAAATTCAGTTTATTGTCATAACAGCAATAAGTCAAACTGTGGTGCATCTGTCTGACTGAAAAATTGTGGGTATTTAGGGAGTCATAAAGTCTATCCATGTTCTTCAGAGCAGCAGGTGCTGTATGATCCCTCTGTGTTAACCCACAGGCTGCCATTCTGGAAGCTGCTCACCAATGTGGATTCAGGGCAGAAGGTGGAGAGGGAGCTGAGGACCTTCTCTAATCGTATAAGGAGACACCAGCTTGGGGAGGGAGTCATCAGCCTCAATGAACATTCCACCACCCTCCTCTCTGATATGGTACGTGCTCATCCTCACTGCCCACTGGACTGCAATGTACTGTTGCTAGCGCCAGCCTCAACATCTCCACGTGCTCTGGAGGCATAAAAGATAAATAAACATCAAGAGATCAATGATTGAAGCCAAGTGAGGATGGCAGTCATGGTTCAGGGGACCAACATGGGTCAACAAAAGGAGGAATAGAATATACATAAGTATTTTGACTATTGACAATAAAGACTTTTTTTTAATCTTCAAACCTAAAAATAAAACATTACTCAGTGGGGATTCTTTCGGATTGGGTGTTCTGTGCATCGATTGGGGAATTCTTGACATGAACCCTCAGTTAAGAACATGATGTTCAATGTTCATCTTACTGTGTACTAGTTGTACAACAATATATCTTTAAAGATTTCTACTGAAGTCAATGGAAAACATCTGAAAAGGAAATCTATTCAAAAAACAAGACACATTTTTATGACACACGGTTGGCTCAGTTTTCGCTCTTTTGGCCACATTTATTAATTATCTTCCACTTTGAGAGAAAAGCACACTTTCTTTGGCTCTGAAACCTCATTAGTCATGAGTCTAATCAGGAAGATTAACTACAATATATACAGAACAATTGCCTACTACTGTGCGTACCTGTTTTGGTACAAGTGTTCTTTGATTCATCCTCTCTACATTCAGCTACTACTTGTGCTATGTAGCTGTAGACTCTCTTAATCCTCCTCGTCAACCATCTGGACAGAGTCTGGTGAGGGTTCATCGGTCAGAGGCTCAAAACTGGTCAGGGATAGAGATGAAAGAGCTTACTTAAGTGGATATCCAGAGTCCTGGAGATGGGGAGCAAAGGAGGGAGGACAGGTTCACAGAAATGTCACGACGAAGAAAAAAGATTGTTTCGGGCTTCGCCTTCATATTGAAAAATTTGTTTCCCAGAGCAGAGAGTTTTTTGATTATGCTTTAAATCTTGTAAAGGTGATAAATCATGGTTTAGGTATTTTAAGCTTATTTCGCTTCTGCCATATCTGGTGTGTTTTAATACAAAAGGACAGGTGATATTATTCACATGTCGATGTTTACTACTTGCTTCACATTCATCCAGTTACTTTCCTTGAATGTTATTGGGAACTGCCTGGAAACAAGACCACCAGGACCACAGTCAAGGGAAGCAGATCTAAGTCAATACCTGGTGATATTCCATTACAAAACAAATATAGCCAAGAGAAGACAAACAGAGATCTCAGGTTGCTCTTAGCGTGGTAACTGTAGGATGGCGAAGAATTGAGTGTGTTGAGATTAAAAGGGATTCTAGCCAAGACTAACTTGAGTAGGTGATCCTGACACCGTCTTGATGCTGTGATCTGACCTGGTCCATGCAACAGAAGAGGAGGCAGTGGAGTTACACATATTCTGTCCATCAGGGAGGTTCAAGTTCAGGCATCTCATTATATACATATACATTGCTAACAGTACACTCCCATTACCATTTCAGAAGGTGTGAAAGGATAAAAACGGGGGAGAATATGGGAAGAATAACACACGTCGGTTGATAGATGCCATTTGGCAAGAGTTTCCGTTACCCACAATTTCATGACATCAAAGATATTAAACACCAGTTTTGTTGGCTTTACATCCCCTTCATACAGTAAGTGCTATAAAGAATTAGCCAAGTGTACAGTGCTGCATGGAAACTTATGGAAGAAGAAGTTGTCCATGAAGTGTAAGGCTCAACAGAAGTGTGACTTGCAACAATGATCCTTTTAGGGTTTTCTTTCACCCCAGTTTTACAAGTATTCATAAATTATCAGTCACACTATGACCTTTCTTTTCTAGTTTCCGTATTAGTTTGGAATGACTTGCTGGCCTTGGAAAATTTGGGTTAATAAGCCACGTTTCTAAAGTTATTCCTAAGAAACTAAATAATGCAGCTTTTGACCAACCTAGTTTAGATAATTATATGCATTTCACATTTAAATTCATAAGATCAGAGGACAAAAACAACATTTTAATAACTTACATAATATGTGTTAATCTACACTTTCTTCCCATGGCAGGTTCACCTTCTGGGGTCAACCTTTGTGTTCTTAAAAGGTTTTGTTCCACAGTTACGTAATCTGAAATCTCACTTTGACTTTACCATGATTATAATATACTGCATGTTAAATGCTTTTGACAGAGGTCATATTGTCACAGTGACTAGCTTACAAAGCAATGCACCCACATAGAGAGACCATTGTGTCAAATGTTAAGCCACAGCACGCCCCCCACATCTTACCAATGCCACAGCCCAGAACCTCAAACACTTTTCCACCTACATCAGACCACACGCAAAAGACTGGCTGTCATATATGATGGTTGACAGACAGGTCAATCCTTCCTCCAAATCAGAGGTACCTCCAAAATCTTTACACTTCACTAATATGATCCAGGCTGGACTACTGTAATTCACTCAACCTATATCAGGCTACCATTTCCCATCTACAAGTCATTTACAACAACTACAATGTAAACTTATTTAGATTAAATTTAAGCAGCTAATTGATGCTGGTATACATTAGGTATACCATCCTGACTGATCATAGCTCTCTGTATCTCTACAGGACCATGACTACCTCAACAGCAGGAAAAGGGGGATGTCCAAGAGACTGACCAGGGACCTCCCACTTGTCAAGCTTCTTAACATTTCCATCACCCTGTCCCCTTTCCTTGGCGTGGACACCACGCAGTTCCACAACTCCCTCATGGACGGCACTGAGGCCTACTGGCTCAGTCTCCCGTCAGCCCCCCAGGGACAGCTGGTAAGACCCGATTCAAGCGCACTCATCATCCTGTAAAGCACAGGTTTCTTCAATTTCTCACTCAAAGACTCAAAGAGTCTACAGTGTGACATTCCATTCACTGAAAACATATTCCACGTTTAAAACATTCAACCTTACTCAACTTATGAGAACATTTTAAAAAGAAACCAGACACAGAACAATTTCCAAAGCAGACACTTTCCATCTGCCCTGCAGCCTGTCTCCATTCACTTTGTTGTAGTCTGATAAAAAGCAGAGCAATGTGAACATGGCCTAATGCAGAAAATCTATCATTGCAATGGCAGAGGCACCATAATTCTTTCAATTAATCACCAAAATAGAAAATGATGGAATAAAATAAACTCTGTTCTTCAGATCCCTGTGATGAGTCAGTGGCGAGGAAAGTTCTGTGTAAAGCTAAACATCACCAACCCTGGAGCGGTGAGCTGGTTCCTGGACAGAGTGGGGTCCCTGCAGGCCCATTTGGGGATGGAGTATGTCATGCTGGAAGGGGGCGAAGGAAATCTGTTTGAGGAGCAAGCCCTGCGACCTCCACAGGCTTTCAGTGGAGACAAATATATCAGTCTGCTGGCCGACCTGGCCACAAGGATAGGAGACTCCACCATCGTGACAGCAGGCACACGGTATCTTATCTTGTCCCATCTTTACCCAATACCAACTACCATATCTGTCCATTTATCTTTTTAAAGCAGAGTTGGTGCTCTTCATGTCTTAGGTCAAGCCACAAGCCTCTGTTTGTGAGGATGACCCCCTTGCAGTCTGACTGGAGCCCAATGGGCCTGAAGGGCATCATTCCCTCCCTGCTGCACCATACTCTGCTGGGATACAACTTCCTCATTCCTGATGCAGTAGGTAATACCACAGCCTATGGGTCACTTTTCTCACCTTTAATAGTGCATTAAGAGTACTTCATAGTTTGCCCTTATATGAAAACAAAAAAGAGCATTATTTTTCACTGGTTCACAAAAAAAAGACAAAAAACACATGTGATCTTTGGCTCAAAAATGTCTTCCTGTAATATTATAAATTCCACAGCCAGTGAAACAGCTGATGCCTGTAAGAAAACTATTTACTTTGAAGTAGAAAAAACAGAAAGCTGTCATGACAGACAGATGACCTGATATAATTGCACTCAGACTCATTGGTGACTATTACATTTGTCCACGTACACCAAATTCTTCAGAGGATCTTTCACTCATTTCCTCTATCACCATATGAGGTAAACAGAAAATCACTCTTGAACAAATAAAGTAACAAAACAACAAGACCTGACAATGGCAATGGAATGGATAAAGCGCTGGTTCTCTGACACATGGGACAAGACAAACTGGCACAGGACAAAGAGAGACACGGACTATATATACACACAAGGTAAGGACACAGGTGGAAATAATCAGGGCGGAGAAAGGTAATCCCAAGGGCAGAAATTATGATTGGAATATGATTTAGGCATGATAACAGATAAGACTGACCTGTTTGCTCTGTTCCAGTTGCTACCAGTTCTCTCATAAGGACTTGGTATTTGCAACCAACACTGTTGACCAACAGCTTTACCTGATGTTCATTCCCCTATCACCCAAACTCTGTGCTTTTCTCCACCATTTTGGCATTTTAAATGCAAGTAGCACTGCATATAGACAAGTATATATAAGTATATACAAGTAAATGTGACAAGGATCAGGAGATTTAGTCGTTCTCCAGTGTGTTGTCTAGTGTATTTAGTGTATTTGGTTGTGAGGTTTATGCTCTTCCTGACAGTCCTTCTGGATATTTTTGAATCTACAACAATACAATACCAGTTCTCAACTGTTCAACTAACGTCTTCTCTGCCTTTGCCCATCTCTCTCTTTCCCTGCAGGTGGCTCTCAGTCTGGAGACCTGGTCACAGATGAGGAGTTGTTCATCCGTTGGCTAGAGATCACAGCCTTTCTCCCTGTTATCAGCTTCCACACACCGCCATGGGTCTGCGGAGAAGACCGGGTACATAAATAGAACTTGATTAAAAAAACACACACACACAAATCAGTCCGAGCTCCTCATGTAGCTACAGTAATTCAAGCTATCTACTCTATCTCTGTGTAATTACAATAGCACCATCATTGTTTTCCACACAAAAAAAGATTTTTGTGAAGATTTACAGAAGAGAGATCAAGTGAAATGATGCGTGAATGCTGCTAATTAGAAGTTCTAAAAGGGAGTGGGAGATTATCCTCCCATCTTGAATAGTGGCTTATGAAAAAATGTGAGAGAGGGAGAGTTTATTGACCCAGCAGCCTCTCCTCAATTCTGAGAATCAGTGGTGAGAAGTTCCCACCGGTGTGTCTGCGGAGACCTGGTGTATCAAAACTCAGACCTGGCTCTTCACCCAGCAGGAGAGGCAGGACTGAACCCTGTACCTCTCTGCTGGAAATCGGGAAAGCACTGTTCACCATGCACGGCAGGAAAACAAAGCCTTTAGTCTCAGAGAGTTCGGTGACAGATATTGATACTTTTGACAATGTGGGATGCATGCTCAGATTAACAAACAGAAAAGCACTTGCTGCTTCACAAGAGGATGAAGGCTCTTTTCCCTCCTGCCCTTCCCGTCTTCCCCTCAATAGGAGCGATTGTTTGGCCCTATCCCAACATCACCTGTGGTTAAGAGTCCATCTGTTCTGAATTACAATCCCTCCTCAAGATTTATGGTTCACTCTCGAGAGCCACTTCAGCAGGAATGATAATGAATTTGAGGACAAGTCTTGGAAAAATACTTTATTGTGGCAATTAAGATTTCCATGAGTAATTGACAAGTGTGACAGAGTGGGAGTGATCAACTGCTTTATTTCCACTAGGAGAGGACTGAGGCAGCAAAATATATTGGTTGTGACTTGTGTTGCGTGACAAAGATAAAAATAGGCCTTTTCGACAGCTAGACATTTGACAGCAGCAATGTTTTCCATTTTGGTCTCTTGCATGGCCTTAACTTATAAAATGAAGTGAGACTGAGTGGAAATTTTAGAGGAGAATTGACTGCTGCATTGAACGTGATAAATTAGTACTTTATATGAGTGTTTTATTGCAGTTTAGATGTGGCGCACCTTTATTTCCAGAATACGTGATACTTCAGTCAGTCATAGACAGGTCACAGCAGCGACCGCACTGGAATCAAATAGCAATAAAACCTCAAACCCACACACACGCCTGGCTTCTCAATTAGAGAAAGATCCACTCAAACCCCGAGCTGTGACTTCAAGCTCATTCCTACAAATGTTCTCAATCCCAACTCATAAAAATACATTTTTTATAGATGCGGTCAAGTTTTGTTTTTGTCATGGGACACTGAAGAGGATGTGACCCTTCCAGGAATGCTGAAGTAGTATGGCCAGAGGGAGACAGGAGAAAGACTTGGACAGTGTTAAACCACTAAGTCAACAATGAGCTGTCCTTAAGTTCTGTCTGCATGACTCAGTGAGTGACTGAGTGTAGAGATGGCACAAATGTCTTTTGCAGATTTCATTGTCAATATTATTCTTGTCTTGAAATCCTTGTGGCAGATGATTTAGTTAAGGAAATGGCTTTTTTCTTCTTGTTGGTTTCAATTCCTCAGTTGCTCTACATTTCTTGGCTAGACATTAATAATGTATAATAATATGTTCTGAATGAAAATAAAGCTCCACAAAAGGGCAGACAATGACTCTAAATAGACACTTAACTTTTATAATGGCAAGATCAGCTGGGACATGGAAAATCTGGTTATTTTTTACTGTAATCCTCATTATGTATATGTTCTTCTTTCCATTTGTGACCCATAGGTACTAAACCTAACTCGGTCCTACATTGCAAAGCACCAGAGGGATGTGGTTCCACTGATAGAAAAGTATGCAGAGGAGTGGCTGATGACGGGTAACCCCATCTACCGACCAATGTGGTGGCTCAGTCCCAACGACCCCATGACCTTCACCATCAATGACCAGTTCCTCATTGGAGACGAGGTGACTTAATGATGTTCTGATGGGAACGTATTGAGTTCTCTGTCAGCATCCGATATACTTGGCATCCGATAGTTCATGAATGAACCCCCCCACCCTGGCTGTAACCTGATGTCTTACTAATTAAGCATACAATCTCCATGACATCTGAATTTCTTTGACAAAACTGATGTGTATGTGCGTTTCCAGGTCCTGGTGGCACCAGTGGTGGAGAAGGGGGCAGTGCAGAGGGATATTTATTTACCCGATGGGGGCTTCCAGTGGCAGGACAGCCAGAACGCTCAGGTGTACGATGGAGGCACGTTCCTACAGGACTACCCTGTGCCCTTGGAGGAGGTGGCCATTTTCTTACGGAGAAGCTGAGTCATGTGACTGATCCACCAAGTCACCTGACTTTTTTTTTAAAATACTTGTGCTGTTCTCAACTTGCACTTTTCCACTAAAGACCATTGACCCTGTCTCAAGACCCTGTCTTGGGATGATATGTAGAAAGATCTTTTTATACTTGCACTTTACAGTTCAAAATGATTTGTGTTTTTTCTCCTTTGTGACAGTTTTTTCTTCCTTTTTTAAAAATGTTAATTAGTTTTACCTCTTGGCTGATTTGTTTCCGGAATTTTTGATCTGTTCTGCTTCTTTTTTTTTTCTTTTTTTTTTGTATGTAAGTTTCAGAGAAATCTCTGCATTTACATACTGCATTTCTACAGTCTTTAAATTTTTAGCTGCTGCTGGCTCTCTTGATAAGGAGGAACAAAGCAAGCCCCTTGTTTGCTTAAAAAAGAATCTGAATCTTTCAAGAAGACCAAATGAAGATATAGAAGGACAAAGGAAAATGTTTGAAAGGGTTTTTTTTCGGGAGAAATGCTTATTGGGAGGAAGTTAGCTCACAGAGAGCGTCATACCAAGACCTACACACCGTGGTACCGTATGTCTTGCTTACTCATCACAAAGGCTTTTACTTGAACCTATCAGGCCAATGGGCCGATGTTTTATGAATGTACCTCAAGTTATGGTTTTTCACTGCTTTATGGAATCATCACACACAACAACCCCTTAGCACTTATTCTTAGAGTAGTTTTACTTAATTTATCAACATACCACTCTGTTGGACACATCTGAATGTCCCTTAGTACTGTAGGCCAGATAAACATGAGGCCAAGCCACTGTAATTATAACTCTGGCTATGTTTGAATTAAGATGAGATGTTACCTTCTTACTAACCTGCTGTAGTAAGGGCTTTTAAATTGGCTGCTCTTTTCTTTTTGTTTTTTTTTGTTGGATGTTGTGTTGATTTGCTCTTTCATCTTCATGGGTGCAAAATTAAGCTCTAAAGAAAGCCTTGTTGACGACACCGTAGAGGTCGAAAAGGAGATTTTTTAATAGATAGTCCGACATGTTGGGAAATACACATATTTGTTTTCCTGTAGAGACTTAGATTAGAGTAGATTGATACCATTCTCATGTCTGTACCATTAAATATTAAAGGAACACTGTGTAGAATTTGGTGACATCTAGGGGCAAAGCTGCAGATTGCAACCAACTGAATACTGCATGTAGGAGAACCTACAATGGCAACTTGCAGAAAACTGGTCTGTTCTGTGCTACTGTAGAAACACGGTGATGCACATGGCTCTCTGTAGATATAAATGGTTTATTTTAAGGTGAAAACAAAAAACACAGTGATTATTATTTTCAGGAGATTATGCACTAAACTGACTTTAAGTTGCCACAAGCAGCTGGTTAGCTAATCTGGTCCAGTTTAACAACACCTACCTACCAGTACCTCTAAAGCTCACTAATTGACAGTCTACAATCTCTATATATTCTTGAATCTAATTAAATTTCATTTCAATTTACTTATATAGTGTATAACAGAAGTTATCTTACTTTCCATATACAGCAGGTTTAGACTATACTCTTTGTAATATTATTTACAGAGACCCAAACAATTCCCAACATGAGTAAGCGCTTGATAATGGTGGCAAGAAAAAACTTCCAACCACTTAATCTGTACAAGAAAGCTTCGTATTTATCATACAAATGTAGAAATGGTATCATCTTTTCATCTCCTTTTCAACAAGAAATCGAAAAAACATATTTCCCAAAATGTCAAACTATTTTTTCTAATACGTGGGCGCAAGAGCTCTTCAGACACCAAATACAATGATTCTCTCACATGTAAGAAATGTCTATTGCAGCCGTCTTGGATTTAGTAGAAATCTTTGAAAGCATACCTGTCATTTAAGGCACAGAGGTGCATCGGCCACTTGAGATAAACCCTGACGAGTAATCAAATTTCTGCCCTCGTGTGTACCTTCACTTTGCTTACTCTTTGGACTATCCTTGTAATCCACTTCCATCGCTAACTTTATTTCAGTAGCATTACTTATATAAGAGAATTGTTTTTATTTGGTTTGAACCCTGACTTAATGCTTTAGCCAGATGTTATGTAAATTAGATTACAGATGTTCTTCTGTGATTATATTCAAAACTAACCCATGAGGAAATGTAATCACTTTTGCACCATGATATATTGCTCTATGTGCAGTTAGTTAGCTTTTCTTTATTGATTTGCTCCTCACAAGACAATCTTAACTGGCCAGCAGTGATGATACAGACTCTTTGTCACTTAGTGAATGCTTTACCACTAAATTGATTGTGTAACTTTGATCTATCAAGTTTACTGTATCAACTCGAACACTCAGGTCTACTGAAGCTTATAAAATCACCAAATGTCTTAGTGCAACACAGTATGTTGTGAACACATTGACGTCTTAATCTATCCTAAAGCTGAATGTACAATGGACAAACTGTGATTTCCCAACCGAGCCCTCCGTGCGAGGAGCTTTTTGAGCTCCCGTTCTAATGCTTTTATGGAATGCTGTGGTATGTTCACGTATAAGTTGCAGGAAAAAAAAAAGCTTTGATGTGTTTATTCCTTCCCTCTACAGACTGAGCGAACCATGTGCCTTAATATGCCACTCTTAAATCTGGACAACAACGAGTGTCTGGATTATTGCATTATCAGCAATGTACATATTACGATGACTGTGCCATTACAAGTGTTTTTCTCTTCTGTAAATCAGAGAACTTAGAATGACAAAGTTGCAATAAAGTTTACATTTTCTTACTTCACTTCCTCGAGTAATTTAGTTTTCTTTGAAAGCTTTATTTCACCCAATCCAAAAAAATATACCTCAAATGCCACCAAAGGATTGTGGGATAGGCTGAAACACCCAGAATCACCCTAAATGGAAATATGAAAATAAATGTCGATTTCATTATGTAATTGCTTTCCCTTGTGGTATTTGTTGCATCCATGTCCGTGTCTGCTTGCACATGTGCATGTTCATGTATGTATGTGCATTATCATTAACACTCCTCGCTCTTCCTTCTCATGTCAGAAAGTCTATGTCTTTATATCTTTGAGCATGCTGACGACTCACGTTTCCGCTAATTCCACTTAAACCCAATAAAAGTTATTTATAGCTCTGGTGGGCATGCGATGGGAGAGATTCTCAGGGGAATCACATTCAGCTCAACCTCCGCTAAGGTTCTCTTCCTTACCTTCTTCTCCTGCTGCCCCTTGGCTGAGTTCCACCTTGGGGCCCCAGACCCTGCTCCTTTAGCGCAGTTAGACAGGTGCAGCTGGCCACAGACATTCACGGACCCTCTACGCCAACCACCGAGCTCACCCTCTCCGTTTACACTCTCGCCTTAATCACTTAGATTCATATGGCACTTTAAAAAAAATAAAAATCTGGGCGCAGTTCTCGGCCAGATAAAATTCACAAGACATTCTAGTGTGGCTCCATGGTTTGTGAGGTGATGAAGTTACAGTGTTAGATGCTTGAGAGGACTCTGTTGCAGAGGACAGTAGAGGTTAGACAGCTAGAGTCCTGAATTATAAGACTAAAACCTTATGTGACCTTCATCATTCCATGCCTTTTTTCACTTGACAAAGTTAAATTTATTACAGTTATTTCCAGTATTCAACATATACATAAATCCCCTCTAATCTGGGCACAATAAGTTTGTTATGTGCCTGATATTTATCCTTTATTCTGAAGAGTGAACATGTTAACATTCAACCCAATTAGTTTAGGGCATAACAGAGCCAGCAGCAGTGCAGGAAAAACAAATTGTTCTGCCAAAACCTCAAATCAAGAATGACACGAATGATCTACATACAGTAGCTGCAATGAGAACTATGTTACTCTTCACTGTTAACAGCTACCGGCGATTACCACTAGACAAAATGGGAACATCCCCGCTCCTGTGTGAATGATTAGCTTATAAAATAGGAGAGGCAACATTGGCTCCCCTCTTTTCTTTGAGGGTGTTGTGGAGCAAGTGGCACATGAATTAAACTGGTGACAAGCAGAGGCCGCAGATCTCTCTCAAAGTCTACTTTTAGAAAGTGCAAGTCAAGGTTTTAGGTTTCAGTGTCTGCTCTTGAGTGAATGGGTTTTCCAGCTTGCCAATTAGGTGTACAATTTAAAGGCTTGTTGTCCAGAAGCCAGCTAGTTCAAGTCTGTTGATGGTGCTGTATGGATTTGTCATAGTTTGTCTTGGGTTTGAATAGTCAGTTAAACAGTCTTGATGCACAGAAAGCCAGCGCACACTTCATGATTTTGATAAAGAGATAAAAGTAAAGTGAACATTTTTCCCCAAGTGACCAAATTGCAGTTTCCCAGAGTAGATGGGGAGTAAGCAGACCTCAGGAACGCAGTCTTGAAATATTAGCCTCCCATCGGAAGCCTAGGGAAGGGTGACATCGGGGCGGGTGTACCATTGTGGAGGTGTGTGTGTGTGAGAATGAGAAAATGAGAGAGTGGTGGACAGCAGCTTGACGTATTCCCTTCCTGCCTATGCCTTCCTTGGAAATTTGTCACCTCACTATGTCTTTGGATGTCTTCCATTTAATTCACGTTAATCTGTGAATATACCCCGAGCCGCCCCAGCAGAGGGACTTTTAAAAACCCTCAAAGATGGAACTAGCTCCTGGGTGCTGTCCACTTGAGCCCAACATCCTGGGCAGATGGCAGGCTATCACTTCCCTCTGATTAAATAAACACTGAGCTAAGGAAGGAAAGATCTCATTTTCACACCAGACCGGCTTCAGGAGGTTTACAAATTGTCAGAACTGAGAAAGAGCGATAAACATAGCCATGTGATGCAGATGAGGACTGAGCATCCAAAATAAACAAGTGCTAAACCAACCATGGCGTAAAGTGACCTTTGTGCTTCACAGAGGCCATTTCAAATGTCTCACGCAAAGCCTCATTGATTCTCAGGGAAGGAGATGTTTAGACTGACTGAGCTAATGGATACAGATAGGAATACAGCAGTATACCACGATATACTGTGGTATGAACACTGGCATACCATGCTTATCTACAGTATTTAATTCTACTACAGTATATCAGTGTTATTTAAAAGAAATGAAGGTTTCTACTTATTAGTGTTGTTTAAAATATAACATTTTACTAAACAATCAGACATAAAATTGTAATAAAAAGTTATTTTAATTCCTTTAATGCTCATTAAAACCAAAAATTATAATAAAAAATACCCTAGTCAGTGAATGCAGGTTTTAATACAATACAACCAAGCAAAAAACCTGCTGAACGCTCAGTTACGACAGCAACATTAATTATTTACCATGTTAGTGGCATGGCTCAAGGGTTGTGAATGTTTGACAGTCCTCCATTTTGATCCAGACAGAAGTATTTGGTCAAAGAGTCTTTTCCTCTTTTTACCACAATGAGGATGATGTTTCTTAGTGAATGTCTCGGCAGCTATAGCATGGATTGCCATGAAAGTTACACACATACCTCTGATTTGCCATCATCAGGTAAAATTTTGAATTTAGTGCTAGTTAGCAAATGGTTTTATCCTTATAGGCTAATCTAAGATAGTTAACGTGGTAAACCTTACACCAATTAAACATAATCATGTTAGCATTAGACATTAGACAAATTAACATTTATATCATTAACTTACCGATTTTCTATGGCCCAAGTTGATGTCTTCAAATTGCTAATTTTGCCCAACCAAAAATATATTAATAAATATTCTGACTGTCAAATCTTCACATTTGATTTGCATTTCTGAAAGTGTTTCATAATTTATCAAAACTTTGTTTTCGGTCACTTCACTAAATTATTAATAGGTGTATCTTTTTTTAATATCTAGCTAAAGTTAGATCACTTGTTGCATTAATGTTCTAAAATTATTGATAAAAAGAAAATATTGTAAATAAAAGACGACATACTCAGAGATGATACAGCTGTCTGACATTCACTTTATTGTTAAAACTCGTTTTGGTATATCAGCTGCTTGCGTTTTAACACATCTTTAAATTAAAAGGCAAAGATATACAGCTTCATCTTCAAACACAATGCAGCAGTGTAAACATGAGGTCTACTGAGATAAAACATCATACAACTACAACATACTGGCAAAGTCTGTGATGACAAAATGAATGTCATGTCCAAACAAAAAAAAGAAAGAAAAGGAAGCATTTTGTCAGTTTCACCTTTTGAATCAGCAAAGCTTTAACTTAGTGATTTACATTTAACCACATTCAGCTGGTAAATAGTTGTTTTTTTTAATAAAGAGGTGAAAACATGGAAAAAATAAATATGATGAGCTAACAACATATACATAATAACAGAAAATGCATCCCCTATACATTACAGTACCCACATCTACACCTCTATATCTGAAAATGACTTCCTACTGTAGTGGAGGGACATAACATCCTAAAAATCGATTCTGCACTTTATCTTGACGATTTCTCACAAAACTTTAAAATCCATCCTGATCTGACTGAAGGCATTTTGTAACTGGTTAGCTTGAACTAAAAGGGCCAGTCATGGTGTGCAGAACAGAGTTAAAGTACAGTTAACCCACTCTTTTTAATAACACAAGAAACTAAAAAAAGTCACTGTCGACCACACGCTGTCAATCAAACTCAACATGTGCAAGTGAGATCCACCTCAGACACACACCGTGTCCTGCCAGTCACTCACCTCCACAGCAAACTCTGTTATACTACCCACCAGCTCATTTGGTCAAATGACATTGTACTGACTCTACTGTTGCACATGTACATACCAGCATAAGCACTGATCTTCCAATGCTGCAGCAAACAGACTCAAGTACCAAGCTGATAAAACCTGAGTAAGAAAATGACAAACACACACAAACACGATCTGTGTTCATCACTACATTGTGAAATCATGGCAGCTAAAAAGAACAAACATATTGACTGTGCACTTAAAAGCAATGAAGATGCATTGATTAGATGGTGGCAACAGCTTGCCTGTCTTCTGTGTTGGAATCCAGAATCACACTGACACACAGTCACTGTCCAAAGATTAATATTTAGCATTCTCGTAATTACAGATGTTTTACTCCTAGAGGCTTCCATACATTTAAATTATTGGGCTCAACTGTTCAGTTGAGCAAATCAGCCTCAGTGGCAAAATAAAAAAATGAAAATACCATATGAAATTAATGGACACCATGCAATTTGCTGCCTTGGCCAGTTAGACATGACTCATGTTCTGCAATTGAGGAGACCAGAAGAAACCTAAAAACAAAAAGGACTCAAAGGATTTTCAACAATGGGACATAAACTGGTAAAAATATTGCACCATCTCTGAACTTAAAACATGATACAAATATTGGATGACGGTACTGAGCAATCCCTCAACTCAAATGACTCTTACTGTGGTAATACAGACTTGATCTCAGATGACAGCAGCTGTTATTTTCTCCTCCCTTTCTGCCCTTTTTACATTAGTGGGTCACTAAGGCACCGGTGTGTACAGTCCTGTAAATAAAACCTTTGATCTGTGCACTACCTGTACCTAATCCCATCTGAATCTCACCATGCCTATACATACAGTACACATAAACGCCTCACACACATCTCGACATTAATATTTCCTTTCAATTATCGTTATTTCTGCGACATCAATTAACTTAAAAAATAACCCCAAATCCAACATTTGATTCTGTACAAGCTTCAGGAAGAATATATGTTTTTCTAAAAACAACTTTTCATGTTTATTCCACCCATGCAGAGGACAATCACTTGGCTTTCTTGTCGAGCTGGAAGAGAGCCAGGATGTCCAACATGGCCTGTCTGATGTTAGTGCCAAAACGGTGGGAGTCCTGGAATAAAGCAAAAATGGTCAAATGTGTCTTCATTAAGAAATGGACAAAGAATAATCTAAATTGTCTGTTAAAAAAAAAAGGGAAAAAAAAGGAAAAATACTGAACTTACGGTTTCTGGGCTTGAGTGTTTGCTAGAGATGTGGAAGTTGATGAGGTTCTCACCAACAATGATGTAGGAGACACCGTAACCATCATCAGCCACCTGACAAACACAGAGTAAAGAAAAATAGATGCATTTTCAACTATATTTGCAAAAAAATGTGTATTTATTCCATGTTCATACAGGCGTTTTATTCCATATTTAAATATGTATATGAAAACAAGTGGACAGAAACATATTAAACTGGTAACTTACAGGACCAAATCCACCTCCGGAGGACACATACTCAGGGTGTTTGACCAGATCAAAGAGCTCAATCTGCTGCAGAGGGGTCTGACTGGTGGACAGCCTCCACGGTTCAGACAGTACCTAAACACAAAGGTGGTCAAAGGTGATTTACTGGTCAAACTCATGCTGTGTTGTGCTTTATGAGAAACTATAAGAGCTTGGGAGAAGTGACATGTCACTCAGTGATAAACTAGATTTAAATATACCATGTCCCGTGGAAGGTAGAGAAATACACTATATGTGCCTGTAAACTTTATGAGCCAAAAAACAAAATCAGAAATAAAACTTAACCAAGAAGAGTTCATCCTGGTTTTAAAAATGCGCCTTTCTAAAACACACAATTTGTTCACTTATGGAGTCCTGAACAAGTCCTGATTTTAATCACCTACCTCTCATTCAGGAGTTACTTGAATAACATTCTTGGAGTAAATTCAAGACTAGGCTTGATTTACCTAGTTAAAACGATATCTGAAAAAAAAAATTCAGCCTAGACCTGCGCTGACATACAAATCTTGGTATTTTAACTGCAAAATTGTCAAATATTTAACAGGTGACCACCTTCAACTATCTGTGTGAAGAAATTAGCAGATTTATGTGGATCATAGCCACTTTGATTCTACCATTTGTACTGCTGTAAGAGTACAATCTCTGGTCTGTGCTGATTCCAAGCACTGACAACATCACATTGGTGGTTGCAATTTATAAAAGGCATTATGACATCTTTTAGAGCGGAGATCTCAGCCTGCAACAACACCTCATACCTCCTTGAGGAAAGCTGAGTCTTCTCCCAGGTATTTGGAAACCACGTAAAGACAGAAAAGGTGGCGATCGATGCCATCTCCTGTCATTGCCAGGCGGTACATGTTTTGGTGCTTCTCTGCTGCCGCTTTGAGCAACTTGAGACGTTCTTCTGTCTGAATAGCACAGGTAAGAGATAAAAGTGAAATATAATGAACAGTTGAAGATTATGATCTGCATACTGGAATAACGATCAACGATGTAATGAGAGGCGTGGTGCGTTGCTGCCATTTAGCCTTACTGTCTCGTCTCTGATCATGGAACGGACGAAGGCACAACCCTCCATCGTGCAGGAGCGCACAGTTTCTGTTCGGCCCTCACGGAACAAACGTGTCATGGAGGCTTCATATGTCAGGCAGAACTTCCCTTTGTCCTGGTGAGTGACAGCGTGGATCAGCATTCAAAAGAGAAACCACAGGAAGTTGTTAATGAGTTAACAGTCATTTTGATACATGACATGTTGATAATTACAGAAAAAATGTTTATGACTTTTGGGAGACTTTACGCTTAGGACTGAATAAATACTGGATATCTAAACTGCAATACCATACCTAAACTGTTAATAGAAGCAGCATAAATGAAGTATCTGATTCTAAATGCTAATTGGTAGTAAGTGTTAAATTAACAAAGATATTTGTTGTGCTTGTGCTGTCAAAAAAGCTGCAAAACTAAGAGGAAAATAAAGCCTCAACCTAAAGCTGAACAATGTTTTGATGAAATCGATTATCAACAATCTTCTCATCTGGATGATATGTTGAGTTGTAGGTTGTGACTGCCCTCTGCTGGAATGTAAGAGTAGTGCAACTGGACTTTATTCGTTATTATAATTATAGCATGCAAAAAAGACAAATAAATAAATGCATAAATGTGTCATTGAGTCATAATTTTAAGAAAACAGTGAGTTGTTTGTACTTACCCTGTAATGTGCCAGCTGTAGGGCGATCTGGATGAAGGCATCAGGACTGGTGCGGCACTTCTTAATCAGACCCTTTCCAAAGTCATTGAAGGGGAAAATGTGAGAGTCCACATCATCAGCCAGATTCCTGGCCAATGTCAGAGAGCTCTCGATGACATCCTGGCACTAGAGAAAGTGACAGAATCCTAAGTTAGACTAAGCACATGACAAAATATTTAGAAAACAACATTCTTATTAAGAAAGATGAATAAAACAAAACACAAATTATTGTAACGTCAAAATATACAATATCCTAAAAGCCCTTTCTCTACATCTTTGAATATAAGTAATAAAATACTGAGACTGATGCACGTAGTTCAAGCTACCAGCAGAGGGAAGCCAATGCCTAAGTAGCAAATCTCAGATATCACCTTACAGCATGTGTCTGTCAATTTGTCTTACTTTTTAAAATGGCCAATCAGACATTTACATCTACTTCACACAGTGATTGGTCAGCTGTACAGAGGTGAGAATCTAAATCTCTAGAGTTTGAACTCTCTGTACGTCTTCTTTGTCATTATTTACCCAACCATTACTTTTTATCTATATAAATGAGTGCACACTGAATGTCTTCTAGTCACCCCCCACATTTGAATAGTTATCACTTTCTCCCCACCTTTCAGCATGGCCACTTGGAACAGTTATGGTCGGACAACACACCATAGGCACTAGTTCTTTTTCCAGCTTTACCTCAGTAGGGATGTCCCACTGCAGTCTCTGAGGACCTGGCAGGTTGGGGTGGGGCTGTCCACAGCAGTGACCTTCCTCAGTATATCCCAGCTTAACAGGGTCCATGGAAAGTACATGCTGCAACAGAGTCAATTAACATGACTAACTCAATTAAACACATGACATTAAATGATCTGATTTTGAATTTCTGTCTTAATAGAAATATTAATAGAAAAATATTTTTTTAAATAATAAACTGGTGCAAAAATGAGAGATTCATTATATAAAATCTACACTGACATACCTCCCACAGATGGCCAATGATTGGAGCATCTGCCCAGGAGTGCTCTGCGTTGAGTCCCATGGTACCATTCTTGAAAACTATCAGGTTAAAGGATTTATCAAACCACCTGAATGCAACAAAGAACAAACACTGTCAGTTTAATTCTAAAAGAAACTCTGTAATCATCAGAAACTAAATAAAGTCAACTTTATCTGCTCCACCTGTCGTAGCACTTTCCGTGGAGCAGGGACTTGGCATAACTGTCCAGAGACTTGACTGGGTTTGCGTTGTCGTAGCGCTGCTCGGTGTCATCAAGGGTAACAAAGAAGGCTGCCTTCTCAATGGCGTCCAGAGATTGCTTATTCTTACCACGGCTGAAGTAGGTTTCACGAGCCCTGGCCCACGGGGTCCTGCAGAATGTCAAATAGAGGTAGGTCTGAGGCAATGCTTCACTACAGTTACTTGTGAAGAGTACATACAAGTTTCACCTCTGTGTGTGAAAAGGAGGATGAGTGAGTTTTTGCATTTTTGTGGTCACTGCCACACCCTTCTCTTCCTTCAAAACAGCCGTGTCCTCAAAGAGCACTTAACATGATCATCAACAGGACTGATATTATTGGCTGATTTTAGCTTTTTCTCAGACATCAGCATATTTGTCTGCTGATGAGTAACAACAAGCTACAGTACAGATATGCCAGAGATATGCTTGGGGTCATTTAAAAAAAAACAGTGTTTCCATTACATAGTTTATCTACTCAAAAATCCCACTCAGTACATACTACATGTCCATATACGTTCAGTATTATTACTTCAGGTTGTGCTACATTACATAATGTTAATTGTGTGGCCTCATCAATACTGGCTGCAGCTCACATGCCACCCACCTTTCCCCTGCAGTAAGTGCAGCTAGTCTCTCTTCTCCTGGCATGGGCTCCGACTTGTCTGCCAAGATCCTCTCCATCTGCTGCTCTATCTCCCGCGGCAACAGCAGCCGCCCATCATAAAACATCCACACCTTGTAGAAGCGGCCCTTATGGTACACAGCTATGTGTTTGGTCTCGTTCATGTGCTGGAGGGTGTCTGGGAGAGAAGTACCAATGGTAAGGAGAGAGAGAGTAAAAAAGGACACCAGAGAAAGAAAGACAACTGGAAAAGTGCTAAAATTAACCTTTTTTTACTTCACTGGCCCAACAGGTAATCAAAGTTCAAATTTGACCAGCCACTCAAAAGATTATCAGTTTGTTTTGGCTGGTATGTAAAGGAAATCTACCAGCTGCTTGTTTAAATTGCATTCAGCTGGTGCTAATTTTTAAGTGTAGTTTGTGTTGTGGTAGAGCTCTGTATAGTTGAAAATAAAATAGTACGGTAAATAATTAAAAAGAGACAGCTGTTCAAATGGGGTGTGGATGTCACAGCATTTCAATGGGAACAATAGACACAGGTTAGTTAGCACTTCTTGGTCTCAGTGTTAAAATGGTGTGATATCCACAACATCCAGGGCTAGATCTTTTTTTTTTTTTTTTGGAACTCCTTGTGGAGTTATATTTATTTGAACAGCAAAAAAACTGAATTCAAAGTAATACTATATGATGGGAAGGGCTATCCAGTGTAAAAACTAAAGCAGGTGGAAATGGGAAGTGCAGGAAGTGAGATGAAAAGGGGAAATGTAATTTTGGAACAGGGCAGTGGTTTGGAATACAATGAAATGAGGCAATGTTTGTTTGAACTGCACTGTGCAACAACCAAGTTAGACCAATTCAAAAACATAACTGCCTCTTTGATATGAAGTTTTAATATTGTTTTGGTGAAGCTCAGTGTTCAAACAAGCACTACTCTTATTACAGACAAGACAAAGGAGAGGATGCATCCAGGTAAAAGCCTACTTTGAACTGGAACTTTGAACTTACCACAGCCCATTATTAAAATGTACTGATTTTGGAAAATTATTAAAAAACAAAAAAACAAACAAAAAAAAAACTCCCATTATAAACCTCCCATAATGTTTCACTAAGGCTCCTATGCGATACTAGGATTAGTACAATTGTGTCTATCTAACCTATATTTCTTTATATACACTTTTATTTTTTTTTAAATTCAGTCACTTTCAAAACACACTAAATCTCACTTCTTTTCTTATAAATTTCAGTTAATTTCAAATTAGCCATTATTTACTTCTGTCCCGAATATCTGATGTCACATGAATGTTCGGATTTTGTCCTGAGGCTTTGAGCTTTGGGATTTTATATTGAACAGGTCCTCAAGTGCTATTTTGTGCATTTTAGAGCTTCCACACTGACTGTGCATGTTGCATATAATTAATTCTGTGATTGAACAACAGCACTTAGTCCTAGGTTTCAAAGTTCTTGTTAAAGTTACTTAAAAACACACTAAAAAAGCATATCATGGCATTTTGCTCTCATAGGTGATTCATTCATTTTAGATGATGCCTACGAGGACCACCTAGGAGTTAAAGTGATAATAGCGCACATACTGAACTGTATGTGAAATAATGGCAACAAATTTGCTTTATAAGTTTTGTATTCTTATGTATTCCGGCCAGCATAACATATCACTGTTTGATATGTCCAGGTCTAACACTATCACTGTTTTGCTTCTTAGACTCAAACATAAGAGTTGAGTCACATGCAAATTAGTCCTTGAATGTGCACACAACAGCACACATGCATTGTTATTTCATCGAGGTCAGATTATTTCTGATTCAAACAAATGGACAAATGTCCCAAGGAGAAGTAAAGTAGGAGTAGTGTGGAGGACACTTCTAAAGACTCTACCTGTGTCTACACCTGGGACACGACTGGTGTTGAACATACGCTCGTATTGGGCTGAGCACATGGGAATAGTGTGTAGGAGCATGAGCTGAAACGCAAAAGGGGAGAGTCAAACACAGAGAGATGACAAACTAATTCTCTA
Source organism: Larimichthys crocea (assembly GCF_000972845.2). Taxonomy (NCBI): domain Eukaryota; kingdom Metazoa; phylum Chordata; class Actinopteri; family Sciaenidae; genus Larimichthys; species Larimichthys crocea. The sequence goes on from NC_040031.1 coordinate 6,091,059, forward strand.
AAATCCCCAGAGAGCAACAGCAGCAGACACAGAGACAGGAGCGCGGATGAAGTGGAGAGGAAACGGTGAGGACTGGTGTGATAGGCAGTCTTAAGGAGCAAGTAGACCCTACAAGGCTGCAAGGAAAGGAGACATGAGTAGGGTCTGGAAGCCAGTGGGCTGCTACCTCATTGCCACCAGCAAAGCCCTGATATTTGGAGATTAATTTACATTTAATAAATCTCTTATTGAAATTTAAATACGTAAATTATATTTCCCAAATAGCCTTAAAAAAACAAAAAACAACAACAAAAAAAAAACTAGCAGGATTGTTTCAGGGCTGTGCTGTTGAGAATGAGCCTAGGAGCCAGGGTTTCCAATGGCTGTTACCATGGCAATAGCTAGGGTCACAGGGTAGGGGGTCAGAAGGCACCGGAGAGATGTGCCCTCCTCTTACCTGTCTCCAAACCAGGGGTGCGGGTGGTGTTAAACATCCGCTCCCACTGAGCCGAACACAGAGGAACCTTGTTTGCCAACAAGTATATCTAACGCAGCATCCGACACAGCGAAGGGACAAAACAGTAAAACAGAGACAACTGAATGTGAGTCTGTAACAGAGCGAGCTCATGCATTGGTGTTTGTATAAATGCATACAATTAGTCTTTGTGAGGGATCAATGTATTTTTATGTAACATGATGTAGAACGTGTGCCAGTATTGTGCAAATGTAAAAAGAATTTGCACTTAAGCGGTGCAGGTTGTAAAGGACTGAGAGTAGAGCGGGAAAAAGGGACACGTGCGCTTGCCAGTAAAATCACCAGCATTCATTAAGCCTTATTCACTAAGCCTTTAGAAAATGCTCGTGATCTCACTTTGCTTGTAAACAAAGCTGTACTTTCGTCAAAACAAGCAAAAAGCACAGAGCGTAGCTCATTCCAAAGTCAGAGTTAGACACAGAGTGAACTGAGGACAACATCACGTATTTACATAACCATTGGTAAGATTGTGGATGACGAACTTACTTTAGAGTACACAAGAAAAGGCTGTGCAGATAAGCAGCTTTCATTGTAAACTTGAAAGATAAACTCACTGAGATAACAGCTATTAGTCAATAAATCATAAATGAGAAAGGTAAACATTTACATGGAATTGGCGTGGTCAAACGTGTAGTAATGTGGTTGACAATCACAGCTTGCACAGTGTCTGCACATTAACTTAACTTCAATAAAATTATTCCCGGAGTGAAACATGGAGATAAGAGGAGCTATACTCACTGGCTTGATCTGAGCTCTGTCCAGTTTCCTCCTGTAGAGCATGATAGCGTGGATCGCATTACCTGCCCTGGCAGCCTGGATGGAGGTGGGGAACACATACAGGAAATCCTGGAAAAAAGGAGATCAATAGTAATAAATCAGTAATCAGTCACATTACATGCAAAGTAGTGCACGTTCCTGAACTCGTCACTGTGTGATCTATCAATGGATTCTTTGTTTGCACATTCAATAGCTATCAATAGCTATCATGACCAGCTATTTCAAGAATGCTGAGTGTCACTCCACTGAGCCCATACCAAGTGTACCTTCATTGACACCAGTGTTTTGTGTGCTTGCCTGCTGGACTCATTCAGGCAGAAACATACAAAGGGAGCTGTTGTGCCAGAGTTCCTCTTATAGACACCCAGTGGTGGTTAGTTATCCTGCTGAGTTCATTGGGTTCATCATTACAAATCTGGCACAGACTTGGAACTATACAACTGCCCACTAAGCAAGGACACATTATAATGCATTGACTGTACGTTTACCAGCCAAGATGCTGAAAATCTCAAGACTGAAGAACTGCAGCTGTAATGATTTCCCCTAGGACACTGTCATAGAGTATAATTCTATACATGGATGGATGGTGTTTATGCTGCCAAGCATGTATATCTTTATCTTACATTGCTACCCAACTGTGCATAGCTATCACAAATGAGAATAAACTAGTGGTACGCCATAAATATACTAATATTATAATTTAGATTTTTGTTTTTAACAAATCTCTCTAATTTGTCTACCACTAAATAAATGCAAGATAAGAAGGCTGAGTTGAGAGGTTAAATTTTAGTTTGGCTGTAGGAGGAAGCTACAACTGTATGTTTGCAGTTTAAGTACAATCAAACTCTCTATTAAGGCCAAGAACTTTTTTGTTATAGATATAGTGTTTTTAGTTTGTATGGCTATAATTTACAATTTAGTCTACGTCTTAGTCTAAGACTTTGTGTTTGGCAGAGCTGTTATGTGTAATGAAGCTGTAATGAAGAGCTTATTATCGGTATATCAAATAGACATCAGTTGGAGGTGACATAGGCTGCTCTGCAGCTTCACTGACAATTGTACAGAACTTATCACCTTTGAATATAATTATCTACTTTTAGGTCAAAGTGCTGCAAAAATATTGAAAGCTTTTGGAATTAATTCTGGTGTCACTAAATAAACAAACAGACACACACACCCTCAGAGAATCAGTCACAACCTACATGAAGAAGCATCTCTCTCACTCTTCTTTAAACAAAGGGCTGAGTCATTGTCTGCAGACAGACAGTCAAGTAGTTATGTCTTACCATGGCGTAGTAGTTGCTGTTGACCATGATGGGTCCACGGCCTCTAAGGTAAATGTACTCCTCCCACCAGTCACTGACCTGTGCAACACGGAGAGGAGGAGCAGAGCAAGGAACAGAGGGTGACACTATTAGAGACCCTAGTTTTTTGCCAGTTTAAAGCTGATTCAAGACCCAGGATAGCATCCAAAGCTGCGACAAAAACGCATAGAAGAGAAAAGGAAAGTGAGAAAAGGAGAGGAATTCCTCTAACTCACGTAGTTGGAAGTCCACCAGGACTTGAGTTTGAGGTACCACTGCAGTCTGGGTCCCAGGTTCTTCTCAAAGTCTTTAGTCAAGCCAGTCATCCGTTCATACTGCTCATCATCCATCAGTGGGCGCACTGACTCTAGGTACTGTAAACACAGAGAAATGCATAATTACAAAGAACGAAGCAGATTATATACACAAGGTGAGAGAAGATAGGCCAGAAAAACATGTTATTACTATATATGTATGTTATTATTGCCCCGACAGATTATGACGGACAGGCAGGAAGTCAAGGGACAAAAGATGAGCTGAAGAAACTGTTGGAAGTCAAAACTTGCTTCTTTGTCTTACTGAAATAACAAGAGGTGGAAATTACCCTTTTGCAGGTGTCCTTGACAGTCGGAACAGGCAGCCGTGGCAGGGAGTTCTGGAAACTGTACAGCATTGGCTTCCTGCCAGAGAACACCTTCACTAATAACTGTAGAAGCAGAACCGATAAGGAAGAGATAACCCAGTTAAACAGCGCTTTGTGAAGCAGCTCATTAAAAAAAACAAACAGAAGAAATGAATGCAAACTAGTTACTAGAACTTAATTCGAAATTCAAAATTGTGATCTATGAATGCAAACCAGTGAATTTTAGTGTGTGAGCTGAACTTTGAGCTAGCTCTTGTGAAGTGCAAGCTTGAACTGCTGTGAGCTTTGAAGGTAATTACCCACCATGAACAGAGTACCGGGATACAACTCACACAGCTTATGACTGCTATTGATAGATAATTTTATCAATTTAAATTAGACACATCTTATCTTTTGGCACAGGACAATCTTGAAACAGGCTACAAGGAGAGTACATTGTTTATGATGTGCCAATGTTTTGCAGAGGACATACAGTACGTAACATTTTTATGCAATTATCTCCTATATATAAAAACTTTATTTTAAAGGCTTGAATATACTGACTGAACAACTATTTAAATTGCATTTATTTCTGCCATATTCTGTGAATAGATCCCCTAAAAATCTTACACACTGGACTGTTGAAGGCAGTTCAGTACTGTAGTATTAGGAGTATTAAAAGTTGCTTTCATTTAAAACATTCACTAATTAGCCAGACTTGTGTAGCCATAAGTTAAACAAATGTTCTTTCTAACTCTTGTTTTTCCATACATCTGGCTCTCACAAATTGCGACAATGTCTTCCATGTGAGGTGGCAAAAATAGCATTCTTTCCTCATGTGGAAATTAAGTGCACAAGGGCATTCCTGTATAAATCTGCTCTTAAGTGAAGTGAACAGAGGAAGATTCATTGCCTCACCATCCACACACGAGTAGACCAGGACACAGAGCCATGGCGTGCACGCATCCAGCCATGCCACGACAATAGGGCCTTTAGGACATTCCTCATAATCATAATTATAGTGACCCACAGGCCTGTGCCCACCAGAACTCCTCCAACTATCTTCTGGCTGTCTGTGGACATATATCGACTGTGGACAGAGACATGGAGAGAAGGGCAGGGGACAGAGACAATTAATGTCAGATGTGGCCTCGTCCAAAGTCAAATTAAATCATGACTGATAAACAATGCATGTATTTTATCTTGACAGAATTCAAACACACACACGCAACAGTGAACCTCTATTAACTCCACCAAGAATGTCTGTCAACAGGATTATGGAAAAACTACTGGCACAATTTTCCATGAAATTTGACTTGTCAACAGTTGGAAAATGTGATATGATACTGAGGCAGAAATGAAATCAGCTACTTTATAATCTGAAACTGTATCTACACCTCCAACTGATGCTGAAGGAGGTACTGGAGAAACAGGCCTACAAGTTTTCTCGTAAATACCCTGTGAAGGACACAGAGTCAAACGCATTCCATCTCCCATGCATTTGCCAAGATGGAGCATTGTCACGCATTTTTAAAAAAAAAATCAGTTAGTCATTTCTCCTGTGCCTGCCTTTTTTAGCAATTCTTACTACAAAACAGACCAATCAGCACGATATTTGTTAAGGGCCTTCCTCTCTACCATGATGCCAGTGGTTATGTCTAGACATGCATACAGCTCTTTCGCATTCCAAGTTGATTTATGACGGCAATAATGAGTATTTCCACCATCTGCTTATTGAAAAAACCATAACAAGCTAACACCATGTCATGCTAGGACAGCACTTTGTGATATATATCTTGTTTTATGTTATATTTTGTTGTGTGTGGATCCCAGTAAGTGTAGATGCTACCTTAACGGCAGCTAATGGGGATCCATAGAAAGAAAGATATCAGTGGGCTTACCTGATGGGTATGTGTTGGCCCAGCTTGGCTATCAACCCCAGAGAGGGATCCAGCATTTGATATTTATTGTAGGACATGTAGGACACGACCACTACCATGAACCCAGCAGGGCTGCCTGGGTACACTCCAGTCATTACCCCATTCTGTGGAAAGGTAAAGCAAATGGAGGGTTTAAAGAAAACATCTGAGTTACAGTGAAGAAAGAATCAAAGGATATAATTTATAAAAATCAGTGATTGGGCTTTGATCCCGCTGACATAGATTTAAGATTATGGGATATGTGGGAATATTCCAGCAGGTCTTGGGTATGAATGACTCTGTACTGTTTGCAAACAGACAACTAGGCCAAAGGCTAGGACAAAGTACAGACAGGAAAGGTTACTATCACTGTTGACTGTCTGTATGACAATTGGTGACCTTCCAATGTGATACTAAATGGTAGACAGCAAACTGTGACAGTAACTCAATCAAAGATAATCAAGATTACCTCTCCCACTGTACAGTAATCCTCTCACTTTGCTCTCCCATACACCTCTCACCTTGAAGCGGATGAACCTCTTCTTCCAGGAGTGGAGGCCAGAGAGGTAAATCTGGCGTAGAGCCTCGTGGCACAGCTGGAGGTCAATGCCATCAGGGGTGACGGTGAACTGGAAGGCCACCGCCTGGTGTGCTTCTGCCATGGTGGCTACTACTGTATAGGGTCACTGAGGGTAAGGAAAGTACAAGATAATAAAGCTTGTGAACTTGGAAGTTTTAAGAGAGTTTATATCAAACATTAAAAGGTGAATGGAAGATGTAGATCAAAAACATCGATCCACTTAATTCTTGCTCTTAAAATCCTTTCTTGTTATGTTATGTCACTGTAGATGACATCACCATGTAGTAAATCCAACACAAAGTTGGGTTGAAGGGCATACTGAACTCAGGAATGATCAGATCTCAACAATGTACTATTACCTCATCTCGATTTAAGGTCTATTTAGGTGAGGCTGTAAATAATTGCTGTTGAGCAAATATCAGAACAGTCTCATATTGACCAACTCCAGTCACACTTCCTTAAACAGTTGTTCCTCATCAACAACACTGCATATTTAGTGGCAAAATTATTACGGAGCTACAATGTGGAAAAAAAACAAAACAAAACATGTTGGATGAGCATACTGTGCTATCCTAGGTCTGCTTTCCTAGTTACTGTAGCCCAACAATCGAAACATTTCTTATGTATCAGCTTGGTCTTTCTTCCAACTTAATTTGGTTTTGAATTTGTCTTAAACCTAAGGACTGAAGTTATTTTTAGTGAAGATTAGTCAACCACAAGACTGCAGCACAATCATCTGAATATGTCTCAGAGAGATATCTGCTTTCAGTGTCATGTGAGCCAGTATTGAAACTTAAGGGAATTTATTAAGACGTAACATTAGAAATCCTAAAAAGTACAGAAGGTAACAAAAGCACCAAACTGACAAAACATTTTTTTTTGTCGTTGGAACTACTGTGAATAAAGGGAGGTCCTTCATAAATGAGCCTGATGAGCATGTTTTTCGTGTTACTATATCAACTTAACTGGTTCCTGCAAGCTGACACCGAAGGGTATGCACTGGGAATGATCACTGAACTGGTTAGGCAGGTAGCATCTTAATCTTATTCTAACGAGAAGCTCCTTCTAGTTAAACGTGTTGACCTTAAGTGACATGTATATAATACGACGTAAGGACTACATTTTAGAATTCCATTATTTTTATTACGATATAGCAAAGGAGGGGAGACAAAGGAAAGCTTAGTAGGAACTGATATCAAGCCTACACAGCTGACATGACAAAAGCTTTACTACTATCACCCCCTGCCCCCTTCAGTGGTAGAAGACTTTTTGATACAAAATCTTCTCAATAGAGAGAGCTCTGGGAAATAATCTTTGATCAAAGTGGAGTCTGGTCTCACAGCACTTACCTGGTATCTGAGACTGCATATTTCTTGTTTTGTAATTCGAAAAAACAAAAAACAACCAAACTAATAAGACTGTAAATATTAAGATTTAATGAGCAGTCTTGTATGATGTAAATGATTGTGCAGCTGGGGCAAGGTGGTTAGCATTAAAAATGAAATCAAGTAAATATACCATAACACTTAAGATGATATGCGAATGAGCCTATGAAGATGTTGCATTAGACATAGACTAGATGTAGAATAATATTTCTTATTCATATATTTTACAATATCATTGATGAATTCTTCAGAATTTTTACTGATGCTTTTTCTCTGGTAAGGATTATACACCCACAACATGACCTGCATTTCTTCATGGTTTGAGGGCAAGAAAAGATGTCTACGTTTTAAATTTTGATAGCAGTATGTGTTAAATACAGAGCACAACCTGGATGATGAAACTCTGGATGTGGCTGACAGGGACCGGCTGTTTCCAGTTGCCTTCAATTGTTGTCGGAAATACAATCTCCACATGAGCATACATGCACTGTAACTGTCTGAAATGACTGGGGATTGCTAAAATTGGCCGCTGATTACACTGATCTTAAAACTTATTAGTCCTATGCTTGGGATGGCAATGCTTTGCTTCATAGTTTCCACTGGCTTGCCTTTCTCTAAGACTACAGCAACGTTTCTTCTGCAAAGCTTCTTGAAAAGCAATGTTTTTTTTGTTTTGTGTGTGTGTGTTTTTTTGCAGAGTCCATTTTTATTTTATTCAACAGGAGCACTTTGAAAGCAGGACACGTCGTTTGTACGTTTTCAGACCTCGGAAGGAGCAGCAGCATCTACAGAGCAGTGTTTCAGCAGCCAGTCCCCTCCCCCAGCTACTTTCCCACATCACATGATCCACCCAGTGCTGCAGAAACTAGGGGAAAGGTCGCAGCGCTTTGCCGCTTAGAAACCGGGTAATAGCAATAGTACTCACAAATCCTCCTATGCCGGCCGGCAAATCAACAATATTTGTGTTGTGTCAGGCCATGAAACCACCAAAACACATGTTTGTTTAGGATATTTTATAATCATTGTTGGTGCATTTCCTACATTTTAAAGCAGCTTCAAAGGCATGTATATCGTTAATTAATCATGCCAACTACCCCCCAGATGTACTGAAGTTAATGTCGCATATCTGCATTATGACTGACCGAAAACGCCACATCATGAAGTCTTTGCATAGCCTTTGCATATGCAGTTTTTTTTTATCCTGCCCACGTGGTCTGTGTGAAACGGGGTCACCGGTGTGCACCACAACTGTGCCAATCAACTATATTCTATTTATTTATTAAAACAGAAATAAATAAATAAATAACCGCTTTAAGTTTGTAGCCATTTGTAAATAAACAAAGTGTGCTCTCCTGTGAAAAAGGACACCACGACAAACCCGCTTTTACTGACCTTCACTGGCTGGTAGGTGCCTTTCACACACACATCTACCTTTTTAAATTTCTCTTTTTACTATGACATATCACAGGACACTGCCAGGTACACACACGCCATTTGTGTTATTACTAAATAATGTAGCTGGAAATGTATTGTAATTGAGCTGCCAGGTGGTTGTAAATGAATGACCTTTACTTGGACTTTTGCCTACATTCGTGTTATGAACAACACAGGAGTGTCAACCTAGGATCGTTCAACACAGGATCATGTGGAAAAGTAAAGTCACAACAGCCATACGGATATTTAGAGGAATATATATATATTCTCACAACCTGCTGTTATGAACCAAGAGTATGAGTCAACAGAGTTTCGACTTTCACAAGTCATGATTTGCATGTAAACTTAATTTCTGACTGAGAGGCCACACAAGCAGGCGAGCCGCCCGGCTGTGTCACCGCGAAACTGAGAAAATAACATGAAGTATGTCATGTAAACAGCACACAGATCTGCGCAAACAAGGAAATGCAACAAACTGACATTAACGCAACTGCGCACAGACAGACAGACAGACAGCGTTTTGTTTGGTTTGTCGAGGTTGTTTTTGTTGTTTTCTTCAAAAAGCCCTGCAGCCATATTTGCACACCTTCCAAACGCGCAGGGAAAGTCAAACCCCGGCTGAGACAAGCACAGGAGAGAGGGAAACATTACTCACCAACCCTTTCTATCAGCCTGAGAGAGCGGAGCTGTCTGTCCTGACGAGGATGTGACACGGCCTGGCTGTCGGCAGAGACTGCTTCACCCCCAGCATGAATGGAAGAACACACTTGTATACAAAGCCGGCCCCTTTTAATTACATAGGGAACACGTCCGGGTAAAAAAACACAGCGCCCCCCTGAGGTATGTTGTAGAATTAAATGTATTGAAATGGAGAGTCATGCTGTAGCCATTGAGCCAACATTTGGGGGACCAAACCTTCTGATGGTCTAAGAAGAATAAAAAACACAGGCTGCTACTTTTCTCACTCACCTCCATGTCACCTGTTACCATCATCACTCTCTCTCTCTCTCTTTTTACTCTGAGCACATGACAGAAATATCACTAGATATGACGTTCATCAATGCATTACTAAGCAATCCTGTATAATAATAATATTTCCATCATCTGACTGGTATTCATTTTCTCACTGCTTCCAACTTAATTGTCTTCTTTGATGGATGTCACTGTCACCCTTCCTGTTCCTCATGACTCACTGTGAATGAAAGCGGACAGTAATAAAACGGCTTGCACCTTTATCAAATAAACACCAATAATGATGAGGATGAATCATAAGAAAACCGATGCGATAAATGAAAACTACTACTGTCTGCATAAATTACACCTGCAGCACAACATGAATGACGCGACTTTACTCAGAGATCACACATTAAAGTGTAACTCGACATTTTAGCCTTTAAGTACCTTCAAGTATTTAAGACATAGAGACCTCCCTCTGCAGTTTGAAACTAGGCTTTACCTTGCTGCCGGTAAACAGCATTACAAACACACCCAGGTTTCTCAGTTGTACAGGGGATGGACACATCATTAAGATAATCTGCACAATCAAATACAGTCCAGGAAACCCTTTATCATGGTACAGTCAGAAATATTACACTAGGGGTGGGATAAGATAAGATTTAATTGATACCAATGTCTTCCTGCTTCTTGGTCAGATTCTTCAACAATTTCCTTGTTGAACTTTGAAACCAAGTGCAGCTACATGGAAGTTATGTATTCATCCCTCAGGTTACACCTATGCATTTTCCTACATAGAAAAAGGCTACTTAGAGAAGGCAAATTAGTTCAAAATCAGGGGAAGCAACATGAGACTAAATGTAGATTCTGACACAGGGTGGCACTGTTGCAGATCAGAGGCCCATCGTCATGCACGGGCAATGGTTCAGTATTTTGATTTTGTATTAAATTGCACTCTGTTCAGTGGTTATGGTCATTAGCAGCAACTGCACTTAATAAAAAAACTCAATGAAACAGCTATCATCATTGTTCCTCTTTTGTGTTACATCCTATTTAAACACGGCTTGAATTCAGTCACTACATCTTCAGTAGAAGACATCCACTGTATGGGTTAAATATTATTAAGGTGACACACAACAGGGCTACAGGGTGGTGCCAACGGGGCATTTTTCTCTTATGAGACGCAGCACTGTTATGTAAACCAAGTGGTCAGGAGTGCAATAAAACATTTCTACAGTTAGGAATTTTTCAACCGCCAACTGAAAGCAAAAGTTGTTTTTACAGCCACTTTCATTTTGAGTAGTTGTTTGAAATGAAGGGCACTTTTCATCACAGATTCATATCAATGATTTAGCCGTTAAAAAAACAAATCATGAAACAGTATATGTTAAGCATCCCTGACATTTGTTGTGTAGATGACCCTGAGGATTTCTCTTTGTTTTTCACTCGTGCACCCGAAAACATGTGTAACTTTGCCACAGCATAATCATACAACACTTTGTCTTTTTGTCTCAGTGGTCTCCAACGTGGAGGTTTTTTCCCCACAGCAGCCATTTTGGGTCAACACAGCTGTTTCTAATGGCACTTATTAAGGTTCTGTTCCATTTATTGCCTTTCCAATGAGCCAAAATGAACCACAGCAGCACCCTGACTCTGTTTGACCTGAATGGAACAAAACCATAATTAGTATCATCGGTCACACCTGTGTTTACCTTATTATTTCATGTCAAAATGGTTGCTGTGTCTATTATGAGGTGTCAAAAGATTATTAATGGGATAAATTGTTACACAAAATAACTACTTTTCTGACTTTTGCCACTCTGTTGTTACACAAAATAACTACTTTTCTGACTTTTGCCACTCTGGCTTGTCAAATACTGTATAAGTTCACGTATATGGGGGCTACAGTGTCAGTTAAATCAATTTTAAATCAATTTATGCAGACATTAGGCAAGGCAAGGCAAAGCAAGTTTATTTGTATAGCACAATTCGTACACAAGGCAATTCATAGTGCTTTACAGAGGCAAGGAAAAACATTGGACATTAAGACAAGCAATAGCAATAGAAATAAAAAATTAAAAAGAGAAGAAAATTTAATTAAAAACATCAGAATGTCATTTAAGACAGCAAATTTGAAAAACAATTTAAAACATTAAACGAATCACTGGATTATGATTAAAAATTCTTTAAAAATACTTTAAAAGAGCTCAGCCATAAGCACGTGAAAAGAGAAAAGTATTTAACCTGGATTTAAAAGTGCTAAGAGTTGGGGCTGATTTCTTAACCTGGATTTAAAAGTGCTAAGAGTTGGGGCTGATTTCATAAGGACATACGGTGTCATGACGGTCATAAACATACATACATCCGATGTCTTCAACCGGGTATCGCCTGTATGTCCAATGTTTATCCAACAGAGGGCGCAAGAATACTAAAGAGATTTCGTTTGCAACCATTAATTTATTTATTTTTTGTTAACATGAGGCGCTAAATACCTGAATAACACGACTGTATCAAGCTACAACGAGCTGTTGTTCGGTACAACACATCTATGTAAAGTAATGGGGGAAAGAGTGAAAGTCCCTCTATGTTTAATGTGAATAAAACACAGTAAATGTGATGGCTTACCGTCCTCTCGGGTCTTTTGCTCAAAGTTTTCGCTCACAGAGGCGCGCGCCTCCCGCCTCCCGCCACTTTGCTCGTGCTCGCGCGCGTGCGTCGGCGCTGTCACTGCTGCTGAGTCGCATGCCAGACAGCTGCAGCCAGCTCGCGGCATGTGGACCTGGGCTGGAGGTAAGAGGAGGGGAGGGGGTGAGTCTGTTTGACCAGCATCGATCTCAGAGAAAGAAAGCAGTCGACAATTGACTACCAGTCGTCGACACGGTGACAGCGTTTCGGGTGACGGCTCCCTGACACAGCCGAGAGAGAGAGAATGAGATTAGTTTGTTTCTACTTGTAGGTAGCTACAGCGCAAAAGAAGAAGAAGAAGAAGAAGGGAAGTCACTCCTAAAGGTAAGAAAGCGACGACGGACTGCTGCTACTACTATACATTACATTTACACTCACTTTACTATTATTACCTCTGGGTGAATATCTTTTATCTATCTATCTACAACTTGTTTTTTACTATTTGTAACGGCACCCCGCGCTTGTAGATAGTGCTGCCGTGTACGGGAAGATTTACGCCGGTGCTTTCTCTCTGGGAACACATACATACATATTACTGTGTGTGTAGGTGTCTGGACAAACATACCCCTCTGTGGTGAGGACAGTGAGTGAGCGCTTCTCTGGGGGACTTTCTGATTTTGCATCACTCTTCACGGGCTTTCCAACAGTTTATTTCACACAGACTCTTAGTTTAGGTTCGCAGTTTTCTAGTATCTTCCTGTTTGGGTTCTCTGCGTGTGCATTCTTAATCTCTTTCAATCTTGACCTCTAGTTTCGCATTTTAATTCCTGTATACATACATAACACATGTGTCACAATCAGGAACCATACATCTGATCGAGACAGGAGATGTTTTTAATTCTGTCACTGGAGAAAGAAAGGGTTTTTATCATGCACACACACACACCACAGATGCTCCAGCATACAGAAGTAGGCCACTTACTGGTCTGTAGAGTCATGCGTGGTCCCCTTTGGAAGGTTAACTGGGTGTCTCACTGGTTCGGATATAGTGGGGGAAGGTTACAGACAGTCTGAGTGAAAGATCTCCATCAGGATTTAGCTCTCATCCTTTGCCAGATGTCTGCTGGTCATTGTTTCACTGTTGTTCACCCCCCCTCTCAGTGGGTTTGTTTTCAGTTTAGTGTAGCAGATGTGCATGTTACTAATGGAGAGTGCACAGTGTCTCTTTGCATTTCCTCATATTTGAAATATGTCAATAATAGGTGTACCGTTTAAGAATTTGTAGGACACACATGATGTTTTTTTTTTGTGAATTAGCATCTTTGCAGTCACGCTTATGGATGCACATGATCTAATAATCTTGTTACAAGTGTACAGCCCACAGACAGACAGACAGACAGACAGACAGACAGACATCTTTTGGCTTTTTATAGCATTCAGTACTTTTTGTTAATGGTCACCTCTAAATGCATACATCATCCAGCAAGCAAGTGTGTGTGTATGTATTTTTTTTAAATTGTTGCTATGTTCAGGGTGTAGTGTGTATGTCACATTGTTTGACACATTGCTTGTGGTTTGAGGAGGAAGGCCTACATCGGAAAGATGACGGCATCGATGATTTGGTGTGACAAGTAGCATGTAAGAGCACTCCACTCATCCCAAAGCATTTCAAATCCCAATGACTTGACCAGCCCATTTAACTAGAGCATTTAAAGATATGTGGTCTGATATACAAGATTCGTCCCCCCTTATATGCTTATGAATGCTTTTTGGATAAGCGTGTTTATAATAAGATTCTTCATAATATATATTTTCTTCATTGCCGAATCAAGGAAAAGCCTTAACTTTGTGCTTTGATGGAGAAGTTTGATCTTTGAAAAGCCGAATCTGGCTGCATTGCTAGATTGAAGAAATAGGTGAGAACTTTTATTTGTTGAATGGATTCAGGCACTTGAACATTGATGTGACTGCCCACTCTGATGCCAGCAGGATGTGAACCACGTGTGAGGCAGAACATGTGAGCCCTTATTTTGTTTTTATGCCCGTGAATGGGATTCAGTCAGAGGCATTAGCCCTTTTTGTGAAGTTCTCTCTGACTTTGGGTTGGTGATTGAAGTCTTTTTCATTTCTACTGTAAACCACCACTTAACTCACTTTAAAGCATCAAAAAGCTTTGGTTTAATATTTCCTTTCTGGATGAAAGCAGTGCAGCAGCAAATAATAAGTTATAGTTTGGTTAACAAATACTAAAACAGGTTTTGTATTACTGCACTCCCCTAACCCAACCACTTAGTCAATTTAAGTCTAATTCTAGTGTATGTGGTAGAATAGAATAAAATCTATATAAGTATGTTTTCATGTTTTAGTGTGTGATCGCCTGAAAATAAGAATTGGTATGTCTAACCTCAGAATGACCCTTTTATATCTACAGACACCACAGGTCCTCTTCCACAGATTTTGTTGAACTGGTTTACATTCATTTTTCCATATTAAAAAACATTGACATCATTGGTTAAGCATGTCTTACAAAAGTTGTGAACCCCCACCCCATGCAGTTAGAAAGAAGGAAAGGGACCAAAGACATGACCAAAACATGTATCCCAAAGAAACAGGGGAATATTGACATCTAGGACAGTTCGGTTCAACATTAGAGAGAATGTTTCTGGTATGTTTCTATAGTAGCCCAGAGCGGACAAGCTAAACACTAGCTCTAGATAGGGCGTTTTGCAATTGTCAAATGTTTCGCAGCCACCGTAGTTTCTCCTTTCTGCTAGGACGGTGAGGGTGAGGCAACAGGGTTGCAATCAGCAACTACATCGCTATATACATGATCAGTAAGTCTAATTGTCTCCCTCTCACCAAATTTCTCTTCACCCAGTAGCAGCCGTCATTGTATTTTGTTGCGATAATATTATTTCAGTCAACAGGCATCAATAGCCTTTTTGTCAGCCTGAATGGCGGCTTTATGAAAGCTGTCAAACACCAACAAACCCAGCACTGTCACAAAACACACCAGAGAGTGACGCTTTTTGACAACCATACAGAAGACGCAGAGGCTTTAGCCCTGCTGTGTGACTCATGAAATTAGAATTTCACTATTGTCTTTTCAGATGTCTTGGAAATATTATAATTTTTTTGGTCAGGGTCACGAGATCCTGGAGTCTGTCTCAGCACACACTCCGCGATACACAGCAGTGCACCCCTGCTCATATCAGGCCATCAGTCTGTTACAGGGCTACGGTCACACTTACACCTACATGCTACTTGAGGTTTCCAGTTCAACAAACCTGCACGTGGTGGCTCGCTGGTGGAACTGAATGCAACATTTCTGATGATATTTTTGAACCGATCACTCGTTAAACCACAATGACGCTTGTTACTATTTGTAGCTTGAATCAGTTTATAATTACCATGACATGGTTAATCATACAATTGAAGACGAATCACTAGCAACTTTGATGACCAGTTAATTGAGTTTAAATGACCATTTAAAGTAGTTTAGTTCTTTAACAAGAAGTAGACTAACATGTAATTGAAGACATACCCTTGGGATCTGGGAAACTGTGTGTGCATTTTTCACTTTTTCCTACATTTTATTGCTTAAATATTAATTACATAACATGACAGATTAGTTGATATTAAAAATAATGGTTAGTTTCAGCCTTAGTATCCACACCAAGTGATGATCATCCTGCACAATCGACCAATCATGTGTTGGTTACATTCAGGGCTGTAGTGTGAACCTTTGCCAGAAAACGTCCGTAAATTGGTTAAACCTATTGCCCACAGCCTGTCGTTAGTGAAATTGAGGTCACACTACTGTGAAGTTTGGTGGATTGTCACTCAGGCTGAAAATAGTTGCACCACTGAGGAGATGAATGATAGCTCTGTGGGATAATAGCCCAAATAGTTGTTTGTCTTTTGGCATTTATATACAGGCTAAATTGGGCTATCCTGGAATTTCCCCTCTATGATTGTCTGTAGTTGGTGTCTTTTTTAGATGCCAGCTAAGATTTGTTTTTGCTCCAAATACTTAACCTCTCTCTGTTGTTGGAACATGGTGAAATTACCTAAATAGTTCATAGTCTCCGTCCGGTGTCAGGCTGCTACCCCTGCCAAAATCCTCTGCTCATGTGCTTGTAAACACAACTTGAAAATGAAAACTATTAACTAACTGCTATATTGCACTTGCACAGAAAATGCAATAATATTCATGACTTGTGCATAACAAATTTCATTTTCACTGGAAAAAGAACATGATGAAATATCACAATGGTGTGACATTCGTTAGCATCTGTACTATACAAACCAGTTTTCTTTCATCTGGAGAACAAGATTTGTTGGCCGGGGCTTATTGCACTTTCTCATATTTCAATAATATTTCAATGAATTGTGCAGCTCCACTGTGCATCATTTAAGGTGTAGCATAATTTTGGCTTAACTTTTGACTTGAGACCAGCTGACTTTGGTCCTGGTTAGGCCTTACAGATTGCTAAACACACTCTCTATGTGTTCACCTTTCTGAATTATTAATCAGTTTGGCATTGTGAAAACCTGTGGTGTGGCTTTTGTAGTACTTATCAACAGTAAATATCAGCTCTCATGCTGTTCTTATGGGTGATCTCTGGGCTGATGTGACAGTGAAGGAGAATTTGTATTGCAGTGGAAAACGCTATTTTTGAAAATGGTTAGAGACGAAATGGAATTTAAAAATAACATGACAGTCAGCTTGCGGTTGCGTAACTTCTTTATTTGTTTCCCTTGGGGATATCTTAACCATTGCATTATTGATTGTTCGACTTCATATTCAGATACATTTACAATGCTTTGTAATGTAATAGCAGCAGTTTCTTAAAACTCTCAATCAGAACTCTCTTCTGACTTCACTGGTAGTATTATGACTGCATCCTTGTTAGGAAGAGGATCCATTTATGAGAATGTGGCTTTCTCAGCAGGCTCCTGTGGTTTTGTGTTTATGAATACTGTTCCCTTGACATTCCTGTCCTCCTCATACCCCTCGGAAAAGTGCTGCCACTCTGGGAAACGAGGCCTCTCTGGCTGGCCTGCTACTCCAGCATCTGAAACCTTGTGTGGTCATTGTTATATTTAGACACTCCCCCTCCCTCCCCCCAGGTAATCGGGGAGACAGGAGCAAGGACCAGAGATTGTTCACAGGCTGGCTCAGATGCAGGACGAGGTGATAGAGGAACCTCCTTCCTCAGACCCCAGTATGCTATTTCCTTTTGTTAAGAAGGGGAAAAGGTTAGGTAATTTGGGGATGGTGAGTTGTTGGTGGATCTGCGTTCTGTGTGCTCAGCTTTGGAAAAAACGATGAGGCACAGTGACACTGTTAATACAGAGTGGAGCAGGACAGAAAAGCCCCTTGGGGGACAGCAAGCTATTCTGAGCCTTGTGCTTTTTCCCCAGTCCCTGTGCTCTGGATGTTCAGCCCCCTGGGTCACACAGTCTCTGTGTCGCTGCTATTTTCTATGCATAAACACAAACACTACAGCCATACAAAAGAATCAGAGGGAGACAGAGGAAAGAGGCTCAGACAGCGAGAAAGACAAGGAATCTGTTGTTGAGGAGACTAGTTTGTGGCCGGCCATCAAGGCTTCCCAGCAGTTTTCTCTCACTGGCCTAATTTGGTATCATTTTTTTCCTTCCGTTCTTAAGTCGATTTCACAGGTTATGTGGTCTCAGTGGTCGCTTCAACCCAGTCACCAGTAGATTGGGTTTGCACACTGTTTGTCATGCTTCGCTCTGAGTCAATAACCACTATGTCCAAGTCCTGAAAGAAACCATTGGGGAAATGGTAAACAATTGGCCATTGTCCATGCACCATCACACCTGCATAACACATGTTTGGTAGCATGGGGCTTTTGTATTTTTACATTTGCATACTTGTTATATGTCTGGACTGTATATTGAAGTGGTATATAAGGTAGTGAGAGATCAGTCTTAGTGGTACAACGTGTTTTTCTTCATACAGTACCATTTATTCATCATTGTATATCATGCACTCACACTGAATCACCCTCTGGCTTACACTAGTGTCTCGAGGCCACAATTCTCCACTTTGAGCAGCTTTACTATATCCCTGAAGTTCCATCTGGACTCCATACCTTCCTTTAAAGAAAGAGACGGCTGTTGAACATCTCGTACCAGCCTGCTTAGATTTCCTGTGGGATGACTTAGTGATATTCTTAGCTTCCTCTTTTATAACATGACTTTGTTTTTAACGGCCAAATCAGCGTTGCATCGAGAGGAAATTAACAAAAGATCCGTTGATAGGTGAAGCTGACCGCCGTCTGTGGCAGGAATGTTTGAATCCTGAACAGGAGCTGCTTTATCATGAACACTGAAGCTTCCTGTCTTTATACACAGCGGAGCACAAAGGAATTTGTTACTCAAATAACACATTTTTAAATCATTTCTCACCACTACCTGCTGAAAATAAAGAAACCCACCTCTTAAAACTGATCCAATTTCTCTCTCTGCTTCTTTTGGACACATACAAACTTACATGCACACTCTGTGTGTCTGACACCCATTAAAAACTGGGGCTCTGAAGCCATCTGGGACTTCAGACTTCTTCATGTGGAAATTAGAGCCATGTGGTCACTTGTTAGCCTCCTTCCTTTTCTGAACTGGAACGATATGCTTGTTCTCCACACAATCATCACGAGCCTCCGGCATTAAGCTGATGTAACGACGAGGATAATAACATAGAGTGCAGTGAGAGATGTTCTTTGAAGTTCATCGCTGCAAATTGTATTAGTAATGATTGGAATGATTACCCTTTTTGTTCACGTATCATGGGTCCCATGGTCAAAAGAGGTACAAAAACCACCACAGTTGCAAAAGTAATAAATTTAATGTGTGTTGTGATATTTTAAGGTCTCGTATGGTATGACCCTGTGCAGTCACGATCAGAAACATAGATGTCACGGGATTTAGGAATACTGCAGACAGACAGAAAAGGACTCAGCCACCCAAATGAGGGGCATGTGATAAGGTTCTCTGTTGGTTTGTTGGTTCATTTATAAATCATCAACATAAGCTGGTATTTTCTTCCATTGCTTTGGTGCTTGGTTGGTAATTTCAGACCCTATGGCAAGGTAATGTAAGCATGTGAAGGACAGATTATGGTTCATGATACATGCTGTAATAAATGTTACAGACATATGGTAGGAGAGGCACGGTATGGGAGTATGCTCTGTGAGGTTTACCAGGTCGAATGAGTGCATGGTTTCAACTTGTCTGATCTCTGAGCCAGAGCGTCTTTTGGCTGACCACACAGCTTTGACTAATCATTTGGCAAGTAAGCATCTGTCATCTTCTCCTTCGTCACGCCATTAGCAGTTTGGGGAGAGGGTTTTAGATCAGATCTGAGAATTTGACAAAACTTAATTCAACATCTGTAAGTAAGATGGAGAGGAAGTCAGGAACTTTAGCTTAACACCTTTGTTCTGTTGAAAGACTTTCCACACCCTGATGTAGTTTCACTTGAAGATTTCAGTGTCAGGATGTCTGCCCACCAATGTGCACATGGTATATACACACACAGTAAATACACACCCCTTTACCTAACCCAAACTGTTAGTCCTGTGTCGCTCGTTGCACTGAGTTTCCTAGTCTCTACAGTAAGTTGACTACTGCTACACTCCTTCTAATCTCAAGATTTCTGACTTTGCTCTTATAAATCTTCTGCCTTAAATCAGATTAAGATTGATTATGCCAGAAGAAAGGTGATTATAGATCAGGGAGAAGTAGAAAGTAGAAATACTGTATATGTAAAAAAGGACTTGGGCTTTATCATGCAAGGGAAATGGGGTAAAAAATACACTGAATATGTGTGTGTAACCATCTCATCTAAGCTTAAAATAAAGTGCTTATTTTTCAAATTTTGTGAGGAAAGAGGCTCTGCTATCTTAAAAAGCTCTATAAATAAATGACCTTTTGGGATGAAGAGTAATTTTTACAGCTATACTCCCTGTTAGTCATCTGATAATTCTGCCTCATGATTATTTATGACTTTGTCCATGACATCTTAGGACATGGGGGTCACACCCATGCTGAGCAAGAAATAGGATATTTTGGTGATAAGTCAGTGAAGGAAGTTTTGACTGCCGCATTTCTGTTTAAAACCATGCCATCAGCTGGATGTGATTCAGAATGCTTTGCAAGCTTCATGTGGTTACAACAGCGCAGTCAGAGCTTTTATACGCGAGCTAGAATTAGAGCTCTATGTCATAACAGGAAATTATGTCACAGAGGCTTCAGGCTCAAAGTCTTGTATCATGCAAGGTTATCAAAATTTAGACATACGGAAAAGTTTTAGCTCACTCCATATATTCGATGACTTTAGCTACGCGAAATTCTAAACAACTAACTTTCTCACCACCTCTGCCCACATTTTGACGGATATTTGAGTCTGATTTGGGTTTTTTTTTTTTTACTGTACAATCTGTGAATATTCGTGTGTCTCCCACTTTACTCCCATCGCCCCCAAAGTGTGATGTTTAACTGTGCTTTCATGATC
Source organism: Larimichthys crocea (assembly GCF_000972845.2). Lineage (NCBI taxonomy): Eukaryota > Metazoa > Chordata > Actinopteri > Sciaenidae > Larimichthys > Larimichthys crocea. The sequence goes on from NC_040031.1 coordinate 6,111,718, forward strand.
TCTCTCTCTCCCACTCCGTGACCTTCTCTGCTGCTTTCTTACTTTTTTCCCTCCGGCTTCCATCTGTATGACACCTTTCTATTCACCACTTGAAAAGAGCTGTTCTGAGCTACATTTCTTTGAACCAACAGCAAGATGTAATGCTTTTGACGGAGTGCCATTTAAGGAGGAGCTCTGCTATGCTGGTGACTCACAACCAAAATACCAGTAGTGTTAATGTTAACTGACCATATTGTGGTATTACTCATGTCTTTCCTGCTGACTACAAACACCAAGGCTGGATAATTTGAGGCTTTGTCAGTAAAAGGGTTTTCCTTGGTTGAAGGATTTTGTTGTCACACTCTTTGCTGTTCTCATTCAACCTGTTGTTGAAGGAGTGGCGGTCACTGGTTTCCTTTTCTTCCTGACCCCAACACAATACTATCAGCAGTCTGGAGACTCAACACAGGAAATAAACAGCAGGGCTCTGAAGATTACACATAAGAGACCTTTTACACCAATGTACCTTGGAAACAGCTCAAAATCGTGGAGAAGCAGTCTGAATGAAAACTTCTCTGTCCTATTCCAGGACTGTCAGACCATTCAAGGCCCCTCCCAGGCCTTAGTCATGGTTTACTTTGAATATTTCTCACAGTTCTTGCTAGTCTATCCTTTACTTTTATTATTCATCTGTGGAATCATGATTGGGAAAATGTGACATAATTTCATAATAATGATGATCTGTAGAAAAAACATTGATGTTGGCTGGTACCCATTTGTTGACAAATATATTTCTATGGTAATGCTTCACTCTAAGTCTCTCTATTAATAATGTATAAGCAGTAGATAAACACAGTGTTATTCAATATATGTTTATAAATTAGCATCCACTGGTGGAACAACAGAAGGAGTTATAGTTTATGACATAATTAATAAACACTTCTTACAAATATATGTTAGTGTGGGAAGTGGGAGAGTATTTTTAATGTAACCTGCAAGTACCAGGCAGGCATGTTCCCTGATCATATTTCATACAGTAGGGAGCCATGTTAGTGGCACCACCTTGCAGACTGCTTACTCTGCGGAAAAAATATGCTGACACCTTGAAAAGAGACCTGAAATAGTATGACCTGAGATGGTCGAGAAAAGGGAAATTGTAAAAAGGAAAGAATAGATCAGCAGAGTCTATTTGTTCAGTGGTGTGGTTTCACTGACCACCTGTTAGACAAGAGACTCAGCTGTTGGGTGGAGAGGACTTGGATGCTGGTGTTTTGGAGGTCAGGTTTTTAAGGTTGAAGGACTTGGTACCTGATAAAAAAGGAAATGCTCACCAATAATAATAACATCTTTTGATGATAAGTTGTAATTGTAGGTTTGGAACCGTGTGTCTGATCTGCATACACATTGGGTGTTGTTGGGTGTTTATTTGCTGCTATGTTGAAATGACCAGTGTGTATGATTTAGAGGCATGTAGTGGTGTAGTTGTTGATTGCGACCCCCTTGCCTCATGGCCTACTTCCTAACATGAAGGAGAAACTAATGTGGCAGTATCTGTAGATATAAAAGGTTCCTTCGAAGGCCCGATTCAGACCAAAATCCAGTCAGGTGGAATTCATGTACTAAACTATGGCTTGGTTTATTTCATGTACTCAGCTTCTGCGTCTGTGTCTAACTCCCATTGGTTTGTGGCTGATGGTTTGAGAGTCAGACAGAGAGAGAGCAGTGGTCAAGCAACATGGACAGTGAATGAGAGAGAGGGAGCGCTGGTTTCGAGAAAGCCATGAATCATAGAAATAAAATGTTACTTTCTGATTGCTTCATAGTGGTTCATTTCATAAACACCCCCCGCAAACCACTGTACAACCCTGCCATATTATGTAAATAAATCTTACACAGCGGACGTTTAATGAATTAAATAACCACAGTGAAAGGAACGAGGGCCAAAGAAAGCTTTGGCTTTCCCAATTGCTGACTATTTTGGCCGTTTTCACTTTTCTCTACTCTAGATAAACTAGTTAAGACAGTAAATGTTGTGTGTAGAAATATGTGGAAAGAGCTCTTACACATACATCATCAAAAAAAACATACATCATTTACTGTATACACCAACAAACTGAAATTTGATGCCCTGCGGCCTATTCCTTTTAACCTATCTGTCAGTGTCCCTGCTCCTCTGCCTTCAAGGTGCTATATGTTGGAGAAACGTCACATGCCTTCACACGAAACATGTCCTCGTCCTCCTCAAGCGTCAGGTTCCGTGGGGAAAACTTAAAGGGTCTTTGTGCACTGTGGCAGGTGCTTTCACACCTGTTACCACAAGGCATGCCAGAAACACATACCGCCTGAGGCCTCAGCTGGCTGCACATGCTATTAAGGGTCAGTGAAAGTATCCCTCAGTGCACACACAGCATTTATTGCAATAGGCTCGCCTGTGGAAGATGTTTGTTGCTAAACCATTTAGATTCCTGTTAAAGGAGTATTGAGATACTATTTTCTTTCCTGTCTGTTCAAAGACTTTACATTTAATCTTCTTAGCTTAGCATTTAGGGTCCTACACTACCTACAAAGGGTGTGATTGGCCTGGGTTTTGTCTCTGTTTCTTTTATCTCCTATCATCCACAATGCCTGCTAGGCTGCCATATTCTATATATCCAAACATAATGCTGGGATGCTGACCTGGCAAACAAGTTGTGGGCCTGTTCTCTCTTGGGTGATTATTTAGCCCTGACAACTGCTTAACAGCTGAGCCTGCTGCCAGAGCACATCAGCCCAGGGAAGGCTAAGCTTGAAGTGGGCAGACCGGGGTCAGGTGGGGGTTATACTGTATGAGAAAGGGAGGGGGTGGGTGAGGCTCCAGCAACATCAGAGTTCTGGTTTCACCATCAGCTCTCGCCTGAGTTATCTTTCTTCATCGGCTCAGGCCAGTCTGTCGCTTTCTTGCCTCTTGAGTATTTAGAGGTAACACTAATGCGGCTGTGCACAGACAGGCAGTGTCGAGTGGCTATATACATGTACACGCACACACATACTAGAGACATAAAGTCCCATGACTGTCACTTTATACGCCTTGCATGACCTTATGCTTTTTTTTTTCTTCCAGCAATCAGAGAGTAATAAATATGTCACACCAAAGGATTATTTGGAGTTTTTACACAAACTTTATGTATTCCAAAATCAAGAGGGAAAAAGCTATTTCACTGCACATATTATCCAATATTGTCAGAGGTTTAGAGGTTCAACTGTTTTGATCAAAGTATCCTGACCTGACCTGGCTCTGGATTTATATCCTTAAATATATATGAATTTGGAAGTTAAACAGAGAATCTAACAGGAAGTTGATGATGTTTGTGGTTTGTCACACCCTGTCTCTTTAATTGTCAGTATGTTTATTTTTGAAGATATGTTACTGTTCCTTTTTTGTGTTTAGTGATGGAAGCAAGTGTGAAATATTAAGTTGATGTGATGATAATGGGCTGCTTAAGGTTAGAACAATCTAAACATCTTACCATGCTGTGGTTAACCGCCTCAAACGTTTCTTCTGTGGCTTGCAAATACCTCCAGTTACTAGAGGCATTCACATATAGCGTATGCAGGTCCAGTCAGAACCTTCTCTTCCTGAGCGAAAAGCCAAAAATGTCAAGTATCAAAAATCCAAATATCCATTATGTGCCCTGAAGTAGCTTAAAGTATATATATTATTGTATAAATGTTAATATTCGTTTACACTGATATGGATTGTGCCAATGTTGATGATTATTATTGACATTTTTGCCTTCGTTGTTTTCCTTCCAGATTTGGACATGAAGAAGGACATAGATACATTGATAGCAGAGGAACGCGTTGAAATCATCACTAAATATGACAAGGTGAGTGTGTGCACAGGACCTTGAAAAATTATGCATTTGAGGTTTTGTAGCAGAGAAATGTAAAAATCGTCATGGTTCAGGTGGAGGAAACAGCTGAGGATTTCCCTGCTCTTACCATACACAGACAGTAAACCACAATTCATGAACCAACTTGTTCATGAAATGAGTCCAATCAGGATTGGATCACGATATTTATTTTGCAATATGTTGTTACAAATCGGTGCTGCATGTGTAATTCACAAATTAGGAACACAAGAAGAGAATTACAAACAAAAAACAAAGCACAATGTGGTCCGTCTAGTGTCATTTTAATGAGCCTGTTTTGCATACATAACTTTCTAATGGGGCTTTGTGGTATATGGGTGTTTTAGGGCAGGCAAGAAGGTGTCAACATTGACCCATGGGAGGATGCTGATTACAGCATCTATAAGGTCACAGACCGCTTCGGCTTCCTGCAGTAAGTTACCTTACTTAAAGCTCTGACAGCTTTCTTGTTGTTTCTTGTTGAATTCCAGGTGGCGGTTTCCTTTCCGCTTTCCACTGTCATCGTTCTTACATTTTGACAATGTTTTATATTAGCGTTAAACATATAAGTGTATCCTCTCGAAGTCTCTGTTTCTAATACAAGTTTTGTATTTCTTTATTCCTGCTCTAGTGAGGAAGAGCTACCAACACCCAGTGCGCTTGAAGAGAAGGTATCAGCTTTTTTTCTCAAATCCAGATTTTACATGTGACGTATTTATGTTTTTTCACATCTACAGTGGATGACATGTATGTCCGTCTTTCCTCTCCCCAGCAAAAGCATCAGGAGATAGAACGAGTGGAGAAATGGCTGAAGATGGTGAAGAACTGGGACAAGTACAGGAACAGTGAAAAGGTGTGTTACTGTAGCGAAGCACTATGACACGCTGAAATGCTACCTCGATTTATCCCTTGCTTCCCTTTTTTTTCCTACTCAACTATGTGATGTATTATTTTCTTTTCTGTTAATAATCTGTTTTCCATTCTCCTTTTAACCACAGATTAGTCCCTTATCCCTCCCTCCTCTCCAGTCTAGACAGTTAAAGCAAGCACATAAGTGGATGTGATCAGTCCTTGTCATTCAAGAAAGTTAACAAGACCACATCTCATAAAGCAACATTTATACATGACCTTCTGCTTCTTTGCTCTGGTTGTTGTAGTGAAGAGTCTCTTTATGTTTGGAGAGTCATGTCAGTTCATATGTCCCTATCACATGCATTTCAGTTGGTGAAGCGTGTGTATAAAGGCATCCCTCTGCAGCTGAGAGGCCAGGCCTGGGCCTTGCTTCTGGACATAGAGAAAGTCAAACAAGAAAACGAGGGCAAATATGAGGTATCAATCTTGACACTTTCTTTAGAATGTGTCAATTCTGTGAAGTTTTTGACACGTTTTTTTTTAACACATTTGTTATTTTTCTCGTGCAGAAAATGAAGCAGCAGGCTCGTAGCTTCTCCACAGAGATCAAACAGATAGACTTAGACGTCAACAGAACATTCAGGAACCACATCATGTTCATGGACCGTTTTGGAGTCAAGTGAGTTCTTAGCTTTACTCAGCAAAAAGCTGCATGGAATAACTTTCTTTTCAGTTGATCTAAAAATATTACAAATGCAGTGTGACGATTTCTTCTATCCTGTTTTATTCCTTCCTTTAAACTATTACATAATTGCCACACAAATGGGTCACGTTAGAAACTCTGAGTAATTTGTACCATCCTGAATGTTTGTTCCTGTGGATCACATGGACACTCCTCTGACCTTCAGCCTGTAAAATAAATCACACAGGTTAAGTAGCTTTCATAACAAAGTTCATCAACCCCTTTTGTGTCATACGGATGTCTCCTTGTTTTTGTTTTTTGGAGTCACCATACGTGCCAGGTTTGTCCTGGCTAAATCGCTTACATTGTATGACCTCTGGCTTAAACCATGAGGCAGCCCCCCACACACGCACACACACACGCACACGCACACACACACACACGCACACGCACACACACACAGGCACACACAAAACCAAAACGGTGGTTTCCTCCTCTCTGTGTTTTATTAGCCTTCCTGTCAGTGCACAAAGCCCCACAGGAAATGGCATTCATACAGAAATGTGCACCGACATCAAGTGTTCATCTGAGCAAACACATCAAGATAATGCCAGCAACAATACGTTAAGATAAATTAAACATGCATTTAATGAGCTGCAGCAATGTTTGAAAATCTGCAAGCCACTGGTTCTTCCTTGTCAGTTAAACTCTGCGAGTGTACTCCTCTTGCTCTTCGTATCATACTTCCCCCCCCTCGATTCAGAGGCACTGAGTCCAAACAGACCAAAACACCACTCCATCCTGCTTGGCCGCCCCACAGCTGTCCCACTCACACCGTAACACTGACAGCTATTTAAAGTTCCTTTCCTGTTTCTGTTACTGTCTATAAGACATGTATTTACTATAGAAGCCGGGAAGATAGACATCCTGCATTATGTTTTTCAATGCTCCTGTTCCACTAGCATGCACATTCACACTCATACACACAATAGCAGCCCTGTTTTCACACAACAGTTGAGACTCCAGATATAATCAGCCTCACATCACACAACATTGTCACAAAGTGTATAGACGCTGCATGTTTTGGAAGACATATGATGAAAATCTCTTTTACTTTTATTGATCCTTAAAAACATAAATTCTTAAAGTCCTTTCACACATCTGGATGATGGACATCTTGGACAGAATATCCACACACAGATTTACACAGCCACTAACAAAATGATACGACGCAGCCGAGGTTTGTCAGCCTCCCCCAGAAACATTTGCAGCTGTTTTCAGTCTGTCTGCTGATTGATGGGCTTAATCTACGGATGAGGTGGTTGAGAATTCATTCCTCATATTGGCTTGGGGAATTCTTATTTAATAAACTCCCTCATAGTCCCACACAATTTCTCAGCTCGCTTGATTGTTGCTAAGGAACCACATCCTTGTTTTAAGTGGTGGTTTCTCTGTTCCCTCTCCAGGCAGCAGGCACTGTTTCATGTATTAGCAGCGTACTCCGTCTACAACACGGTAAGTTTGTTTGTGTGTGTGTGTGTGTGTGTGTGTGTGTGTGTGTGTGTGTATATAGATGTGTGCATACCTAAGTATGTGTTACATAATACGGAGTAGCTGTATACACTGGCTGCAAAGCAAAAGCATCAGCGATGTAGCTGCAAGTCCATTGATTGTTTTAGTTTCCATACAGCAAGGAGCAGGCCGGGCACTTTAAACCCATCTGTTCTCGTCCTTGTTTGGAGCCTTGAGTGAGATCTTTTATTTATAAGTGTGGCTCAGACTGAATGTACAACAACACAGCGAGACCACCAGCAAACCCACAGCTATACTCAGCGCTCACACCATTAGTTCCCCCTTGCACAGTTTCCTTGGCCGTTACACGTCATGTAGCGTGTAGCTGTCTGGCTTTTTTCTCAATATATGCATGGAGATTAATCCCTATATATTAATTCTTGTATGAGCAATGATTGCTCCATTCTGGCAATGATAGAAATATTACCATCTGAACACAGTGCGAAAGCACAGTTGAAGTCTGTTTTTCTGTAGTCGGTTCCTGCGTGGTGGAGGTGTCAGAGCCAGAGGAAATGGGCATGTGCTGTTCCCGTTTTCCTCTTTCCCCCTCTTCTCACACACTGCTCGGATGAAACTGGGTCAGTAGGAGAGAGTGAGAGAGAAAGAGGGAGAGCAGCGGAGAAGTGTGTTTGCCCTTCTGCCTTTGTGATGGTAGACAAGAATGTGGGGAATGTGCATTTTAACCTCAGTGTAACCTCAATTATATTTACTGTATTCCCTTGAAAGGATACTTTAGAGTGTCCATTTCTAGCTGCCCAGTAAATCAGTCTTAATATGGACAAATACCAAGTGTGTGTCAGGTTTTGTGTATCCGTGCTTGCCAGGGGCGATGTGTTAAGTGTAAATCATTGAATCATCATGGAGTCAAATTGGCGGCATTTCAAGTTGAAGACATGACATTACTGAGAATGTATGTTAGGCCACAATAAATATTTGTACAACCTTTGGTTAAAGTGTTTATAATATCGTAGCTGCAGGTTCAGACAGTCTGTAGCTCCTTGTGTGCAGTATAACCACACACATCCTCAGTCTGCTTTCGGACCACATCAGACATGCAGGTGCTCTCTTCCACTCCCCGCCTGTCTATTAAATAATGAATAATTCCTTCATTTGGCCAGTCTGTTTAATTGAATCTGTCTCTTCTCGTGCGTTCCCCCAGGAGGTGAGCTACTGTCAGGGGATGAGTCAGATCGCTGCCATCTTGCTCATGTACCTGAATGAGGAAGATGCCTTCTGGGCTCTATCGCAGCTCCTCACCAACAGCAAGCACGCCATGCACGGTGAGAGACGGGCAGGGAATGTATCAAACACTAAATATCATGACAGCTCTTATTGAAAAGGATAGAAAAGTTGTATACAGATATTTATGTAGGTTCCACAAACAAATTTATATAACCTATTATATTATTATTATTATATTGTAATATAATATTGGCCTCATATAGTCTACAGAATTTGTTAATGCATAAAACCGCAGCCTTCCTGTTAGGGAAAGCAAATTCACCAAATGTTTTCCAAATGATTGAAGGACATCACAGACATTGTTTTCTCAGTGTCCTTTTTAAGAGGGGAAATAGTTTTCCCATTTGTAAATATTATGTCTCTATTATTACCACAGACCATATATGGCCTGCTGATTTATTTTTTTCACTGTGCTAGGGTTCTTCATCCCGGGATTTCCCAAGCTGCAGCGTTTTCAAACCCACCATGAGCTGATCCTCTCCAAAATGCTTCCAAAGCTGAAGAAACACCTGGTAAGTTAAAGCACATCTGCATGGCCGATGCTTCCAGTCAACAAAAGGCGCAAGGAGCTGATCGATTGTTTAGAAGGGCTGCAGTCTCAGCGTTTGATTTGCGAAAAGCCACATGTTCAGACTTTTTCTGCAAGTGTCCAAGAGTCAGAGCTATTTGAAAAGTGAGATTTATAACTGAAAACCAATTATGAGGAGGGACTTCCCAAAGAGACCATTTCTCATTAATTCTTGCCCCACAGGACAAGGAGCAGATGACAACAGGCATTTATACCACCAAATGGTTTCTGCAGTGCTTCATCGACCGAGTGAGTATTTGGATTTCCTAAAAAACATGACCTGCACGAAAGATCTCTCTGTTTATATCTCGTCCCAGACGTATTCTGCATTTAAACTCTGTCATTACTCAGTATATCACACTGCATACAGCTGGTTTTATTTTTCAGCATAGAACCGGGCTTGTATTATTTGTTACTTTTTTAATAAGACTGACTCTGTGCTGCTGTGTGTACTTACATAACAGACCCCTTTCACCCTCACTCTGCGCTTATGGGACATCTACATATTGGAGGGAGAGAAGATACTAACTGCCATGGCTTATACAACTTTCAAGTTACACAAGAGTGAGTATGAGGATGATTACGTTGTCTTCCATGACCAGATCCAGCCACGGCTGCTGTTGCTATACCAGCGGGTGTTACTGTGAGGATTACATCGCACTCAGCCTCCCGCTCAGCTGCCTCCTAACTGGATGGCTTACATAATGCAAATGGCCAGTTGCTGTGGAGAAAAATCGAAAGCTGACTTTTCATTGGACGCTTGCACGAGCATAGCTTCAGCACATTGGTTGAATTGTGTTGGTTGGACTCTTTTGATTTACTTTGTCTCTTATAGTTAGGTCTGTGTTTTAACAATATATTTTTAATTCATGGCTCACCACAGGGATTATCTGATGCAAAACCTCTACACCATTGAGTTAACTTGTGTTGTCTCTTGTGTGTGACCAATCAGAGCGACTGCAGAAGCTTCAGTTAGAGGATCTGAGGGAGTTTCTCCAGGAACAGCTTGCTGTTTCTTTTTTCCTACCTGATGATGTGGTGGTGGAGCAGTTACAGGCTGCTATGTCTGAGCTTCGGAGTAAAAAGCTAGACCAACCTCCTCCAGGTGCAGTTGTGTTTTATTCTTAGACGCTACATTCACCTCTTTGTCTAATACATCAAGTATTCTTTTTTTGCCTTTGTCAATGAATTCCCTATCATCCATTGCCTTTTTTTTAGGCAAATCAGAGGAGCTGCCAAAGAAACCTCTGGGTCAAGAGAGACCAATTCTCCTTCTGCCTCTGCAGCCAGACTCTCCTCTGGAGGTCAAAATAAATCTGCAGCCCCAGAGCGAGCCAAATACAGAGGCCCAGCAAACAGATGGCAACACCCTACATCAGACCCCTTCTCCTGCAGAGCCCCAGGACTCGGGAACACCTACTATGCCTTTACGTGAACCAGCTGAAGTCCACTCACAAGGAACACCTTCTCCTTTAATGCCTTGTAGACCGCCTCCATTACCTCCAAAAACAGACAAACCCTGCGCTGAAGTCAAATTGGACAGAGATGTGAAGGAGTCTCTTCCAGAGGTTAGCCAGACTGAAGATGGAGGAAAACAGCAGAGTGATCCTGGAGAGCCAGACACTGAGGAGAAGCCTCTGGATTGGCCTCCACCCTATGTGCCCCCCGCTTTGGATGAACTTCCCCTGCAGACTGACGAGGAGATCTTGGATCTTCCAGATCTGCCACCTCCACCTTTCTTTTACCCTGAGCAGATGGATAACGGATCATCCCAACTGGGAACCCAGCGCCGCTCTCCTTCCCCTCGCTCAGCCTCACCACTGGTCACTCCAATGATGCCATCTCCGAAACCATCCCTAAAACAGCCCACCCTCCCACAGAAAAAGCCTTCCCCTCCCCGTACCTTCATAACATCCTCCTCCTCCCCCTCTCCCAGACCTCCCCCAAAGCCAACCAAGTTCCCAGTGTCTCTCTACGTACCGGGAACTGTGGGAGACCGCCGACCCTCCAACACCTCCCAATATGACAACCTTTCTGAGGGCGACGAAGAGGACCGCTACCTGGAGAGGCTGCTGGGCTCCACACCTGAGGAAATTCTCAGCACCTTCGGCAAACCTCAACATACCATTGGCAGAGACTATGACCCTGCTCTTTACCCTCTGCCTCCACCTCCTCTGTTCATCCCTCCATCACCTTCTCCTGTTCCTCCTTCGCTGTGCGCTCTCCCCAGTTTGCCTCAGGAGCCAGAACATGAAGGAGAGGACAACTGGGTGAAGGACTCCATCATCCCCCCTCCTCCATCTAGTTTTGCTGATAGACTCACTCCCTTCCAGTGCAGTGCTGCAAGCTGTTCAGACACACACAGAGCCACCTCACCCAGTTACTCTAAGCCTTTCTCTAGGCCCCACAGGGACCGTTCTGCCTTCCCAGCACCACTGTTGTACACTGGGTCTCCCCCAGGCCACTCCAGGCCCTCAGGACAGTCAGCAGTTGGGGTGCCCGTGGTCCGATCCAGCCCAGACTTTTGCAGGATGCCTCCAGGTGGACAGCAACTGCCCAAATCAGTGACTTTTTAAAGTTACCAAGTACCATTCGAGTGTTACTACTTATGCCAATATGATTCGGACATTTTGTTAATACTTGATTCGTTTTTTTAAAGCCATTGAAGAGGCCAGTAGCTATTCAGTGTGTTAAATTGTTGTGCGTGAATGTACTTTTTTCATTGATGTGTACAGATTTCTGTCATACCTGTACCTTTTTTGCAAGGGCAGTGGACTTTTCTAAGTGTCAAATTTGTATTTAAAACTGCTCTCTGAGTTACTGTTTGCTGCACAGAAAGCCTGCTTTTTTGTTGGTGAGTCAGACCAGATTTGGCTTTCAGTTTGATGGATGGTAATGAGACATTTACACCGAAACACGGTTATGTAAAACCAGCTGCCTGTTTCAGCATTGCTTCATCTCCAAGTTTGTTCCAACGGTGTCTTAAACTGAGCGTAGTGCACTGAGCGTCGCAACTCTGACACGGGAGGTTTTTGAGGTTGCAGAGTAAGGTCGTCTTGGCTTAAGCCTGTACATTTCTACTGAATTTATGGTAAACTGTGAGCCGGCTCACACATCTTAACAGTATGTCAAACTCCAGTGAGTAACTGTTATTATAACACCATCTGTTGACTGTATTTTAAGGTCAATACTTGATAATAAAGGACCACTAAACCAGGTAGCAAACTTTTAATAGAACTGCTAAAGTTGTAACCACCAGCAACAGGGATCACATTGTGCAGTATATAATGGGTGTAAATACTGAAGCTAGTTTCATTCACATGAAACCAAAGCAGGTCATCCCGCCACCCCTCAGCAGGTAGCAGTGGGTACTCTGTGGGTATTTTGCTGCTTTTTTTTTTATTATGTTTTAAATTGATTTGTTAGGGTGCTGTCAATTGCAAAGGAATGGATTTCAGGATTATATTCGCATGTCTGACACTTGATTTCACAGCAATAATGTATTATTTCATGTTTATATACATGCATGTGCCAAGGAGGATTTAATAAATACAACATTGTCAGCACAGATGGAGTTGAAGTACAAAAAAATGAAAAGATTAGTCACAATATTTATGAAGAATAGCTCCATCTGGTGGTTAGGAGGCTTTTGGACATACTTGTTCTGACCATGATATAAATTCTACCAAGAATTCCTATTTATGAATGTGCACAACACACAACACAACGACAGACACTGTATTACTGTGCTGTCACAGAGGGAAGCGAATGAATCAAAGAGAAATTCATTCATATGCACAACCATGTTTTAGAGCCGCTGACTGTGGTGTCAGAGCAGAGGTTAAGATATGGAAGTTGAGCCATAATAATACTGTACAAGGACCTGATATTCAAACATGTTTATATCTTCTGTTACATATTACATTATACTATGTCTAAACATCAGTTTTGTTTTGTTTTTTTGCACTGACCTTTACCATTACCAAGAGGTTTTGCAATTCTCTTTAAGTATTCAGCTGTTTTCTAACAGAATCCCAGGTTACTGCTAAATGCTATTTGTTCAGTTTCATTTTAAGGAGTGACGTTAACATGTTTTTACGATTTGTTCACAAATTTTGGTCTCACTGCAACAATTCCTAATTCTGTTTGGCTTGCTGGAGTATATTTAGTGATGTGACCTCACCACCAATTGTCCATCACTGCTCCTTTTACACATGTGGTTGACCTCAGACCAAAGCTTGTGTACATTTATCTTCTTATTTGAGTTTTATAAAGAGATAAAACTTATTTGCCTGTTGTCTTCTCTTTCCCATAAAGACAATAACACATATGGTTTCAGGTATTTATTGCACACCCACAAAATTGTGTAGTCTCACTGTACATATCTTAGGTTCGAACTGTGCAAAGGTCTTCACACAAAGTAAAGAGCAAAGGCTATTTAAATATAAGACATAAAGACACTCGAAACCCTTTGAAATTAATCCATTAAAATATACAATTCGACACCAGCAGCCTGTATTATATATAATATACATGCCTCATACTTCATCTGCCAACACCCTGATTGTCTCCAAAGGAATTAAAGGCTGGGTTAGTACAAAAAATAATTATTTGTCATTACTTTGTTACTTTTTTGGTAGAAAAAAATATATTAAAAAATAGTCTAAGCTAAATTCATCTTGAGTTGTTCCTAACAAAAAATATTGTTCTTCAAATCTACAAGCATCATTGCTCTTCAGATGTTTTTGCAAAGAATTTCATGGTTTCCAAAAAATATAACAGTGCATTCAGGTAACTTGTTCCAAATTTCAAATTTTGTATGAGACAAAGAATAACTTTTCAGTTCAAAAATGCAATCTGTACATGGATATCTCTCAGATTTAGTACACAGTATATAGAAACAAGTCTTATGATTATATTACATATATTTAGCACAGCATTTTTTTTTCCATAATTCACTGAAATTGCCTTCAACTTGTGCACAGTCCATCTGCTGTGGGAGTGTTGACTGGAAAACTGCCCTGCCATAAGCAGCTGCTGTTCCCAGAGTGGTAATTTAAGCCAAAACTAGGAGTATCCTTCACATCCTGAGCTGACTCATGAGGTTAGAAAGGGAGGTGACACTGTCCCTCAGTTTGGAGTCTTCTTCCTGTCCAAGAGACAGCCCAGCCAAGCGCGTGGAACCTTTCGCTCCCATGATGCACGGCAGGCTGAGGAACACCTCTGCACCTATGCCACCCCATCCCTGAAGCCAACAGAGAACATGTTACATGTTGTATGAGCAAATTTCAATGAAACCTGAACATGCACAGCTTGTCATCCATGCAGTGTTTCTCAAACTTTTTTTTTTTTTTTTTTTTAAAACACCACAGTACCGCCATTATGACAATTAAAGTAGTGCAGGCATAACCTGTTCAGCTACAGACAGTTTGAGCAGGACACGTAATAATGTTGTTGTTTTAATAGCAGACACTCTGTGTTTTACCTGAGCCAGCGTGGAGACAGAGTGGGGCTTCATTTTATCCGTCAGGACACTGTTTGTTATGTCAGCAATGGACAGACCCACGGACCACGACCGCTGGCCTTGATTCTTAATGATCTCAAACCCTCTAAAAGCACAGAAAAACATGTATTTTTAAAACTTTAAATTTGAAAGTAAAAAAAACAAAAACACCATAGACGGAGAAGCGGGTGCTTTCTCTTCTAACTTTCTAAAACTTTAATTCTGTGTCCACAATTTTAAGATCCAGTTAATCCATCTACACATAAATCTGTCACTCCAGGTCATACTAATTCATGCCAGTACCTGTCTAACAATGGTTTGGTAGAGCCGGATCCTGATACGATCTGTGGCTGCGTGCTGGAGCTCAGCCCAGTGTTACTCATCACAGCAACTGCAAGACAAAAACATTGCTCAATCATGTGCGTCATGAATGGAAAGATGTAATTGCTGGTTATGCAAAAAAAACAAGAACGACATCAGACAATCAAGCAATAAAAAGATTTTTTTTTTAAAAGAGCCAGTCAGACATTCACTGTGACACTTAATGATACACAAGGCCTTTGTGTACAAATCTAACTGATCCTTTTGTCTCACTTTTGTTGTCTGAGAACTCTCCTATGATCCAGGCTGGTTTGTGAGTGTTCAGGTTAATATCCAGAGCGTGACTAAGTCGCTCTGAGTCCAGGTTACACCCCGCTCCGATCACCCGTGTCGGCGGCAGGCCACTCTGCCTCCAGGCAACGTGTGTCATGATGTCCACTGGAATTTGACAGGAAAAAGAACAGAGTCTGACAATATCAAAAAAGGTTAATGAACAGACTGGAGAAGAGTGTCTTTATCACCAACACCAACCTGGCTGAGAAGCGATGAGCATTATTGCATTAGGACTGAGACGTGCCAGATTTGGGATGATTCCTCTGTACAAGTCCACGTTCGTTTGAACCACGCTTACGTACGACTGCTCACTGCTCCATGCGTTTGCAGTCACCACCACGACTTTGGAACCCGCAGAGGCTGATAAATCTAATGAAGAAGAGTGATCATCAGTTAAATTCTGCACACATCTGACAGCAAACCTCGTAGGAAAACAGTTTCTGGTTCTCTGTTAACTCTTGATTAATCTCTGATGAGCACATTGTCTTTTATGTTTCTGCAAAATTCAGGTTCACCTACAACACAGCAGCTGGTTGGGATTAAGTGAATGCTTGCTGTCATAGGGGTGTGTCATCAAAGACAGGCACCTTAAGCACAAAGCCAGTCTGCTACCTTTGAAACAACCTGACATCAGGGATGACTCAACAAAGATGCACTTGTACATTGCTGTGTGACGGTGTGGAAAGTGACGTACCTCTGGATACTTCAACCTTGGGCAGGCTGAAAATATCGAGGTCTGTACTGCCGCCTTTGGTGGAACAGCCAGCGACGTCAATAAAAACAAGTTTATCCACTTTACACTAGATGGGAATAAGAAGAAACACATTTTTAAAATCAGTGTTAGAATGTGACATTGACATGACACATGTGACATGACAAAGGTGATCACCTTTGATAAAATGCTCATCACTGATGCCATTCCTAAATCTCCTCCTCCGATAACTGAAACTTTGGCTGGTTGATCGTGATGTCTGATTACACCTGAAACAGACACAAGTTAAGCTAAAAATAGCACACAGTTATCTGATTATTGATCATTAAAGACAAAGCTGGGTATCACGTGAAGCACCATCATTGATCTGGAGATTAGAGACAAAAGCAAGAAGGTCGTGGGGGTCTTTGTCTCCTGCAGCTCTTGTAGACAGTGGAGGCTCCTCTTCAAATTTGGCAGTCATCTCATTCAAAAGACCTGCTACAGATGATTTGGGCTGTTGGGAAGCAAAAAAACAAACAAAGAGAAAAACTGATAAAAACACCACAGGACTTCTTTGGAGCAATTTTTAATTTCACCCAAAAAAAAAGATAAAGCCTTACATAATCCCAGTTGTGCAGCCCCGGCAGGAAGAGCCGTCCTCGAGCGTCAACATGCTTGCCCTCTCTGATCACCATGTTAGGGGTGGGTCTCAGGAGGCATATGGGTGGAGTGAAGGGGAATGAGTCCAGCAGCCACAGCTGAATGGGGAAGTTGTAGGACCGGCCTTATGATAGAAACACCCGTCATCCACCAGTACACAATAATGGCCTCACACCTTAAAAGTAAATTCCAGTTTCACACTTACCTTCATACTTAACGGGGAGGTTCCCAATTAATTTCAGGAGATCTTTTTGGGTGCTGTCAGTAAATGCTGAAAGTGACGACAGAGACAGTGAGTCTTGGGGAAGAAACAGATGTGATTTATGTGAGGGTCTACAAAAGATCCAAGAAAAACTCACTGTATGTCCCAGTGGATGCTACCATACCAGGGTAGACTCGATTGATTTTCTCCAGCTCCTCAATAGCAACATCATGGAATTTGTACTAATACCCAAAAGCAAAAGACTCATCAGTGTGTGACTAATGGAAAACAAATGTTGGCATTGTGAGGCATAAACAGGTTTCAGTTTCTGTCCACAGTGTTTTAAAAAAATCATTGTTATCGGCTAATTATGTGGATTCAGTGTTTTTTTCTGTGTCTGGAAAATCAGCTGTTTAATTTTTATTTTTAATCAAAATAAATAAATCAAAACCTCAAACAAAGATATACATTATACTGACAGATTCTTAAAGGGTTTCATCAGACCAGTCAGGATTTTATTGTGTTCACATTCAAGTTGTTGTGTTTTCTTTTTAGCAGAAATGATGACAGGAGGACTAGTCAGCTTTGAGTCGCTACCATCAAGTATCAAGCAGTTTGTTTTGGTATTAACTTCATGAAACGAGGAGACGGGCAGTGATTTACTATCATAACATTTGATTCCATAAAAAAAACATTGATTTCCCATTAAAATCGGACCCGTGATATTTTTCCAGAGCATGTGACAGAGCTGGTTTGACCAGTTCAACTCAACAAACACAGGTTAGCCTCCTGAGCTAACCGGCACCGACAGTACAAGTGTTACATTAAATCAGTGTTAGACATGACTAACCTTTGAGAGGACACGCTGTATTTTCTCTGACTTCAGGTCCATCTATTGAATTACAAACCCCCCAAAAAAGACGCTTGTGTCTGATTTGAGAGTCTTGACTCGTGACTTCAACTTCAGCTGGAAAAACAAACTTCCGCAAACTTTCACAAGTAGCTCAGAGAAACCACAGGCCCCGCCCACTGCTTACGTCACGTACGGCAGGCCGAGAGGGAAGAAAAGGCACGCGCAGCTCGTCAACATATTTCTTTCAATAAAAAATCTAAAAAAACGAAATTAAACAATATCCCACGCAGTGCATTTAAAGAAAAGCTTACAGCTTCTCATGACATCCAGAAATCATCTTGTACAATCTGTATATATATATATATTGCTAAGACTGTCATGTTTGAGAAAACATTCAACACATCAAACTGAACAATTAAATAAAACCCTTTATGCAATCTCTCACATCATTTTTAAAGACAAACACACACACAACACGTCAAGTGGCAATGTTTTTCTGCATATTCAGTTTTGACAATCAAAAGGTTGTTTTGGAAAAATACGCAACGACTTCTGCTCAAAAATAGCATGTTATCGACACTTGAGACTGTATGTCGTTGTTAGTCTAAAAAAACAAAACAAAAAAACTCACGCTCATCCATATTTATAGTTCTCTTTGCGACTCAGTTCCTTTGAGAAACTGTTGACAGTGTAAACCCTGCACTCATTGGGGAGGGAAAATAAATAATATAACAGGGGAAATGTTTCGTCACATCCTACCGGCTTTAATGCCTGAATGATTTGTGCATATTTTGTCTTTGACTAAAATTCTTTAACTTTTCCTCTTGAGATAATGTCATGTGTCAAGTCCACTTTTTTTCCCCCGAACATGGGGAGAGAAGCAGAGAGGAAGCCGAGGTGGACACAGTTAGCAGGCTTCATGTGTTGGCAGACCCCCCATGTCCTGTCTTTCTTTTAAGTCATCTCAACCAGAAAAGGGGCTTCAGTTCTTTTTTTTCCTCTTGGCATTCTTTTTCATTTCATCTTCCTCTCTTTTCTCCTCCTCCAGGTCTTCCTGCACTGCCAGTTTCAAGCTAAAAATGGAGAAAGCACAGGGAATGCAGAAAAAACATAACATTATAAGAGGATGTCGATGAGACAGATTGGAATGATGCTTGTTTAAAAGCACAAACACGGATGATGTATACAAGGTTTAAATGACTTCAGTGTACATGGTTAATGAGTACTCCTGTCAGGCTTCATCGTATGTCTGCTAATATTCCAGATGTTTAAATGTTTGGATGAGAAAGGCACTCTGTTTCACTGTATATGTCTAAAGATCCAACATTTCTGGAAGGATGTTACTAAATGTTTGTCAGACCAAAGTCCCCTTTAATGCCGGCCTCTGTGTACTTGAAATATATAATATAAACGGACTAAACATCTGGACTTTGGACTTCTTCAAGTTAGGAGGGCCAGTGCACTGTATAGGATAAGAATAGATGCACTTTACATTAAAGAAGATTGTATATCATGTTGGGAAATATTTTATTTGTATTCTACCATATTATTGGTGCAAGTGGGTAATTGTGTGTGTGTTTGTCTGCATAATGTATGTCTCAAATTCTATTGTTAATGTATGTTGTAAGAAAATGCCAATAAACATACGGTGAATAAACATCATCACATTCATTTTTTTCATCTTACCTCCTGGCCTCCTCTTTCTGCAGATCTCTCCAGCTGCTCTCCATGAATTTAAGTGCATAGTCACTCTCATCCCTGTACCTGAGGAGTTTAAAAGCAAAAAGGGTTTGATATAAAATTTGGTTTACAATGCAGTGAAATGACTGGTGACCAGAATGTTTAGGGGGACAATGCTTACTTGGTTCGATCGTAGCCAAAGATTTCCTTAATGTGCCTGGAAATTTGGTCTTGATCGTCACCTCCATCATCAATAAAATCATCCATTTCTGAGTCATATTCATCTTCATCCTCATATTTTCTCTTATATGCAGAGGTGATGGGTGGTAACATTGTGCCTGGATAACAAATATGCAATTATTAACATGAATATACAGTACACACACACTAGAAAGAGGACGTTTGGGCTTTCTTGGGAAGCTAGGGCATGCAAAAAAGAGCCAAAGCTATTGATCGAGAAGACCGCTGCTCTTTGACGTGGAATAATGATTAGGACAGGATGCCGAACGTTGCTGACACGCTTCATTCAGTTCGGCAAACAAACCATTTGACCTGTAGTACTGATTGTGTAGTTTCAGTGTGTCACCAGCTGTTTATTGTATTACATCACATTACTTTTTAAACATGCTTTGCATGCTTGTTACGAGCATATATCGGCTCTACGTGTAAAAATTGCATTAATAATCACATAATATGAATGCAGTTCATTCAGTTTAATTGCTTTCTTTTATGTGGCTCTGGCTGAGCGCATGAACCAAACAAGCTTACTTCAAGTGACCACAGCTCTTACACCACCCACTGCATCCTGTATCCTTTCTACCCTTTGTATTCTGCTTGTCGTCTCACCATGATTTGGAATAATAATGTTATTTTAGTTTCAACAAAGCATGTTTTGTCCTTGTTAGTGGCTCTAGCTGTAGTTTGACACTTTGTAATACTGTACTGAAATGAGCTGTGTGTATGAAGGTCATGACAACTACTGAAATGTGTACTCAACAATGTCAACAATGACAAATCCAGCTCTTTGGCAATATCATGCCTATGATATGACATTATGATGATTTTATTCTCTTCGTGGTTCTTACCTGGCGGTCTGTTCATCATAGGTCTGGGTGGCATTCCTGGTCTGGGAGCCATTCCTGGCCTTGGTGGCATTCCCGGCCTCTGTGGCATTCCCGGCCTGGGTGGCATCCCAGGTCTCTGTTGCATGCCTGGACGAGGAGGGGCTCCTGGTCTGGATCCACCAACATTCTTGGACGAGATGGTCTCCGACACCACAGTGCACTTGGGTCTTCCAGGTCCTGATGCAATGCTGCCAGTCGGTCGTCCTTGTACTGCTCCTCCACTACCAGGTCCAACCCCTGGAGGTCGGGATCCACGACCTCCAGAGTGAGCCAGCATGCCCCTCCCACCAGGCCTAGCCTGTGGGGCACCTCCAGGTCTTGCCTGGAGTGCGCCTCCAGGTCTTGTCTGTGGGGCTCCACCAGGCCTTGCCTGGAGTGTGCCTCCAGGTCTTGCCTGAGGTTGGCTCCCTGCCTTCAGCGGGCCACCTGATGAAGGTCTCATCACTGGATTACCACTTGATTTGACTGCAGAATTATTTCCAGGCCTTAGCGGTTCTCCCTTTCCAGATTTGAGGCCTCCGACTATAGATCCCTGCTTCAATGAGTTACCCTGACTCGACCGGTTTTGCTGTGAGCTCCCATGTTGAGATTTTTGGCCTGTTACAGTTGAACCAGGAGGCCTGGTCCCAGGAATGCCTGATGCTCTTCCTTGGTATACTGAGGAGCTTTCTTTTTTGAAACTAAGGTCACTTGAGGTGCTGGATTTGTGGCTAGAGGTAGGCTTGGAGCCCACCTGTTTGGCTAAAACCTGAGAAGATTTCGAAGGAACTTTACTGTTTATGGCACCAGATGAACTAGACGAGCTCGACTTGAATTTGTCTCTATCACTGTGAGATGTCTTGGGTCTCTCTTTCTCTTGGGGCTTGGAAGAAGAGTGGCTAATCTGATTTTGGTGAGACTTCTTTCCTGAGCCGCTGTGCAGACCTGGTTTCTCTACAGAGTTCTTCTGTGGTTTGCAGTTCTTTTGCTCCCTCTCTAAAGTGCCTTTTCTATTCGAACTAGAGCTAGACTGGGACTTGCCGTCTCTTTCCCTCTCTGCCTTCGAGTCCCGATCTTTGTCAGGTCTCTTAGCCTTGCGCTCCATCTCCAGCTCCCTTATCTCTTCAGCTGTGCGGAGCCTTTCTTCCTTTTTCACTGCCTTGGATTTTAACTCAACTGGCTCAAACTGCTTCTTCTCCGCCAATTTGAGTAAGTCTGCAAAGTTCATGGGAGGCGGAGCGGGCTTCGGTGGCCCACTGTTTCTTTTAGAGGAGAGCTTATCGCTACTTTTACTCCCACTAACACCTGTAGTCTTCCCTGGTCTCAGTGGCTCTGGGTCCTGATCTGGTTCTGAATCCGTCTGTTCATACTCATAGTTATCCTCGTCATCCTCTGGGTCAAGTGAGTTATTCCTAAACCTATCGTTATTCATCGACCTTTCTTCCTCCATTTCTTGTTTCGTTCTCCTCTTTTTGGGCATCTCCACTATCGGGACGCCATTGTAGCCTCTGAAATTGTCTTTAGTTCTGGAAGCCATGGCTCTTGCTTTACGGTCCGACTTCAGCTCAACCCTCTTGGCGAGTAGTTCCTCCTTTTTTTTCTTATTTTGAATTTCTGTAGAGAGAAAACAGATATCACGTGTTAAAACAATGAATGAAGACACATCAAATTCCGGGTATGAACCATCATTTAATGTTGTTACCTTTCTTTTTGGTCTCGACGAATTGCTTTTTGAGGAGTGCCTGCACAGCAGCAGGATTTACTCCTTTCGACCTCGGATCCTTTTTGGGTGGCCCAGCTTGTAAACTGTATCTTTTCTGCTCAAAGACAAAAAAAAAAAAAAAGCATTGTAATTTGCAGTCATGGAGCTTTCTTTGATATTTTCCAGGGCTCAAATGTCTTAGTTATATAAAAAGGACATGCATGGATAGGACAGAACCTAAAAACGTGACTGGCACCTTCACAGCCTGGCGTGCAGGGTCATGAGGGGTCCTCAGACAGATGAGCTGGCGTTTGTGTGCTCACATATTCACGTTTTAATGTTCGGCCTGACTAAATGGAGCACAAGTGACAGTGTTTTAACTTACCTGTGAACCGCTACCTCCCTGGTTTTGGGAGGCAATGTCCAGTATATTATCAAAGTCCATCATTTTGTCAGCAGGTGATGTTTGCCGGCTGTATGAAGAGAATCAGGCAAAACTCATCCAGGAGGGCTATGCGGCTAGCGTTTAGCTCACACACAGATAAGCAGCTTCAGGGTTTGGCGTTATCAAACGGCACTTGGATAGCTTTGAGAAAACCACGTTATAGAGCAAACTCCATGTGGAGATAAACCGTACACTGAACAGTTAGCACTACTTTACTTCGTCAGCTTAATTAACGACAGCACACGCTAGCGAAGTTAGCTACCCTAACGTTAGCCGGCGAAGAAGAAGAAGAAGAAGCCTGAAAGACGAACTTGTCCTTTCGTAAATATATAACACGCCAAACCGAGGCAAAAATCCATCAAATTATGTGTACGATCAAAGCCTACTGAAAGAAAAACACTAAAAAGTCAGGCGCAACAGACATCGGGTGTTACTAGAGACTAACAGCGAGAAACACCGACAAATTAAAGGGTTCAGAGAGTACGCCGAGGAAGCGAGATGACTCACTTGTGCGTACTTCCGCCTTTGTGAGATTACAAAGCGTCAGTTAACACAGTAAGGTCGATGTGTTGTTTTCGGTCTGCGGTGGATCATATGTAAATGTAAGATGTACAGATGTCTAGGCATTTGTGAGATGGGGACGGTTTCTTAAACTACTAAGCAGTACAACGATGGCGATTCACTTATTTCTTATCTCATGTCAAACCACGGCTGGAGATGGGGGGGTGGTATTTATCTTGATAGATAAGAAGAAAGGTAGGAGTGGAGTTTGTAACATTTAACATAAGTGAAAATATATTTTTATCTCACTCTATTAAACTGTTTAAACACACGAGACCATGTGACATCATTACACTGTATTTGAACAAAAGGAGCACTGGATGATTTGTTTACAATAAATATATTAAAAGGGTAATAGTGATTAAAATAAGGTGTAAAAGTACATTTAAAAAGTAGACCAAATATTTAACAAGACATTGGCTGCTGTTGATCAGATAACATATATGTCTGACGTGTCCATCACATGATTTCAAATCTGTTCATTAATAAAGTGTGTGGTTTGGTTTGGTGCGTGACAGGCACTTCCCCTTTCCCCCCTCCTCGTGGTTTCTTTGCGTAACTTCCGTTCAAGATTTTTTTTTTCTTCATACAATTTACATCTGTGTGCCACATGATGTCGCTACCATTGTGGATATGGCGTTTTCTAGAAGACTCTAGAAATATGGTGTGTAGTAGGAGTATAACTGAATCTGTTTCCATGGGTAACTCTTATTATCTCTCCCTCATCAGATCAATTTGTTTTGAAATCAAGTATTTGCTGTAGATATTTTACTGTAAGTAAAAGTGGCACTAACATAATGTGCCATAACAGTACTAAATTACAAGTACAAGTCCTGCATTGCAATGCAAAAGCATTCAAAATGTAGCTAAACTTTACCAAAGGTAAAACTTTCAGCTTTTAGAGTGCTTTATTAATACACACATTAATCATACATCTCAATATGATTGTGCTTGTAAAGAGGAAGAAGAAGAAGAAGAAGAAGAAGAAGAAGAAGAAGAAGAAGAAGAAGAAGATAAACCTTATTAATCCCCTCAATGGGGAAATTAATTTTTCACTCAATTTTTTATTTACATGCATTTTTAACTCCAAACACACATACAGTACAATAGTATGATTATATGTGGCAATTAAACTGAACTTGAATTAAATTGAGCTTGAACATACTTATATTATGGCACCCACACGTAGCTTCTGAAACTGAAATTTTAAGTGCTTTATAACTTTGGGTGTCAATATTTCCCATACAAACAAACACAAAAATAACAATTTAACTACTACAGGTTTATTTGTTTGAAATATAGCAACAACGTTGAAAGAGCTAAGAGGGACACAGAAATTCAATTAAATAAATAATGAATGCACATTTCACTGCTTAATTGTGTGTATAATGTAATGTACTACAGGATTATATTGACAGTGTTTATTCTACAAACGTTCAGTCCAAACTCATCTCCTTAATAACACTAATATTCCAAACCGAGGAACATTTTCATCATATTAATGTGTGAGACAACCAGACTGAAAAGACTGAATACCCCAGACTGCTGGAGGAAAAAAAAAATCTGATGTGAAATTAGACAGCAGATCCACTCGATCCTGATCAATTCATTCATTATAAAGAAACACTCAGAGCTCATAGAGGCTTTCTAACGACTAATCTGACCCATTAACAAAGACTCAGTCAAAAATAAGCTCGAAACAAACCAAGAAGCTCCATTTCTGTCAAATGTAAATAAAGGCCATCTGCTCCGATATGTAAACAGCAGACGGACTCCTCCTCCAATCCGGGCGTCCCTGACAGCATGACCCGCCCCCATCAGGACCACTCTCTTCTCCTATTGGTTGAAAGAGGAAATCACGCCCACACCGCGGCTGTCCTCTCCGCCTCCTACTGGACGTCGGACCGCCCACCGGAGCGAGGACAAAAACAATCGGCATCCCTCACACAGAGCAACATAAACAGGGGGGGACCTAAACCGAGTTTTTATATTATACAGCGTTATCAAGAGACTCGGACACCAGCGAGGGAGACATGGTTTCCCCGGTAACAGTTGTGAGTATCCGCGTTGATATTTGTCACACATTAAACAGGAATAACACTGGTAGCTAGTTTAGCTACATGATAACAACACTTCCGAACATAAAATGACACATCCCTGTTCATGTTCATGTCATTATATGTTCACCAGTGACTGCTCGGAGTTGCTAAAGCATGGACGTGTGTTTTTATTTGGGTTGTTATTCACAGCTTTGCGTGTCAAACTTTGTCTTCGAAGGCCAGCGGATGTTGTGTTTTGGTGATAACTTAATTAGCGGTGATAAAAATGTCTCTTCGTTAAATTGGAGATGTTCCTCGAGGTGTCCTTGGACTCTCATAATGTTGCTTAATGTTTCGGTATTTATAATGTCCATCCGTGCGTGTGTGTGTGTGTGTGCGTGTTGGTGACTCAAACCAGGAACTTTTATTTCAGGTGTATTCGTTTCTCTGTCGTTTTAACACAGCGGCTGTTGCACGTTGTTCCTCCTCGATATACAGAAAGACGCTTCCACAAATTTCCAAAGGCAGCCCCCCTGACAAAAAGAAAACCTGTCATGTGACGACCTCTTTTTTTCTCCCCCTCCTGTCTCTTTTTTTTCTTTCCTGTATCCTCCAGCAACGCATGCGCCGAGCGGTGCCCTGCTGTGGCTTGCCTTTCTTTTCATCTTCTTTGCTGTAGCTGTGCTTTACATAGACTCCATTGTTCAGCCTACCCCATCATCCAATTTCTACATCATTGACCCAAGTGCACCTACAGGAAGTTCGATATCTTTTTTTTTTTTTGACCAAAGAAAAAGTGACAGCCCCTTCATGAATAATTCAACCCCCCCTAGCATCCTCTTACTTTGCCAGAGCTGCTATGAAATTTTACCCCATTTGCAAGGGGCCATGTAGGATGGTGTGCTGTGACATGGCCTGTAGTAAACCCTGATGTAACGAGCCTGTGTGGAGGAATGCTCACCATGTGGACCAGTTGCCGTAGTGACAACGATGCTGTGCAGGCCCCGAGAGGTTGCTTAACTTCTCTAAAAGCTTTTTGCCTCAGTATTACAGTGATGTGCTGAGTAGGGAAGGAAAGAAAAGTCAATTAGTCATCATAATTTAATAATTTTCTTATTTCTGTATGCAGTGGTCTAATAGTACTGTATGATTGGTATAATTTGATTTGAGCATTGTAATGTAAACTGTTACCTAAGTGCAGCCTCTATTCCTGCTCAAAAGGATTATTACCCCATTACATACTGCTATAACTGTTATTACATCGATCTAAGGCAGTTATTTAGGCTTCCTTTGTATTTCTGACTCTAAACAAGGTTTCAATAAACACTGCCACACTCCTTGCCGTCTGGAGGAGGGTCATTTATCAACTCCATGCTTCCTACAGATGAGAGCACATACTGACCGTCACATGCTGTCCTTAACTAATGTGGACTTTGCACTTGCTGGCAGGTGCCTGCTGTAGCCCACAGATGCAGTCGGTGCTTCACTTTGCTTTTTTAGTTTTATTGAAACAGTTGCTGAGGTGACTTTTGTCCCTAAAACTCAGAGTCACTTTAAAAAGTGCATTTATTTAATTACAAAGGTGCATGCTTCAACTGAGATGAAGTTTAGTATTGGTCTAGGAAGCCTTTAGGTGCTTATATTGTGCTGTACTGTACTGTACTGCCCGCCTCGGCTTGACCTCAAGTTATCCTTGGAGTTAAAGCAGCTGTAAGGAAGGAAACAATGTTGTGTGATACTCCATTGAAGTAACGTCACGAGACTCACATGCCAGCTGTTCCTGCTTATATTACACCTCCCCTCTGACAAATGCATACGCAAGAGTTAACAGATCTTTTATACTGTATGTTTACGGGTGTCATGTTTCTAACACTTGACTAGTGTATGTCCCAGAATGGTTGAATAGATGTCCGTCCTGGCTGGGTGTTATTCAATGCTTCAGGGCAGTGCTTTTGTTGGTTCTTTGTAGATGCAGAAGCATTAGTGCCTAACAGCTGCTTGTTCCTTCCTTTGGGGTCAAATAAGTTGCTGATAGTTCTGCATCATTTGCTAGTTTGAAAAAGTGCATTTATTTGTAGTTTAAAACGGATAAAGAAGCACCGCATCCTGTTGTTTAAAAGAGCAGGAAATAATTTGTAAGAATCTTTTTGTTTGGTACCATGTTTGGGTTTGGATAACAGGCTGCTACCAGGGAGTCATTCCATCCTGTCTAATCCAACAACAACAACAAAAATAAAACGATTGCTCGTTAGTCACCGTGCAAATACAGTCAATCATTAACCAAATTATTCTTTAACAGAGGACAGTGGCAGCTGTATGTGCCACAGCACGGCAAACAGCACTGGTTTATAATGTTATTGTTCAGACAGCAAGATGATAACATAATGATTCATTTCATTTGCCTCCCAAATGAGACGGCATGTTCTGTTCTTTCAAGCTGTCAACAGCTGAATGTCAGCAGAGAGGGCTTATAGCCTTCGCTGATGTCCCCTTCAGGGTCCCTGTAGACAAACTGACGCCTCAATCAATGAGTGGAGTCGGTTACAACTGAGATGATACCGTGCCGCAAAAACACAGACAATCTCATTCGGGTGCAAGACCTTGAACAGGAGAACTAAATAAAACATCCACTGTGGAGCAGTTTATGAATTCCAGCACGCAATTAGGCCGTCGTGATATATCTATTTGATGAAATCACTTTTTAGCCTAATGGGATAGGGAGCCATGTATTAGATATGAACAATTACATCAGATAATACTGCTGTAGGTGATTTGACAATTGCAGTAAGATCTACCGGACATGATCATAATTTAGATTACATTTCTTTCAGCTAATGATACAGTCAAGTATACTTTTATTGGGAGACTTCAGAGTAGCTTTTGCAGCTCTGTTCTCATTGTGTACAGTAGGTTCACATGAACAACAATAGAAAGGGAAACTGCAAAGTGAATGGCTGAAACGCAGCATGAATCGGACCAAAGGCTATGGGAATCTCTGACTTCCTCCCACCTTCCTCCCTGAAATCTGTATTCACTCGCCAAATACTAGACTAGACCCCCACCGATAACAATCAAACTGTTTGTAATCATGAATCGTTAAGCCTAAATGTCATTTGACCTTGGCCAGCAGATCTCTGGCAGGTATTCTTTATTAAATAATTGATATCTGTGCAGTGCATCCAGCCATTCCTTGAGTCCTGACAGTACAACGGATACGTGCTTTCTTGTGTCCTGTGCTTAAGTAGTCACCAGTGGCCTGATAAACAGTTATGACATTGGCCAGTCCGGGAATGTTGCCAGGGTTGTCTCCTCTGCTTGGCACCATTTGGCCTTTAGTAGGATAGATAGACTCAATATACTCTCCCGCCCCCACACACACATACACACACACGCACACATTTTTGTCTTAGGACTAGCTTTAGTCTCTATTTATGTTTCCATTTGCAAAGTACAGTACATAATAGATAACCTTTAATCTTGTTGGAAAAATGACTCTTAAGTTACCTGCATCTGAAGGAGATTGATGAGCTCTAGCTCTGCCAGCTTATTTTACTTAACACTGTTCATATAACTCAAAGTAAATAAAAAGTTCATCAGTTCATCTCAGGCTTGCTGGACCAGACTCTGACAGTGGTAACCTGTTTTTTTTCCTTTAGGCAAATCAAATTTTACTAAAAAAAAGGTCTGGAACTTCCCTAGGTTATGTAAACTCAATGAGAAAAATGCATCAGGAAGAAGTCACAGTTACAGTTACCAGAGAGTGAGACCTATAATAATTAAATTGCTAAATTACTTAGACAGGAAAAGTTAGTTGAAAATGACGTGAGTTGTTACTTGAAATTGTTCACTTAAATCCCTGATATATTTTGGAAATGGTGTCCCACAGTTTGGGAGCATAGGTTCTGAACATATACCAAAGCCACAGTGGAAGATTTGAGTGAATGTGAAAACACATAAAACAACAGGGTGTCTGCATTCTTGGTCGGTCTTCAGTCATTTTAGATCTTGATGCACAGAGTCAGTGCAGTTCAGCTAAAACTGGAGTGATGAACCGTCGTTATATTTGAAAGTTTTAACATCTTTAGATAGATTTAATGTATAAATAATCATCTCAGCATCCTGCAGGCTTCAGAAAGGCAATATTTTAGAGATGAAGTAATGCTCTTTTGATCATTCTCTGATGGTGGGTGTGATTTAAAGATTAACACCTCGGTTTGTTTTCATGTGTGAACTTTGTGTGTAATCCTTATTGCTGTCCCACTGTGTTAGCTTCAGGCGGAGTGGAGGTCACTCTGTTTTATTGAGCAGTTGTGCAATCAGGGGTCTCCCCCTCCTGCCCTCCTCCAGGAGCATAAACCATATGAACTAGATTGACCCCTCATTCTATCTCTCTCTCCTCCCTCTCCCCTATTCACTTGTCCTAAATCCAGCTGTCATCTGAATGCCAGTAACCCCATCTCTCTCCCCTTTACAAAGCTTTACGTCCCCATGCTTCCTCCTGCTTCCCTTTTTTCTGCCCTACTTACTTATTCTTTTGCTGATATTGCAGCTGGAGTACCGCTTTCATTTGCATCATTTTCCACTTCGCACTTCCACTAGCAGCATAATCTTTTCAACCGTTTCCCTGTTGCCCTATGACCCCATTCTTAGTCCTCCCCTCCCTGTCTCACTTGTATCCCGCCTCATCTTTCCTCCAGTTATCTCAGCTCTAGTGAACCTTCACTCAGTCCCTCCCAACACAACCTCTTCTTTTTTCTCTCTCTTTAGTCCCCGGGGTCCAAAGAGTGATTCTCAGAATTGAAAATGGGTGGTCATTCCAGAGGTGTTGTGAAACCTCTGCCTGTTTTTCTAATGTTTTGAGCCCCTGTGTTGTGGACTCATTTATTTGGACAGAAGGAAATACGGCTGGTTACACAGTAGGTGACTTGAATATACTCCACAGTTCTCAAGAACAGGAGATACAGTAGAAGGTGAATCAGAGGAGGAGAGGAGAAACAAAAACAAGATGGTCAAAAAAGAAGAGAAGAAAATGTCAGAGGGAGTCAGAGTGACAGCGTGGGAGCATTTTGTTTTTTCTCCTGCATGTCTTTTCCGCCGAGTTTCGTGCAGTCACAAATCACGTGCATGCCTGACACAATGATACAAACTAATGACCACACAAAGCAAGCCTGAAGACTCTTCCAGTCCTAACCCGAAACCACTCTCTCAAATAAGGAGAAGTACTTAAAGTCTCATGCTTACTATGTTCCCTCTTTTAATTAAAGATGTCAGATACTGTTCCTCAAACACACACAGTGCTGACTATTGAGACTGAGATAAAGGCCCCTTTAATAAATCTAGTTTAAAGGTCCATTATGTAAGATTTAGAGGGGCTATATTTATAAAATATGCCATAAATGAAACATACTATTGATAACTATGTTTTCATTAGTGTATAATCGCCTAAAGTAAGAATTGTTATTGTTTTGTTACCTTAAAATTAGCCCTTTATATCTACAGACACTGTAGATCCTCTTCAACAGAGTCATGTTGTTCAACATTTCTAACAAGTCTACACACTGGTCCACTGTTTAGGCTCACAGAATATAACCTCCTCATGTAAGTGTGACTCAAAAAATAATCTTAATATTTATTCTGCTTTCAGGTCAAGAGCGAAGGCCCCAAGTTGGTGCCATTCTTCAAAGCGACGTGTGTATACTTTGTCCTGTGGCTTCCCACGTCAAGCCCATCCTGGTTCAGCGCTCTGATCAAATGTCTGCCCATCTTCTGTCTGTGGGTGTTTTTACTGGCACACGGCTTCAGCTTCCTAGGTGCTCACTCCAGTGCCCGCAAGATCTTAGCTGGCCTCATCTTTTCTGCTCTCGGTGATGCGTTTCTCATCTGGCAGGAGCAGGGCTACTTCGTCCACGGTGAGGAGAAATCTCATAGACTGAGTCGCTTTGCCTATGTTTCATCTACGGGATGAGCTTCTTTCATGTGGATTTTATATCTTTAATTTAATTTTTTTTTTTTTTTTTTTTTTTGCCAAGCAGGTTTTCACCTAAGACAAAGCTGCTTTGATTTACAGTATGCAGAATATTCAAGTGTGCAAGATTGTTAGGTTAAATGTATTAAAGGACAGTCTCAGCTTTGGTGTTTGTTGTTGTAGTTTTGGTCATTGCTATTAATGTGTTCAAACAATGAGCCATATACTCTAAGTTAGCCAAATTTATTTGGAAGAGAGGCAAAGAACATATTAGTCGTAAACTTCTATCATAGTTTGGTTAAACACTGATCTATTTACTCTA
This sequence comes from Larimichthys crocea, assembly GCF_000972845.2. NCBI lineage: Eukaryota > Metazoa > Chordata > Actinopteri > Sciaenidae > Larimichthys > Larimichthys crocea. The sequence continues at coordinate 6,142,886 of NC_040031.1, forward strand.
GAAAATACAGGTTCTCACACTGATCTCTAACTCTAGGTTTGGCTTTGAAAATAACATTTTTGGCTTGCTTACAAATAGTTGATTGTCTGACTGTTTGCATTTCATTGTCCTGTTAGACTTGTTGTGACTTGATATCACAATGTCACAGTGTTTCCAGTTCTCAGCAAGGACTTTGGCAAGCACACATTAATCATAACCAACAGAAACACTGGCAAATAATGCTGAGCTCTTACGTTTATATATTTGAGCTGCTTATCACTTACATTGGATAGATAGATGTGATGCCAACTTGCAGGATTGTATTCAGATTTAATCATATATTTATAATATCCTACAGGCCTTCTGATGTTTGCCATCACCCACATCCTCTACTCCTCTGCCTTTGGGATGAAGCCCCTTAACGTGTCTGCTGGTCTGATAATCACTGTTGTGTCCTCTCTGAGCTACATGATGCTGTACCCCTACCTGTCCGGCCCATTCACTTACCTGGTGGCCGTCTACATCGCTCTGATCGGCTTCATGGGCTGGAGGGCCGTGGCAGGCCTGCAGCTTGCCAACGACCTCTGGACCTGGACCAAGCTGTCCGCCTGCTTGGGTGCCGTGCTCTTCATGGTCTCTGACCTCACCATCGCCGTAAACAAGTTCTGCTTCCCTGTGCCCCATTCACGTGCCATCATCATGGCCACCTACTACGCGGCCCAGATGCTGATAGCGCTATCGGCCGTCGAGTGCCAGGACGCGGAGGTGGCTAGGAAGAGAATATGAGGTACGGTGATGTCTGCAGCAAAGGTGCCAGCCACCCCTGTGATTATGGACACATCTCACTGCCAGATCCCCAAACCTCAACCCTCATCTCAGTGTGGCGCTCCCACACCGTTGTTACCATAACGACGGGTCCACTACAGTGGACCACCCTACTACCCCACTAATATGGTAGTCTCATGCCTGTCTTCTTACCATGAAGATATGGTAGTATTATCGTCATCCTTTCCCGACAACAGCCCTACCTGCCTCCTCTGATCCTAGAATGGCTGTCTCTTAACCTAGTTACCATGGAGACAAGTCTAGTAATATTAACCTGCTATATATAGAGAGAGAGTATTACTTTACTTTTAACTGTTTTAATTTAGGGGAGAATGTCACTGGGGACCTTCAAGGAGTGTGTGTGGGAGAGCGATTGTGTGTGTGTGAATTTATGTGTGTGTTTGATTAACACTCTTACCTCGCTTTCCACACAGTCACCACACTGACTCCTACCCAATAATACAACGGTCCAATAATACAACTTAACATCTTATTTTTTTGTTGATTATTTTTTGTTTAAAAGGGAGTGTTTTGTTGTTGTTTTTACTGATTTGCCCATTTTCACTCTCCATTGCTCTGTGTTCTCCTGAATTAAGGGTGCTATTCTTAAAGTCAGGAGCATATCCACACCTGTTTTAAGTCCCATCCATTTCATTTCATAACCACCACACTGCCTTTGTTCACTCTGCTATTTAACATCCTCAACAAATCCCCCACCCTGTCTCTTCAGATGAATGAATTATGTTGTCCTTGAATAACTAGATGTACAGAGAAAGAACGACAGAGACAGACACCAAAAATAAGGCATGGCAAGGTGGAAAGGCACAGAGGGTTGGAGTTGCGTGACTGCAACAACCGCAGTGTATTGTAGTTTTAGTGATTGAACCCTATGGGAGAGTGTTCGGAAAGAGGAGGTTGTTTGTGGAAGCTCGATCCTTCCTGCTGAGATTTTATTGGCACTCTCCTGCTGTCACAAAGAGAACGCAGTAAACATTGTAGTCACAGCAGACAACTGCACACATTATAACATGCTGTACGGTGCGGCTGCCTCTCTTTTAGTGTTAAGTCTTTGCAGGTGTTTTTACAGTGTTTTTGCCTGCCAGTTTTTCAGAAATGCAAGTTTCAACCGTTGAAATGCTCACACACCTGACACCTACAATCCCTGCTGGTTTAGTTATTAGGAAAAGCCCACGGGGTTCTTATTGCTGGACGTGATAAACCAACCCATGCTGTCACTGGCTTGGGACCATGTTTTGAAGACTGTAAAGAAAGGGATATGTTACTGGCTGGGATCTTTTAATGAATTTTGCGTGTGCTCTGTATCAGGGCGCAGAAGGCATGTACTCACTCACTCACACACACACACATATTCACAGTCATGCACATGAATATAGCCATTGCCCTGGGGAAAAAAAATAGGAGGGGGATGAGGAAACTGGCCTTGTCATGTGAGGGAACAGTAATCCCATTATTCCCAATAATTCCCTCTCACCGCACACTTCATCATCTTTTATCCTGCAAAATCCACCACAGCTAATCTGAGACAGGTTATCTGATATTTTGTCTTTCATCCATCACACAGTTCACCCCTCCCACCTTTCATTTTCTGAAAATGTTCTATGTTCGGATAAGGTGTCTTACTGAACATGGAAGAAGTGTACTGTAACCCTTTCTTCAGACGTCTGCTTTGAGTGTGTGCGTGCATCTGTGACTGTGCGTGAATTGTGAGATATTGAGTGAACAGCTAAGACATGAGTGAACATTTGTCTGTGTGTACTTGTGACAACTCAGAACCAACTCAAGGCCAGAAATGCTGTGAACCATCATAGTGGGGTAGACACACAACTAGGTATCTTTACTGTATTCTCACAAGGCTCTTAAACTGTCTTCATACCCTTCACCTCTTGAGATCTGTAACCTCTTTATGTGTCAGCATCCCCTGAATGTGTTATCATATTTAAGGATGACATTATGGTTGTATTTGATTTGGTAGAGCATGTTGAAACTGGGTTATACAGTATGTATTCTTTTGATTTAATTTGACTTTTAATAGTAAGCGTTTCCATTGGTGGAGATGCCTACTCTTACTTAGTGTATGCCATTGGCTCTATGATTAATGCCACTAAACTCAATTATTACAAATGTGCACTAGCAATTTAAAGTATTAATCTCTAACAAAACATAGCAAAGGGACAGGTTTTGTTGTCTAATGGTACAGTCCACGTGCACCTCAATATGATATATTGTGCTGTATATAAAACAGAACAGGCATGGAAAAGAAACAGACCCATGTTATGGGTTTCTTTTGCTGGGTCAGTGACCCATGGAGCTGTGGGCAACACACCCACATACGCACAAAAAAAACACACACATCAAAAATGTGTTTATGCATCACACTGACCACCGTGACAGATCTGCAGGCAGACCGTGGTGTTGACACTGATCAAGGTTTCTTAAACAGCAAAACACAGTCTTATGTTTGACCAGGAATGACACTCAGCCCAAGTGTCTATTTCTGCTTTGCCAGATAGTTCCTCAGTCTTCTTTTGGCCCGTCAGCATGCTTGTCAGTTATTTCTGCTTTGTCAGAAGTCTGTGTGACAGCTCATCTTTTGTTTCGTGTTTTAATTCGTCCTCCCAGCGTTGTGCAAATTCCCACTTTGCCGTACTCTTCTCATCTTGTCATCTCGTACACCTCGCCGGCAGAACGCGTTCCCTCAACAATTAATAGAAGCCTTTGTGCTGAAAGGCGTCCATGGAGGCTTGCTCGCAGACATGCAGGGGTTAGGGTTTAGTGGAGCACAAGGAGAGACGCTGGGTAACACGACTGACTCTAGGATGCAGTCTGAAGTAAAACCACGAGGGAATGACGAGATGGAGTCAAGCCGTCTTACTCATCTTTACTATGTGGGCAATCTGTGTAAGCACTTTCTTTGTCTTCTGTCACGCAAAGCCTCCTGACTTTTCCTAATGGCTACATGCCAGAAGAAAGGCTTTATTTTGAAATATTTCTGAGATTATTCTTGTTCGCCAACCCACACTTTGGAAAATCTCCATGACTTTGGTAGCATGTAAATAAGCAAAGAAATAAGCTCACATACTACATTGAGTCAGTAAGATGCCAGTTATTATCCTGTTAATTTAATTTTAAATATTTCTCCTCCATTGTTTCTATATTTATTTAACTTGGGCACAGATAACCAAAGCTGAAAACACAATAGAAAACTGAACTCATTTCATTGAGTGGACCTTGTTAATATTAGACCCCTCTTGTGTGTACAACCTATTGTTTTGCAGAAGATAGAGGTCCCCCTCGTTGGTGCTGGAGTGTATTTGGCCTTCCACATAGGAAGGAGGTTATTGTTGAGCAATACTGTAGCTGGAATTAGGAGAGGAGGTGAAATATGACACACGGGGGGAAGACTCCCTTTACATCCGGCCAGTTAGCTGCCCCCATCCCCTCTCCTACAGATGGCAGGCCAGCATGCGCATCATTTTACCTCAGCCTGTCAACAGCCCTGTTGTTCTGAGCTTTGTGCGTGCAGACAAAAGGGACCTGAGAGAGCTGTGGGAGGCCAGTATGGTTCAGCCTGTGGTGTGAGAAATAAGCTGCAACGAGTAGCTGTCGTAGTAAAGAGGACCCGTGGTTTCACTTAGTCCTCTGAGTTCTTTTTTTTTCTTTTTTGCTGTTGTTTCTTGTGATCTTTTATTTGAAACCTTTGCTGTTAAAGTGATGTGCCCTTTATCACGCAGCGACATTCAAAACATAGAGCTGTAAACTTTGTTTATCTGTACTTGCATGTAGTAGGTTGAGCTAAATCCTCTGTGTCACCTCTTGTCTACAGTTATAAAAAAGTGCAAGCTACAGGTGTTTTTATGAATATGACTGACAGTCATCCAACATCAGTATGAGCCTATGAGAAGGATGTAAAAAATAATGTTGAATCTTCTCTTTGTAATGTTAATCTCCTGTATGCTGCACTTTTCTGTACCCAGAGCAAGGCCAGTCAATCTCTCTTTCAAACTAGCAGCTATAGTGTTTAACACAGGATTGTTCTGTACTGTATTCTTTAAAGTATATGCTCCCTTTTTCTCTACTCTCTGAAGTTCTTTTCAAGGGAGAAAAAGAAGTTACAGGTTTGATGTTGATGGTTTAAGCACAAGAAAGTGACACATTGACGTGTGAGAGAATCAGCATTTTTCTTTAAATGGAATGAATTGCTCTTGAAGTATTACAAACCTTTATGTATGAATCTTTTTTTTAAGTGCTGTCCTTTTATTTGCAGAAAAGCAGCCCCAAATGTTTTTTTTTTTTGCCTGACAATGTGGAAAAAGCTGGGTTTGTTTTCCACATATACCTTTTTTTCATTCTTACTGAAGGCCCATTACAATGCATCATTTGATTTAATTTGATGAACAAATGTTTTTTTCCCTCTTATTTTTATTCTATTATATCTTTTACCTTGTTGTCCTTAATTTTCACTCATTGATTCATTTATTTTATGACTGTAGAGATAAAATAGTTTCTTTGCTGTAGTGAAACTGCTATGAATGTGAATATCTATTGGAGAAATAAATGCAATTGCAATGCAACTTCATCATGACGTCCTTGGGTCTCTTTTGTTTTGTTGTTTCCTAGAATGAAAAGGTGCCGCGCTCAAAATGTCAGCTGATATTTATAACAGTTCAGTGTTTTGTGTTTCTACAGAAGCTGTTGGCCCTCAGCAGCTAAAGTGCAATTAAGGCAAGAAAGACTGGAGGACAACAGAGAGCTCTGTTCTAGTAAATGCTTCACTCCATAGTCTGACAGAGGTGGAAAATGTGCTTTCAACACGCTTTAACCCAGTGGAAACATCCAGACTGCTATCAATGCTTCCTCTTGCCTTGTCTTTTTTTAATTTTTTTTATCTCCCTCATTGTATTTTGCATGTGTACACAGACATGCATCACATCTCATAGTTTATTCCTGCAGGAACTGTGCCAGTTTTTTCCAAATGCGTCTCATTCATTTGCAGCCAAGGTTTCACCATCAAAGAACTCCAGTCTTCTTAGAATAGGACTCATATTTGTAATGCCTTTTTGCAAAACCAGCCTTGGTGACACATTCTCTCGCTGAAATAATGAAATCCAATGAAATGACACTGAATCTCCAAATTAATCTGAAAGACACCTATCAAGACAGTTATCTCATAGGCGTACAACATTGCTCCACTGAATTATTTATTGGAAAACCATTTTAATAGGTTTTCACCCGGTATACAGTATGTCAGGCTCAGTCATGTAAATGCGATGCGAGTGTTCACTTTGGGTGCAGCAGCCTTTAGTTTCTGTCAGATACCTAGTTTGACTATTCAGGTTTTCCCTACTTCCACCCTATTGTGTCTTAGTACAGAGACGGAAGGTACCAATGACGTTGGTTTAGTGTCCATTGGTGCCTAATTGATTTGAACCTGGCAACCTGACACTGCCAGTCCCATGGTGGTTCTATAGAAATGGAGTTTATGTGGGTCAGAACAGTGACGTCAGGATGAAGAGGGGTTGTAACCTCTTCTTTGTCTATTTGGCAGCTCCTCACTAGGCCACACTGGCACTCTCAAACAGCAACAGACAAAACAGAAACCTGAGGAAAGCCTTCACAGACTGCGGCCGGAAGGTATTAGGACACTTTTTGTTGTTTCTACACACTGGATTTGAAATTCATCTTAAGTAAGGTTAAAGCTGACTTTCAGATTCAGAGGCTCAAATAAAATTTTTATTGGATGAACAATGTTTAAACACGTAGTCCCCAAATCTTAGGAAAGTGCAGCAGGACAGGCAGGACAGTGATCTAAAATTAGAAGGACTTTAAAAAAGGTCTACAGTTGCAACACAGCTCATCTAATGTGGATGTTAATACCTCCAAAGCTGGGAGTCAGCACCGTATCCTCATTGTTTCATTTTAAATCCAGTAATCCTATAATGTGCTAGGCAGAGACAATACCAAAAATGTGTCATTGACCTAATACTTTCTGGTAGCACTCTAGTATGCACTGTGGGAAATTTATTGGAGGTGAAATCATTTCTATGTTTGTTGGCGATAAATTTGGAAAGATTTGTGTGTTTTATCAAACATCCGTGGTGGAATGCACCAGACAAAATAAGACAAAGTGAGAAGAGGAAGATAAAAGTTGCAGACTTGATTCAAAACCAGGGCATTGCTTCAGACAGATCCACCTCATGCCATTTTGCTCAGACCCTTGAACTTTATGTGGACACACTTCAGCACTATGTGGATATGGTGCATTGTGTATTGCTATAGTTATTTTTATATGCAGACGCACACTTCCTCTTCCCTTCCTCTTGGCTGACATAGCATGCAGCAAGGCCTGTGAAATGAAGTGTATTTGGGGGGGAAAAAATGGAAACCCCGGAAAAAAGATGAAAGTCAAATTACTTTATAGAGAGAAAAACATTTGTGACATAGCGAGAAAGTACAATCTCTCTGGCTGAGTGAGCTGACTAATGAGTAACAATCCCTCCAACATGCCAAACAGTAATCTGCTCCTGGAGCAGACACAAGGCTCTACACAAGGATGGGAGCAAGTCTGACTTCTAGTGGTCATTTTATGCACTACCAAAAAAGTGAATAAAAACAGTTGAACGATGGAAAAGCAGAAACTTGATGTAGATTAATCATCTGCTGGAATTCTTACCACAGCTAAAATCATTGTTAGTGACGACAGCACACGCAGGATGCACTGCACCTGTCATGGCAACAGTTCAAGCAGACCTCTTACAAAATAAGCTTCTCTTTGTTTGCCTGGTTAGTCAGGTTCTCTAACAGACTCTTGTCATCCTTATCTGGAAGAGATCACACGCAGAGAGATAAAGAATTAGTCAAACAAAGCATAATACACTTTTTTTCCCCCACACTCCCCTCCATCCCTCCTCTGTCTCTTTCAAAACCTACCAAATATCACCAGGTTACAGGAGCACTTGGCCTTCCCCAGAGGATTCTCCAGGACAAGTGTATACTTTCCACCATCTTTGACTCCACACGTGGGGATGACCAGGGTGCACACTCCATTGGCTGTGCTCTGCCAAAATCGAGTGGAGTCAGAGATCTTTGATTCGTCCTTATACCAGCAGGCCTACGAGGGGGAATTACCAATGTTATTATTAGTTTTGTTTGCTGGGGGAAAGACAGTACACACAGATGTTTCATGTAGACACAACACTAGTATCAGTAGCTATGTATATGATACCTGTGGTGTTGGCATGCCCTGATAGGCACAGCTCATGCTGCAATCGTGGCCTCTACGAACAGCGTGGTCCTTCAGTGGCAGCAGGAACGTAGGTTTCACCTGACGCGATGGTGAGGCATGTTCCTTCAACTGAAGACTGCTGATGAACTCTTAGATGTGCAAACGCATAAATACAGACATGCACACAGAAACAGATACAGGTGAATTAATCTGACATGCTGACCAATAGCATAACAAAAGCAAAGGTCTTCGCTTCTCACCTTTCTCCTTGGCGATGATGAGAGGTTCCTTCGAGTCCAAGGGATCACTGTCTCCAATAGAGTTCTGTGCAATGACTCGGAAGTAGTACTTCCTCCCAGGAAGAAGTCCAGTGACAGTATACTTGCTGCTAAAGACACACTCGGCCACAGTGAACCAAGAGGCAGTACTGGTGTCACGTTTGAGGATGACATAATGTGCTCCCTCATTGTCATCAGCCAGGTCTGGGGTGTGATCCCACTGCAGGGTCACCGTGCCCGGAACCTCTTCCTCCAGACGCAGGTTTTTCGGGGGTCGAGGAAAGTCTGCAGGACAGGGGCGAGTACAGAAGGAGGATGATAAGAAGAGAAATATTTGATTTATACATATTCAATCAAGCCTTCATCGCTCACCTGTAACCGTCACACTGACATCATAGTGAGCCTCTCCATAGTCGTTTTTCAGGTGTACACGGTAGATGCCAGAGTCAGATCGCTGAGAGGTGGAGATGAGGAACTGGGAGTGATTCTTATTCTTGGTGATGACTTCACGTCCTGTCGTGATGATGCCATCCTTGAACCAGGTCACAACAGGGGGAGGTGAGGCCTGTAAGTGTGAAGAAGGGAAGGATTGAGGAATAAGAATTCATTTGGTAAGATTGATGAATAGGACCAGTCTTACAGTGAAGCTGAGGTGAAGGCAAAGTGCCATTCCGGCCCGGACCACCATCTGGTTCTTCAGCTTACCCTGGAGATCAAACCTGGGTGGCACTGTATAGGAGACAATAAAAAAAACAACACAAAAGAGAAAAAATAAGTGAAGAAAAAAGGTAGAGGGGGAGACTACAAGAGAATTCAGTAATATTACCAGGTGGTGGCATAGCCAGTACACCTTCCTGTAGCTCAATGGGCTCCCCCAGCCCGCCTTCATTGACAGCCCGGATACGGAAATGGTACTTCATCCGCTCTTGAAGTCCTCCGACGTTAAAGGCAGTTCCAGTGATGGGGATCTTGGTGGCCTTCATCCACTCTTTTGCATCTTCAGGGCGAACTTCTAGGATGTAACCCGAGGGCTCATCTCCCTGCTCTGGAGGTGTCCACCTCAGAGAAATGGAGGAGTTTGTGGAATCAGACACACACAGGTTCCTCACCAGGGCAGGAGCTCCTACAAAGGGAGTTTTTATACATTAGATAGTCTAGATAATATAGATACAGAGAGGGAAGGAAGGGAAGAAAATGAAGGACTCACTTATTGGGTCTTTGGCCAGGACAGCATTAGAAATGGTGCTAGGACTACCTGTTCCAGCTCGGTTAACACTGGTGACTCTGAACTCATACTCCATACCATCTAGCAGCCCTTCCACCATGAATTTTGTATCTGAAAACAACATGCACATACGAATTCATCAAGTGAAATGCAAACAAAAACAGAGACAACATGAAAACCACTTGATTTGAGACATGTTAAGACACTTTCACTGAATGTCTATATTAAAAATGTGTTAACACAGCCTTAAACAGCAAGAATCACTGTAGTGAAAATATGTTAATATACTGTCCTGAGTCTGACCTGTGTGCAGCTCTCTATTGACCTGTAGCCACATGTTACTTCCCTTCTTCCTCCTCTCCAGGATGTAGCCCAGAACTGGGGCTCCTCCGTCATGGGCTGGAGGTGTCCAGCTCACTGTCATAGTGTTCTTGGTTATGTTAGACACCTGGGGCTGGGACGTTGTGCCTGGAGGCTCTGAGTGGGTGGATTTAAACAGGAGAATGGTTCTCAAATTTAAGATATGAACAGATGGGACTGTATCTGGTAAAGATAATGAAATGATCAGGTTAGTGACTGTGATTATAATGATAAGGACGCAAATGATGATGAGAGCAATGATGGTGATCACAATAATTCACGTAAAGATCACGTAAAACTCTTCTTTTACTGCACGGACACATAGAATATTTTTAGAGATGATTTTCATGATCGTTGTGTATAGTTTAAATCAGCTCTCACCAACAGGCTCTCCAGCGCGCACCTCCTCTGTCTCGAGAGGGTCACTCATTCCCTCTGCGTTGACAGCCCTGATACGATACTGGTATGCCTGGCCCTCCTCCACTTTGTCATCGCTGAAGGTGGTGGTACAGCTGTCTACATCACCAACCCTGGTCCAGGACTTTTTACCTGCCACACGTCGTTCAATCACAAAGCTTTTAACTTGCTTACCCCCATTGTCGCGGGGAGCCTTCCACTTCATCTTGATACATTTTCCCGAGAGCTCAAGAAACTCCACTTTCCCCTGTGGAGGCTTAGGATGGTCTGAGGGAATGTGGAAAAACTTGTGTTAGGTCTTTCAAAGCTATGTTAAAGAACAGCTTGTTGCCAAATATGTGTTGTCACTCACCAATCACATTGAGGTGCAGGTTGGCTACAGCAGTGCCACACTCACTCTTCAGACGCAGCATAATTGCTCCACTGTCTTCCCTCACACATCTAACAAACAGGCAAAGTGAGAGAAAACATTTAGAGGTGAGTATCTGTATCTTAATTTATGTGACCTTTAAAAAAAGATCAGAACATCTTAGTGGAGTTACCCACCTGCTGAGCACCAGCGAGGTGCTGTCGCCTGTCCGCTCCACCTTAGTCCTCTCATCCTCCATGACCTCCACGCCGTCCTTGTACCAGGTGACTTTGGGAGGCGGCTTGCCTTGAAAGGGGATCTTAATGGTGGCTGTCTGGCCAGCCTTCACAGTTAGAGGTTGGGCTCCAAACAAGTCCAGCACAGAGGAATCAATTTCTGGAGGGTCTGGGGAATGGGGTTAGAGTCTTTTGGATTTTTGGTTGCCAAAGCTTCATGGTGGCTCGTGAGATCTTTACTTCACATTCACAGGAAATAATCAGCTCAAAATTCCTCCAAATTACTCATTTTAAAACTTCATGCAGAGTGAATAAGGGAAGACTTGAGGGAGAAGAATTCATTTGATAGGGTTGATGAATAAGATCATCAGAGTCTTACAGTTACGCTGTGGTGAAGGCAAAGTGCCATTGCATTTTATCAGTTGTTCTGTAGTTTTATTATTATGCATTGAATACAATATTAAACACCAATAAATTATGTCACTTAGTCAAGGGTCATTGGTTTACTCAATGACAAAAAAAGAGGTCTTACAGAAAAAGGTTCCTTTAAGTAAAAACGTCTTCATTTGAAAATGTCTGAAATGGTGAAGAAAATACAGTCTTAAATATTAAAACAGTATTTGTTTTCATGACAAGTTGTTCGTCTTTCTGGTAAGTCTCTGGCCTATGTGTGACTACATACTCAAATATCAAATACAAACACACACCTGCAACAGTGAGTACAGCCTCGCTCTCAGCACCCTTGGCTCTGAAGGTGTACTTGCCCTCATGGGCATCAGTCACACCAGAAAAGATCAGCTTGTGGACGGCTCCCTGTTTGACCACCTGTACCCCACTCAGCTTTGAAATCTGTCAGATGTAACAAGAAGGACAAAAGGGAACAATTGCTTATATATTGTTAATGAAAAATGAGTAATCCAAAAGAGTGTGAGTAATAGAAAATGCATGTAACTTTGTAAAAAGTTTCAAGCTTCATGATTATAGCATCAAGGTTTCACTTACATACTGTGACGCTGTGTCATGCAAGCATATGTTGATTAGTACTAAACACAAACTGCTGGGCATATCATTAGTTTTGCAGGTATTTTGTCATAAACCAAAGTATTGGACAATTTGCAATTAGCAATCTTCTCAATAGACATTTCACTCAACCATAAATGTCAGCCTCATGTTAGTGCTGAATGAAATATTAGAAGGGTCACCAAAGTCATTAGGATTCATCGTCTGGGACTAATAAATGCCAAACATCCTGTATATGTCAATATATTTGACAAGGTAAATAAAAATTTTAACTAGCTGGTGGTGCGAGGAGGAAAGTTAAGGGATCAACCCTAAAGTGAGTATTTATCATCTGGGTACCATGAGTGCCTCCACAAAGTTTCATGGCATCCCTCCAATAATTATTGTGATATTTAAGTCTGGACAAAAGAGATGAATGCCTAGAGATTTGTTTGACATTTACGTATGAGCAAAAGGACCAAAGATTTGTCACATTCATTGAGAGAAGAAGAATTTGAGGAATAACATGAGGACTCCAACCCTTTGTCCCGTCTGGTATCATCTCATTACCTCCACTCCATCCTTCAGCCACACTCCATCTACCTTCTCATCATCAAGAACAACACACAGCTCTGCAGGAGAGCCTGTAGGACACTGAGCATCTGACATACCACTCTTCACTGAAGCAAAACGCTCTGCAAACACATAAAGATGTCGTATTAAAGTTATGTTCCAATGTTAGTCAAAAAAAACTCCAGACAGACAGAAATCTTTACCATCCACGGTCAGATTGGCAGAAGAGACATATTGGTGTTCATCATTGTCCTGGGTGCAGATGATAGAGTACTTTCCCTCATCTGTCAGCTCGCAGTCCTCGATGATAACCTCCGCCCTCTTTCCCTCGCGCATGAAGATGTAGCGACGGCTTGCAGTGATATCGCATCCATCTTTTAGCCAGCGTATGTGCACATCCCTGGAGCTCATCTCACACTCCAGACGGGCTTTGCCTCTCTCCTGAACACGGACATTCTTTAAGTGACTGGAAAACTTGATGGGAATCCCTGGATAGAAGAAAAAACAAACCAATAAAAGAAGGAGAGTCATTTTAGGGTTTACTTGGCTTTCACCAGCATGCTTCACCCTGACTTTTTTGGTCATTTCTGTATCAACACATCATTAACACATCTAAAATTGCAAAAACATGATTATAGAATGAAGATACTCGGTTATTGTTCTTCATATTGAGTTCCAACACATACAGCAGACCTTCATTATAGAATTATAGTTAAAACAGAAGAAGATAGAGTCTATTCATGAATAACTTTAATTAACGCAACCTCAATTACCATGCTTCTGTTCCTCCAACCCCAGAGGACAGCCACATGTCCTTGTGAAGATATTTACATGCCCCAGCTTGCACCTTGGGCAAGTAAGCATCTTGTTAGATAGAGCCGTAATAAATGAGCTTGTTGTGAGGAGGGATTTGGTTGGATTACTTTCAACTTAGCACTTGGAGGGAGGATTTATTGTGCTACCTATACATCTTCATTTCAACGATAGAGGGAAGAGTATGTTGTTTAGCATAGCCATTAAGGAACGAAAGTCTCTAATCTCAGGGGAGGGGGAAAAAAAAGGCATGAATGCTCATCTCCACTGAGTCGAGGAGTTGGGGAAGTTTTCTGTTCCTTCAGAAATTCTAGCTCTACTAAAACAAGACAACACGACCCTTTTGGGAAAAACAAAACATAACAAAGCGTAACAACAATAAAGCACACATAAAAAAAGTATTTTTATGAGGCTAAAGGCAATAAAATGCCAGTCCGTACGTTCAATGAAAAGGGGCACGGTGGCGATGAGGTCTCCGATGCTGATGGTGTAGTCTCCAGTGTCACTGACTTTCACATCTTTAATCTTCAAGGTGTAGGTCAGACCATCCTGAGACAGAGACACGTCGAACTTTTCATCTCTTTTCACCTCCTTTCCTTTTACCTGCAGGAACACAAACACTTCTGGGTGAACAATTTGTATGTTTGAACATATGTATTTCCCTGGTGTTTGCCTCAAATGTGTTGTCAGTGCTTTTCATCAGTTCTTTTCATCTGAGTTAGCCAGATGTTCCTAGAGAGCAAAATCTCAAATCTAATCCAAGATGGAACAGTGTATGCTTGTCGTAACTTGCATTTAAATCCCTGTGTGTCTTCGAGTCATGCACAAACCTTCCAGATGAGCGGTGCATCTGTCTTCTTAGACAGACGGACCTCAAACACAGCGGACTGGCGCTCTGTCACTTTCTTGGGCTTGAACTCAGACAGGAATTTCAGAGGTTCATCTGTAGCAGAGAAAAAGGCTTTTTAATTATAACGGTTATTTTAATTTGTGAGTGTGAGATTTGCATGTTCTCCCCATGTCTGCATGGGTTCTCTCCGGGTACTTCCACAATCCAAAGACGTGCATTTAATAGGTTAACTGGTGACTGGATGGATGGATGGTGACTCTAAATTGCCCGTAGGTGTGAATGTGAGTGTGAGTGGTTGTTTGTCTCTATGTGTCAGCTCTGTGATGAACTAGAGACTTGTTCAGGGTGTACCCCGCCTCTTACCCAATGCCAGCTGGGAAAGGTGCCAGCCCCGCCGTGACCCTGATGTGGATGAGTGGTTACAGAAGATGGATGGTTAGCTCCTAAGTGTATTGGCTGAGTCGTGTAAACACCTCACATGCCAAATAACAGCAGTTGTGAGCTACAAAATATGTAAATATATGACAATCTGTGCTTCAGTAGGTGGGTGTTCAGAGAAATATGAGATGAGTAAGAAAGAGAGTAAGAGAGAAAAGAAATACGATTTAAAATGATTCATTTTGTCTTGTCCTGTAGATGGAATGACAAATGAGACTGGACAAGAATCTGACAATAAATGGAAGGAATAAGCAATAATAAGAAAAAACAGACAAGCACATATGCAGATCAGTTCAACAATTTAAAACAAGCATATGAAAACACAAAGTGACACTAAGAGTAAGTAATATAGTCAATGAAGGCACTGTATCTCTGAGTTATTAGTGGTGGGAAGGACTTGAGTCCCATTCTGCACTTGCCTATGACGTTAAGCCTGGCTGACAGTTTCTTGTCTGCAACCTGCAGAGTGTAGGTGCCCATGTCACTGAGGCTCACGCTAGAAATGCACAGCATGTGCTTGGTTCCCATCTGTTTCACTTCATACTTCCCATGAGAGTACTGGATCCGCAGCAGCTCTGCCCCCTGAATCGTAAACAAAATATCTATATAAAATGAGAGCTGATGAATGTGTAATAGAAACACTCCATACATAAGTTTATATATATCTTTATATATATATATAAAGACATAAGTTTTTACCAGAAACCAATGCATCTTGGTGTTTGGATCCTTCAGCTCCAGGATGGTGTCAAAGATGGCGTTGGTGTCAGTTTTGGCAGTGATGTCCTCCAGAGGCTTCAGCACACGCACCATCTGGGAAAATATCAAATAGATTTTAAACACAACACAAAAATGACAGCATGCCACTGCAATAGTTTCACATATACACATTAGTTGATTTGGGTGTTGCTATGCGACATACCTTTGTTGCCAAGGCTGTGCTGTGTGACCCCCCCCCCCTCCCCTTTCCATTCTGCTCTATTTTAAGCATTTTCACATCACATCCCAAACCTTTTCTTCCTCATGTGTTCCTGTGCTACGTGTGACAGGCCTACCTCCACCTCCACTTTCTTCTTCATCTCCTTCAACTTCCTGAGGATGCCTCTGAAGTCGGTGAAGCCGTGCTCTGCACAGATCCTCTCATAGTCCTTCTTGTCAGCTCCAGCCAGGATCTTTAACATCTCCTCCTCTGTAGGTGGCCTCTTCTCCTCTCTCTTCTCCACACTGCTGCATGAGGAGATAGATCTCAGCCAGAAAATCATAGTTCATGTGTGTTTACATGTGCATGCCATGCCAACAAAAAGGCATCTTTCCCTGCCGCTGGAGCAACATTGCTACACAGCGGGGCTCTTTAGATCTCGTCCTGTAGATATTTCTGGATGCATGCGGGGAAAAAAACTGGGGGTGGATTAGAGAAAGCTCCATCACACCTTGACAGGTTTTGTGGATGTCACAGCCAGTATTAGACAACAAGTTCCTACCGTTTCTTCAGCATCTTTTTGAAGTCCAACGCTGGATCTGGAAACAACAACAGAGCATCTTCACCTGAGGCGCTGAGTGAAAACAGCACCTCAACTAAACTGAAAGCAAGACCAAGACAAATTCACACAAAGTATTGTAAATGACTTACTTTCTGTAACAGTGAGCGTTACAGAGTAGATAGCTTCTCCGTGCTTGTTAGAAGCAATGCACTTGTAGACATCAGCATCTTCCAGGGACAGGTTTTTGATCTGAAGCGGAGGGAATTCATTGCAGGTTGCACAAAATGAAATAAAAAGGCATGCTAAACTGTCACTGTCATTACATCATCGTCTGGTCACTCGAGATGCCACTGCAGTACTTATTTGGATCAGAAGGAGGCAGTGCCATGCTGGGAATAACCAGTAAACATTCAGTGCTGTGCAACTTAACAGTCATCCCTCACCAGAGAAACAGATGGCAAGGGGAGATGCATATGTCAGCACCCACAAGTTAATTGCTTTATAATAGCTATTTAAGCTTCACTTAAGCTCCCAGGCTGGTACAGAGAAAGTGCTAAATCCACTCCAGAGTGGTTATAGATAAAAGGATCAGAGAGTTTTTTTTTTTTCCTTCTAGCTACTTTTGCCCATGATGCATGGAGTGCTGTTGGGGTTGACATCACCAAGATGACAGTGCCCCTCTAGGCTGTACAGAGACACTGCCCTCTGCAGCAGTCTGTTATGGTCACATTCACCTTTTAAAGCCATTTATTTTCTCAGTAAATGCATTTAGATTTAAATGCCTGTGTATGATTAAAAGAAACACTTGCAGATAGTGGTCCAATCACACGCTCGTTTTCATCTGCCAGTAGTCATCAACGAAACGAGTGAAATAACACAAACACTGAGGTGACTCAATTTCTAAAATATTCATTTGATATTAGTCATTATGCAGTTGTATCAAACAGCACAATAAAGGAAAACAAAAGGCCAAGCCATCTGATTTTTCACAGAGAATGAATTAACAAAAACCTCATGTCAGTATCCAGGCTGTTGTTTTTGTTCATTTGCTTTTAAAAGCAAAAGTTGTCAGTGAGATCCTTTAATTATTTAATCACAGGGTACACTATAAACTGTACAGTTATAGTGACAAACCTTGAGTATGTGCTGATGGTTTATGTTGTCATAGAAAGATTTAGTTGTGTCAGAGAGTGGGCATCCACTGGCTCGTTCCCATTTAACACTGGGCTCAGGATTCCCTATCGCCTTGGCCTTGAACACAGCATTGTCACCTATGAATGACAGATCAGGTTAATGAATGTTAGCTTCAGAACAGTGATATGATTCTGATATCCAGAAAGAAATAAAAATACTTAGGTGGCCAGCATATGACCCTGAATTTAAAGCCAGCATCCCAGTGGATAAGGTGTGGTATTACATCATACTCTTCATTAGTAAGGGAAGGGAAATGAATGGATTTCCAGTCTGTGTATGAAAAATATGGTTTAGAGAGACAATATTTTCATAGAAACATGAAAATCCAACACTACTACGTAAATAAGGTGAAGGGACAGAGGAATAGTCTCTACACCCAGATAACTACCACAAACTCACAAAGAGACTTTTGGACTGTTGGAAGAACTGTGTGAGGTTTTTCATAACCCCAAAAATAAAATCAAAACAAACTGGACATCAGAACCAATGCTGGACACAATGTCGACAATTCATTGCAGACCATACTTATATTTTTTGGTCTTGTCCCATCTTACAACCGTTCTGGACTCTAGTGCAACCAACCCCAGATGATTCTGGGATTTGATATTGATTTTACTTGTCTCTCTTTCTACTTGGAAAACATATAGATAGATAAGAGAGGTAAGAGAATAGAAACACGTTACTTTACTAGTTATTGCACAGTAATGATTCAGTTATTGTCCGATGAATTAATATTGCACGTCAACTATGTAGTCAGTGTGTGTGTAGCACTTTTTGTGAGGCTGTATATCTAATAATATCTAATATCTAAGGAACTGGATAACAGGGACAAATGTTTATTAAAGATTCTCATGGCAGCAAGTAAAAAGGCAATAACTAGATCCTGGCTTCTCAGAGAACCTCCCACCTTGAGCCAATGGAAAGAGATTATAAACAGCAGTATGGAACACATAATGTTTAGTTTGCGTTTACAGAAGGAAAAGGGAAATAAATGAGTTACATTCATAGCTGATGAAGAGTCTAACAACTAAAGTTTTAGTCACACAACTGTGAATGTGAATGAAAGTGTATCATCCTGTGGCTCTCTATGTGTATCTTTGAATGTGACTGAGTGACCTATATAAAAAAAAAGTATAAAAAAATAACAACAGTGAGCTGCAGAGTAACTTCTGTTGCTCTCTGTTTTATGAATGATTTTTTATTACATATTAATCATATTGAAGCCATGAGAATAATATTTACTGAACATCAGATCAGTTTCCTCTCTTGTGCCTTTTCCCGTTTTCCTTTTGAGACCAATGAGTTTAAGGTCGAACCATGAATATTAATGTGACGGCTACTCTGCAGCGTTCTGCATAGTGTGTCAGACTATCTTCCACAAGCCTCTAAATTTATAATGGACAAGTAGAGTCTGGGTGAATAAGGCTCAGTTTATGCAGAACAGGCACTAGTACTAGTAGGTTTTCTTTCTGTGGAGGTCAAGCAACACACATACAATTTGTGCTTTGTGAGATCTTTATCAAGATTTTGATCAGAGTTGATTTGCAGTACCGTCACCCAAAAAGACAAATTGTTTTTCTAAAGTTTACACACAGCTGCGAACTTCCCTTGTGTCATCTGAAGTTTCTAGGTAAACTATGGGTGAGGATCTAAAATTAGCTTACACGTAGTTGTCTTCCCGTCTCTAGGGCACACAGTTGTTCATAAAGCCACGTGAAGAGAGATATTAGGGGACGCAAAGGGCGTTTCTTGAAATTTCAAGGTGTTGTGTGAGATGAAAGGAGTGGTTCACCCTCACCTTCTTGGGCAGTGATGGGGCGCAGCTTCTCGTCAAAATCTGGGACAGACTCTCCCTCGGGGATCTGTGTGGATTTCTGTACCTGGCTGAAGGACTCCATTGCAGCTGAGGTCTTACGCTGAGAACCAGAGTGCTCTAAGGGAACATATAAGACATCCACATCATAATCATGTGTTCAAAGGTGAACTATGCTGAAGTTGCCTCACAAGCGAATGTGATATCATTATGACTTTGAATGTTTTTGCGAATATGATATTTTCATCATGACATTCAATGTTTTTGTTGCACTGTAGTGCTGAATATTGTAATTAGTTTTATTGTTTGTCTGTATTTGAGCTTAAAGTGATGGCCTGACATCATTTAGTCCCCAGTGTGCCAACCAGTCCTGCATAATGGGACAGTTGAGAAATGTCAAATAAAGCTTTATTTTAACCATCTTATATTCATCAACATGACATTTGCTCATTGTAATGATGAAGGATGCCCCTTCATGCCATGTCTCATAATTAAAAAAGATTACATTAGAGAGCATGTTAGATGGGGAGAAGATGATCTTGGTGGATAGTTTCTACCTTCCATGGTCCTAGACAAGCCCTGCGAGACTTTTCGCAACTTGGTGGAGCTCATGGAGGAAGTTAAGGTAGAGGAGGTGGAAGAGGAGGACATTTGCATCTCTGACATCTGTCTCATTTGACACATCTGTTGTTCCATCTGCTCCATTCTGCCCCCAGTGGCCTGGAGAAGCTCTGCTGCCATGATGTCGATGCTAAGGTGGTGCCGATGTGTGCCTGGTTGTGACAGATGCAGATAGAGAAATCATAGATTTACAACTGGCAGACAATACTCATTTGACTCCTTAATTAACTGGGTCTTGTTGTATATCAGCTTTTTTATTGCATCCAGTAGATAAGAGGGACCAGAGGGACAGAGGACGTCGTCTAAATACAGACACAGATTCAGCTAATATCCTATAGTGTACTCAGACAGCAAAAGAGGATGTTCAGAGCAGACATACACTTGTGTTTGTGTACTTGCATGCGTGTGAGAGTGTTTTTGTGTGCGTGTATGTATTGAACACACATCTTCACTCAGGTAATTGGGTTTGTGTTTCCAGCAGCATGTACCAAAAATGATTGAAACTGGCCTCCCTTCCTCTGCTCATCCCTCACCCTTTCTGTACTCTATCATCCTCCTTTCAACAGTGACTACAATAGTCCTTTTCCTTTGCCGGGCTCACAGAAAAAGATCCAATTAAAAAGGTAATCCACACACCTCCTGTGTGAGATAAAGCATCGTGTTTGTACCACTGATGAACTGTGCTCTCCCTTTCTTACTTTAAATCTGGATTCCTCTCTCATGCCCAGTACCCATTTCTTTTATTCATTATGTGTTGAAGCTGCGCATCTTTGTTGTGTACGTGCATCTTTGCCGGAAAAAGATTACACACATTACAACTGTTCAATGCCATGTACGAGAAAAAGTGTCAAGCTCCATCTACTCTAAAAATGTATCACTCAGTGTACCTACTTATGAAACGGCAACGCTCACATGAAGCTTAGTGTGCATAATTACGTCTATACTTGGTGAGTCAGTATAACACTGTACAATTCTTTAAGCCTGGTTTTAACGTGTACATGTGGATTTACAAGCCAAAGGAACAATTAGCCACAAGATTAGTCTCTGAATGTTAAATGTAAATGTTGCTTCCTGCTGTAAATACGCCACATGTTGCGATAAGTGAGCTAATTAGTTCTGTAAGCTTTGATACCTAACAAAGGAAGTTGTTTTTAAGCTGCACCAGCAAACCCTTTGATGGTATAACTCTACAGTCAGTCTAAAAGGAGTAGCAATTGACTCAGAGCTACAAAGTGCTGAACAGGTTGCTGTCTCGCAGCAAGTGGAACACAAGAACATCTCTTTTTCCTCCCTGCCTCTCTGCCTCTTTGTTCAGTGTCCTTGATCTCTCTCTCTTTTTTTCTCGCAGCATCCAGCATGGCAAATTGCAAAAGGTTTTTTTTTTTTTTTAACTTCCCCCTTCGGCTTTATTATTTCCACCCCTCCCACCAAAAAAAAAAAAAAAAAAAAAAGACACACACCCAACTTACTTGTTACAGCAAAGCCTTTACTTCCTCACCGATTTAGTCTACGCCCCAGGTTTCTGGTTTAAATGTTTTCAGAGCAAATGTCTTCTCTTATGATGTTGTTAATCCACACAGCGCTCCCCTCGCAGTGGTCCTCCACTGCTTTCTTCGTTGCTTTTTGGTAGATGAGCCAAGGCTAGAGTACTCAGCTTTAACACCTGCTGTGTCCTGTCTCTGGACAAATAAGGCTCTGATCTGTCCTGTGTTTGCCAGGCAAGGCTGTTCTAAGCTGGACTAATGCATCATGCTAATATTTCCCACTGGTCTAGGTTTAAACGTCCACTATGGGCTGTCTCAGGCTTGTATTTTAGAACGCTAACGTTCTCCAAAAAGCATGTGGTGATGGAGAGTTCCTAGCAGGTTCTGCCTCTGATGCACATCTTCTGTGTTCAGTATCAGCGGTCTCAGTCATCATTAAAAATGCAGCAGTCTAAAACAATAAAAAAATAAATTACAAACAGTTTTATCTTATCAGTCTGTGACCTTGTTTGTACTTGCCTCTGGGTGAGGTTTACACCATCAGTTGAGAGCTTGTCAAGCACTGAAGTTATCAAGATAGGGCATCAATGGGACAACGCCTGTAACACATGATAAACCAGCAATGCAGCTAATTAGTAATCACATGTAGGTTACAGAATACACTGTAAAATAAATAATCATATGAATACAGACTGAATTTCTATCTCATATATATGTACATTTTTTTGCATGCCATTACTGCACATTATTGCATACTAATAATAATGTATCCAGTCACACTGTTACATCGATTAAATACATATTTCTTATCAAAAGGATATTTGCTGTGTTACTTTAGCTGGGAAGAAGAATTGAAGAATCAAACTTTAGTGTTAAAGTAATTTTGCTGCCAATCTAGCTACAGTTCACACACTGCAGCTAATAAAGCTAAATGTCAATAGGTTAGGCTATAGGAGATAGATTCAGAGTGATGTTTCCCACATTACTGAACTTCAGATTATGTGCAGATATTTAAAAGGCTTCATCAATATTACACATGCTGGCACATTAGCTTTCTAATCGTTTTTTATCAGTCCACTATAGGACTATGACCCTTCTCTTTATCATTCATGGTTCATGGAGTGTCTCACATTTGGTAAATGCAATATGACAGCGTACACAGAAAGCTGTAAATTGTAAGGACAGAAAGCTAAGCCAAGAAAGATGAAGTCAGCAGTTAAAGGCATGGTGGCATGAATACACTTTTTCCACTGCAGCCAGTTTGACATGAAAAAGTAATCAAGGTTCTGCTCCATTTATTGCAGAAGAGACTTTCCAGTGAGTCAACACGCACCACAGCAGCACCCTGACTCTGTTTGACTGGAATGGAACAGTACCCTAATTATTATCATTGGCAACACCTGTGTTTACCTTATGATTTCACGTCAATGAGCGTTAACAGTGTGTAGCTTTAGGCTGGTGAGTTTGACGTCCCAGAGTTTTCTGCTTCTCATTTGATGCCACTGAGAAAACTAATACCTTAGAAGTGTCCCCTGATGTCTTCAACACAGAAACACTCATCTAAGGAGTCATTTGTGGCAAAGATAGTCAAAAAAAAAAGAAAAACAGGACTGCTAACATGACTGCTCTTAAATGGTTGCGCCCAAGAGCACAAGAAGGAGACGTGACCATAACAAGCCACAGAAAGACGAGGTTTACTCTTATTTTAGGCATTTTAAAATGAAATCGTCAACTTAAGCAGGAGAAAATGTTTCACAAATTAGTTTGCCAAATGTATCTTACATCAAATTGCCCTGGCAAACATTTACTCTGTAGGGGTCTTTTGTTAAAAATTGTTGGACCACGTATCCATAAATAAAGTTGAAATAGCTCAAATTGGGTATTATTCTTTAACCAAATGAAGCAAATTTAATGTGTAGCATTTGAGAAATGTCTTATTTTACAGTCTGGGTGTAATTCAGTAGCATTTTCTGAATTACATGACACTTTATCACTGTTGTGTTTATTCAGTTACACATATCACATTCCCTTGAGGTTATGTTCTCATGTTGGCCAAACTCAACTGGATATATTGACCTTGAAGCAGTTTGTGTAAATGTTTGCTAGTACTAAGACGTTTAATGGTTGTAAATATGTCTGTAAGAGAGTGTCTACATGCAACACAAGAGCTGCTATAGGTTTTGTGGGTGTGTGTCAATGTATCTATGGGCCTGTGTGGGTACATGTAAATACATGATAATATCTGTATAACATTGAAATAATGTGGGTAGAAACATCGATATAAGAAAAACGTTCAGCTACTCCACCAGATGTTGTATTGACCTCCGGGACAAATGTTGATTGGATGTCTGATCAATGTCAACATGTTTACTGCAGCATAAAAGCCCGACCAATGTCATTTCTACTCCCACTCCTCCAGTTAAGTTACATGAGAGGCACAAATTAGAGCTACAGTGGGGCTGTAGCTTCACTGATTAATACTTGGTAGATTGTAAAATGGAAAATAACGGATTTTATTTTCATTGATTTACTGTATGGCACAGTATTATTCAAATTACAGTACATGCACCTGTTTCTGGAAAGAAAATCGAGTGTAGTTTCTTACTTAACTCCTCCACACTATGGCAGGAGATGCAACGGTTTGTCAGGCATTGCTGTTTTAATGTATTCAGACCTGAACTGGGGTGGCAACAACAGATGCTTGGTGAGACTAAAAAATTGCATTTATCACTTACCTGTGTTCTTTTTGCAGAATTCAAACCTACATCACAGTCAGTCTTTGTTTGGTGGGGACATGAATATCTTTGTGAGTACATTGTCACTTGATTTTGAATTTGAGTAACCCTATAAAATACGTTTAATGATTATTTAGGTAGGTACACGAAAAGGTGTAGTTAGGGAGGGGCATGAAAGAAACAAATCAAGAAATAATTGGCAATAATAAGCAACATATCTGACACTCATTTCTTAAATCAGACCCGTTTGACTTTGACTTCTGGTATATTGTGGCTTGGTGTAGTTGCAAGGTTCAAGGTTCAAGGGGGGTTTTATTGTCATTTCAACCATATACACAGTAAACAGTGAAACGAGACATCCATCTTGTTGAATTCTTCCTCGCTCTCATGAGCTTTTTTTTTTACAGCTTTTCCACAACGAGGTAATGAGTGCTGCTCATATCACAGACGATCGACTTCAGGCACGCACATCCAATACATGTTGACTAAATATTCCGGCCTTGGCTTTTATGGTCTCACTTAATGTCAAATTTGAAATTCAGCAAATATTCCTCATTTAATGGGATTGAAACAGGCTCATCATCTTAGCTAGGTAATACATGAATGTTTTATTACAAGCCTGGACTACTTGTCAGGGATATACTCTTTGAGGTGACAGTAGGGAGCATTTAAATGTGATTGTTTGGCTTGACAGAGTGAGTGAGAGAGAGAGAGAGAGAGAGAGAGAGAGAGAGAGAGAGAGGTTGATGTAGAGAAAGAAGGAGAGATAGACATAGAGAGCCCCATTGGCATTACTTCTCTCTAATCCTCTTTGTGCTACACCTGGCTGGCATACTAATGATGGAGAAATGACCTAGATTTCTGTCTTAGCACATTCACACTTGCAGCACAAAACATAACAAATGAGTTGGTTGAATTTATTTAGTGCAACTGCAGTTTTTTTTTAGTTTTTCTGTCATCCTTGAAACTATGAACGGATCCAAGCATGGACATTCACTTTTGATGAAAGACAGACCGTAATGCTGCTACAGTCACTTTGGTCTCAGTTCTTTGAGCTTCTTCTGTTTCTACTTCAACATGAATACAATCTGTGAAGAAGATTGTCGACAAAACTCAAATGTTTGATGTCTTTTGATATGTCCTTGTGACAGTATCCTCAGAAGGAAACACTATTATAACTAAGAAAACTTGAGAAGCCAGAATTTTACATGGTTACAGCTAATCCAGTACTGGCAGCAGATCTATTTTTACTGTTGCCATGTTTAGATACTTCACCTGTTCGGATGGGGATGTAGCTTGCAGTGTAAATCACTAAATGGCAATGCATAGCAAAGCCACTGACAAGCTCTTCCATTCCAAAGAGGAAAATTCTAGTAGCTGCAGGGCAAAGTTTAGGTCGACGAGGAAATGAGCGAGGGGACGTTACTCTAACTTTATGTAGACCCACTCAGAAAAGAAATCTGCAGAATGCTGTTTAATATGGCAGCAGCTGTAGCTATGTGATGTTAAACGCTCCATCTGAAGTGCACATCTCTGGAGACATCTAATTTTCAAATCTGTCCAGCCGTATTTGGAGAAAACAGCTGCAGATGAGTGCATGTGTCTGTTTTTGGTATGTGTTTAGTGTACGGGGTATCGGTGGCTGAATGTAGTAATGATTAAAGTCAGATTCCTAAACTTTTCACTAATGAAGCTTTAACTTTTAAAACATATTTACTGTTCCTTTGTATTTGTACTGTAAGTGTCTGTTTGCGTGTACTTGTTGCTGAAGAATATATGTACGACTGTACTGAGAGAAATATTCACATTTAACCAAAGTGTAGACAACACATTTTCCCATTTCTTCCCTCTTCCTCAAGTATGTCTCCTCTGCTCTGATCTGCACTCCTCTCAATTCACCTTTCCTCATCTCCACTCCACTTTTCTACTCATTCCTGCACTTCACCTCCCCCCATCTCCTGTTTCCCTCATTACTCATCTGTAAACACCAAGGAATGTTATTTCCCAGAAGGAAATTCAATAGGGCACAGTGAAGCAGGAAGAAATGCCATGCTGCACCTGTTTTGGGAGGAGGAAGCTCAGGCACAGAGGGTGGGCAGAACTGATCTGGTGGGGTGCAGGAGGCAAAACCCCTTAATCCCTGTGACATTTTAGCTCAGACCTCTCATCAAAGCTTGTGAGCTGCTGTGCTGCCCGGGTAAAAGAAAGGTTGGAGGGAGCAGAGGTAGACAAAGGCAGACAAGCAGATGTTGGATTAGTAAAAGGAGATGGAGAGGAGAATTTTTTTTAATGCTGAAAGTCTCGGATCAAATGAACTGTTAATTAAATCTGCAGAAGAGGCGATAAAGAGGTCAGTTTCTTCTCTCTCACTTGTCTGAGTCACATCTTCCCTGCTCAAGATGCAAACACCGTCACGCCCTGACATGATGCTCTCTGCATACTGAGTCCCCTAGTGATGCTTTCCCCTTGGTTGTGCTCAGTGGTATCATAACTTCAGTGCCACAGTTTGACACCTGTCACAGCCAGCCAGGCATTCAGTCCTCCCTGTGGGTTTGGTTTCTGTGATACAGCTCCACTATCAGTCCCCACCTTGAACACCCCTCTGCCCATATCATTCCACTGCATGCTGTCACCCCCTTCTTCTCCTCCTGGATTCATCCAAGCATTGAGATCCCTGGGGGTGTGGGTCGGGGTACGTAGGTGCTAAATGTTTCTGCAGAAATTAAAGAAAAGGGAGGTGGAGAGGGAGAACTGAAAAAGACACGTACCTGAATATGAAAGTGTTTCACAAGTGTTTCATAATATGAAAACCTTTCCCTTTGCCAATTTACACCTTCTCCTTGCACCAATATCCAATAAACGGTACCATACACACCGTGTGAAACTTCCTAATGAGAGTTAAAAGTGTGCAGGTCCCCTGCTGTGCGTTGGATGCTTGCCTGCCCTAGGATGAAACAGAAATAAAAATGCGCAGACAGACAAAATGTCAGGTACACGAACTGGGGAGAAAATAGACTTTTCTTTTTTTTTGGTCTTCTGTCTGCCAAAAACAAGTCCAATGATCAAACTGAAATGAACAGAATCAGGACCCTCAAATAGCCCATGATAATGTCCCTGCAGCCAAGGAAAAAAAAATGGTGCATGTAACTATTTGATTACACACTTTGGATGACTTTCAAACCTCAGTGTGAGTGATGAAATGCCTTCAGTTTTCCTTGCAACAGCCCAAGCAAGGTGAACGCTCTGAGGTTTTTGTTTCAGCGTAAATGATGTTTGGCTGAGGTCACTCTCTAAGTACTCATTTCAGTATGGCTCAGATGAATACCTGAACATTTCATTTATGCCCAGTGTTTGCTCTGAAGATTACATTATTAATTCACTGAGACGGAGGATTACAGTTTGTGGTCCGACTGATTCAGAAGGCAGCAGCATAGGACAAACTATATTGAGGTCGTATTCTTATAGACCAGGTTGCATGCCATTTGATCCTTTATCTACATTCAGAGTGGCATCAAGTGATTTATCATGGCTACAGCTGGGTGACTTAAACTGCATATAAACAACATATCTGGTGCATTTTATCAACCTAAGGCAAATGAAACATTTAAAAGAAGACTTGCTCTTTTGAGTTTTATCTCCCATTTGTTTTTACATCTTTTTTGCATTTTGTGTTAAAGTCCTTACACGTCCATTGCACATCACCACAGATGTTCTCACTTAATCTGCCTAATGGGACATCTTCTCATGCAGGACTGCGTGGGTGTGTAGTGATTGACATCTCCCTCAATCTCTTGTTAAGTCTGGCATCACCTGTCAGGATGGGACGATTTATACGATTTGATTTATCTCAGTGTCCTAGTTCCATAACTGTAACTAACTGTATACAGTATATACTATCAGTGCTTGACGAAGTACTCAGATTCTGAGTAAAAGTAGAAATACTATGGTCTTAAAATACTCCATTACGATTAAAAGCAATACATTTTAAAAAAAATCTAAAAATAGAGAAGTGAGAAATGTAATTTTTAAATAAGTTTTTGTATCACTAACAAATGCATGTATGAGTATTTTAATGTTGAAGTTTGTCAATGTGAAGCTAACTCTAGTATACTGTATATTACAGGGTAGATTAGTGCATCACATCATGTCAGCATATGTTTTCATGTAAAAAGTAACTACTAACTTTAAGTATTAAATAAATATAGTGGTGTAAAAAGTACATTTTCCTAAGCCACTGTAATATCTATAGGAAGGTATATTTTCTTTCTCAAGAAGTAAACACAAAATCAACAATGATAAAACAATGATACAGTCCTTGCATCATCAGGCATTGATCAGACTGCGACTTAAACTAAACTTCAGAGTTTTTCAAACCTTTTTCACAGCAGCCATTTTGACATGAAACAGATCAACACGGGTGTTTCCAATGATACCAATTAAGGTTTTGTTCCATTTAGTGCAGCAGAGCCTTTCCAGTGAACCAACATGCACCACAGCAGCACCCTGACTCTGTTTGACCTGAATGGAGCTGAACTTTCATTAGTATCATTGGTAACACCTACTGTTTCATGTCATGTCATGTGGCTGCTGTGAAAAAGGTCTATTGTGTAATCTACGATTAGTTTTAAATAGCCCAGCTGTGGAGGTTTATAGTGTTATAGAGGTGCAGGAGAATAGTGTCCATAAACAGTACACTCAGAAATCATTTTTCTAAGTCTGAGCACAGTACATACTGGAAACCTGCTTTGAATTAGTATGTAACAACTGTTATTCTATTAGTACACTGGGTTTGCTGACATCATTATTCCCAGCAGAGCTCCACCCAACACCAACCTGAGCAGAAGTCTGAAAGGCCAAAATAAATTAAAACAACTGCGAGCAAAAAGGTTTAAATATTGGTCATTTTTATAGCAGACATTTTGACTTGTCATAAAGCACAGGGGGAGTTAACGTTATTGATGGCTCGGCTTAGTTAGATATGTTCCAGATCATCTGATCTGATCTTTATTAGGAAACCTAAATGGTTTAGAGCCTTCATTAAAGGAAGCTGCCTTTTCCTGCTATGACAAAAAGGAAGAAGTAAATACATTAAAATAGAACTATGAATAAGACTACAAATCTGTGCACTCTGGAAACAGTCCAAACGGCATATGAACTTGTTATTTCTCTACTTGTTTTACTTGCTTTTTTTTTTTTTTTTAAACACAAGCAGTCTGGCTTTAACGATAAGCTCAGTGAAGACCAAAGACTGTGCTGCCTAATGTAGTCATTGCTCTTATCTTTAACCAGAGGGCGGCAGTCAAGCGCGCATCCTGAGCGCGTCTGCAGGGTGTCACACACACACACACACACACACACACACACACACACACACACACACACACACACACACACACACACACAGCAACCAGGTTACATTATGTTGAAATTACAGTGTAACGCACTGCAACCTCAATTTAGGAAATATTATTTCAGCCAAATTAAAATCATGAATATGAACATTTCGTCCTACCTTTTCTTTAACACATGGGGCTGAAGTTGAATTTAACAACAACAAAGACAAAGGCAAATGTCATGTCAGACCAATTAAAATGTCACACACATGCTCACCTGCTTAATTCAGAAGGGATTCAATGCAGTTTGAGAAAACCTTTTATTCTAAACTAGTATGAGAAATCTTGTGTGTTTTTCTTTTTAAATTTATATATTTGAGTGGCCCCGCACTCACACAAAGCGATCATCTCTATCCACAGACAATATTTCAATTCATTATATAATAATAATATAATAATTAATTAATTATAACAATTGAATTTTATGAGTTTATCTCCTGAAAAATCAATCAAATCAATGCTTGAATTCAGAGGAAAAGGTTAGAATAAAGCTTAACAAGTTTCAGGACGTGTTCAGCTATTGGATGATGGATTACACTGGTACCAAGCTACGGTGAGCGCAAACCCTTGTCATCCCGCCTCCTCTGAACCCTTTGCGGGGCTCTAATTGGACGCCTCACTTGTCATTCCCCCTCCAGCCCAGGTTAGGTTGCTCTGCACCGTTAAGATGCTCAATTGATGGGCGTACGGAGCTGTGTGCAGTGAAAGGAGATACTGTTATGTGTTTCATTGTAGCAAAACAAAACCATGTTCTATCCTGGTTCTGTCACCGCTTGTTGCAGGTTTCTCCGCGGCACCCATCCTGGAGCCCAGCTGCTTTTTCCTCCCTGTGCGCGGTGACAAGCGGGTTGGACGATGCTATTGCGGCGTTTTAAAGGGAAAAAAAGCTCCTGATAGAATAACAACACAAGGCAGTGCATCCGCCGCTAGCCCCACACATCAGTGTTGATTAGTTTAATCCGGATGAGGTTATTCGTTCGTGATCGCGTGGACTCGGACACCGCAGGTACTTTGGGGAGAATTTGGGTGAAACGCACCTGCCGCGAGAGAACGGACCAACCGGAGCACATGGACGCCCGCACCCTGGACCTCAAATCGGACAGTCACATCTGAGTATTTCTATCCAAAAAAAAAAAAAACCTCCTTGCTACGACGCCATGGAGCGTTCGCAGTTTTTTTTGAATCGGTGTAATATTTATCCGTCGCTGGGCTTCAAGCCAACCCGAGTATGAGGATGACAGCTGATCGCCCCTCCTCTCCCAGCAGGACTTAAATAAAAAACGCGCTCCATCTGAATCTGAAGCCACAGTCTCAGTTTCAGCTGTGTTTAACAATAGATGGAGCGCGCATGGGGGCTGTGACATTTCGCCGATCGCCCACCTTGACCTTTCTCTGATCGGGTTACCTTCACGCACACTTGGCATTCTTATTCCAACGAAGGTCCCCTTTATTTTTATTTTATTTTATTTTTTTGTATTTAACTTGTAAAGATTACATTGTTGTGCAGGAAAACGAAGAGATGCTCTGTCCGATCACCTCTCCTCCACACGGAAACTACATTCCTCTTCTTGCTCTTTGGTACTTTGCGCTAAACCCCCCTCTCCATGCCCGGGGATGATCCTTGAGTAGCCGATAAAATAATCAGCGTCGCGGTGTCAGCAAAGCCTTGAGCTACAAGGGATTTGTGTAGATTATCGCCGGACTGCTATTTTGTTCCTCTGGCCACACTCTCAGCTGAACTTAGCAGCTTTTGATCTGCAGCCTTTTCCTTGCTGCCCCCTCTATCTCTCTCTCTCTTTCTCTCTCTCTCTTTCTCTCTCTTTCCAGACGCCTGGGAACTCCAGCAGGGAAACCTGTTTACAAGCCACGCTATTCATAGGGAAAGGGGGGAAACCGGCTTGCATTCATAAGCAATGACTGCCACAGAGGTGTTTGGATTCAGATCTGAGGATACGACGAGTTTGTCGCCACTGTCCCCCCGTGGATCCGGGGAAATGAGACGCGCCTCAAGCTGTCTGTAGTTAACAGTCCCTGTAGTGGTCGGGTCACATGCCGTCGCTGTGACCGGGAGAGCTCCATTAGTAAAGAGCCTCGGACAGCCGGAAACAAAACACAGCAGCAGCAGCAGCAGCAGCAGCGATAGATCGACCACTTTCTCCACCCGTTTTGATTAACTACCGGGCAGCTACCGGAGGATGTTTGAGCCAGGATGCTGCGCTTCCCCGTGAAGAAGATCCGGAAGCAGTTCAAGCTCCTTCTGCTGCTGGTTCTGCTCACCTCCGCCGTGTGGTTCACCTACCTGCACATCAACCAGGGCAAGACCATCAAACTCCACTTCAACTACGGGAAAGGTAAGGTTTGATATGGATATGAACCATCAGTCCCTTAACAGACCGAGCCTTTATGAATACCTCAGGAGATAATACTATAAAGTGCTGTAACAACACTATAAAGTCACCACAGAGTACGATTGGCTCCTGCAGGAATAATATAAGAATATTAAGGTGACATAACAGGAGATAATAATGCTATAAAGCATAATAAGGCCATCATAAACCCACCACAGGAGATACAGGGGAAAAGAATTACAGATCATATAACTTATAATGAGACCAGTATAAAGATTTAATGCATATAAAGACATATTAAGTCCCTATTATAAATATTATTATTTGCATGGATGTATGACAGATGTGTCCGTGAAACAAATGACTGCCCTCCAGCCTCTCACATCCTGATTGTCCCCCCCTTGGGAATGGATGTGTTGGACCAGAGGCAGCATGTCCTCATAAATTAACAATAGTTTCCTTCTCCAGTCTAAGTAAAGTGCACTGTGGTGTTGGGTCAGGTCGAAAGCCAGATCTCCGCCTTCAACATTAATAATCAAAGAGCTGTTCATGAAGGCGGCCTCGGAGGTCACCGGCATGCCACTCAGGCTCGGAAAAATATTAGGGATTGGGGAGAGATGGCAGCTCTCCACCTGCTGCTCCGATGCTGCTGTGGATGCTGCTGTATATTATGCAGGAATAACAACTATTAATGAAAAAAATACCGGTAACAGGTGTAACGTACCATCACCTACTACTAGATATAACATGGGATGATGGTGTACTCTATTTCCTGCAGCTGTCTGTGTAAAGTGATACCCAATGATTATGATGTCCTTGAAGAGTGTACGCTGCGTGTGCGCGCGCACACACACACACACACACACACACACACACACACACACACACGATGTACTGACACACAGGGATCATTTCATTGTCTGATCTCAGCCATGGGGGTTTTCCCAGTGACAGACTGGATTTAGTTTTCTGATGATGATGAGTTCTTAGTGATACTGACGGCTGAAGGCTGCCACTCTTCGGCTTCTTGCAAGTTTGTGTCAGGTTCTCTGTGAAAAAATCCCAAACAGCTTTGCTGCAATGAGTTTAGCATTTATGAAGTGTATATTATTCTATACATCTATATATGGGTGTATATGGCAGACCTCTCTCAAGAGAAATAAACAGAATAATGTATATTATAAGCTGCATAAAGGCCAAAGTTATTGCAGGGCTGTTGCGTTGTGTTGCACTATGTTGCACAGGTGCTCAGGATATTGTTTTCACACTCATTCGATTAACTTGTACAACCAGATTTACTGGATATCACTGTGTACTATGCCAGAGAGCATGACAATCACCTTTTTATTCTCTGAGCCTGACGCATGCCGGTATTTTTAATATTTCCCTGTTCCTCATTTAAGGATTACTTATAATAGTCCCTCTTTGTGACTCGTCTGCTGCAGCGGTCTGATGAAGAAGGAAGCTGTTATTCTGTGGTGTGCTGGACTGTATGTCTAATTGACTGTCCTCCATTTACCAGGCATCTGAGCAGGTCAAGTCACTTAACCTCTTATGAATAACACGTCCCCACTCGCACCAAGGGTTTCTAAGTGAGATGTAGCCATTACTGAAAAATGGGGCTCCATGAAGTGTGTAAATATTCATATCAGGCTGGCAGTGTTTTTGCCACATGAGAATCTTCATTGATTCTTCGCACCAAGGTGGGGCAGGTAGAAAATAATGTAATTTCATTTCTGGCCCGAGTACCCCCTTATTTAAATATGAAATGACAATTTGTCAAATTTGCATTTCACTTGTCCTTGTTTTGGTGGAAATTAGATTCATCTCAGTCAAATCCTCCACTTGAGCAAACACAGGTATCAGACAGATTGCAGCGAGCGCTTCATCAAATAGATAAAGCGCTAGTTGCATGTGACCAGCACACTTATGAGAGATGTAAACATGTTGGCATAAAGTGCCCCACCGAGGCTGCATCGATCTAATTGTGAATAATGATTTGAAAAGCGCGTCGGAGACTGTTTACAGCAGAGGGTTTTGTACACAGTGTGTCAAGTGTTTCGAACTTCAGTTTACTCACCTCAATGTGCTCATGTGTTGGTTGACTGGGTCAACATAATGAGGAAGCAGAAGCCTGAAACTTTGAGAAGAGGCTTTCTTTAAGGTACCCTGTGGAGTCTTTATGACAAACTAACATGGTTTTGTGTACTTTTAATGTTTGAACGTGGTGGCACATGAAGTGAAGTTTCACAACCGTTTTGTAACCTGACTGCATCAGACATTTACAGAGTCAGTCAGACAGTCTTGCCATTGTGGTTTTTCAAGTCAACAGTCACTTGCTGGCAGGTAGATACATAACATAGACACTAACATAAGTAAAGGAAAGTATCTGGCTGAACTCTGTTGACTTGCTGATAAAAATATGGGTGTAGCCGTGAAAGGAATGCATGCTGGTTACCTTGTTCAAACTTCAAATAGAAAAGCCATTTTCCTGGCTGGTGACATTTACGTGCAAAGGATTTTTCCGGGTATAAATGAGACATGACATTAACCCCATTACATTACCTAGTCTTCACAGGCTAATGGAAAATGCATGATTAACATCACTTTACATAGTTGAATAAGTTGATGGACACATCATTACTCAGAAGTCACATGTGGTCAGTAATATCAAACTGTGGTTGATAGACAAAGGCAAATGAATTACACAGAAGTGTCATCAGGTCGGTTTGATTCAGAGTTGTCATCATTCAGAGCACTGAGCCAGCCACAGCCATATTGAAATGGACCATCATTTTCTGCCACTAAATTATTCAGCACAGGATAGAGCTGCGTGATAGACTGCTGATAGAAAAGTGATGGGCAGCCCACTCACCTTTTTGTGATTTTATAGAAAGTAGAGATGAAGACGGGAGAGAGGAATCCAATATCAGGGAGATGATAGCACACATGAACGTTAGACCGAGAAGTGAGGAACTTGACTACGTAATGATTTTTCCGAAAGGTTGAAGTTACTTCCTACCATACAAAAAGTCTCTGCTTGAGGAAAAAAAAAATGTGGATGAGGAACTTTTCCCTCCATCACATTATGATACAGACAGAACAGAACAATGTTGATTTGCTTTGTCTATGAATGTGTCATTTACATATCCCGCATGCCTCTCATTTATGAATAGGCCACTCAAAGGAATGTAATTACAGCACAATGAGCTATAGCAACATGGCTTTTATGAATGTGTAGGTTTTTCTTAGGGCATTGTAGTTTTCCTAAAAGCCAAGGTAGCAGCTTTGATGAAGGGGAAAGCCAAAAAGGTATAATTAAATAGTTTTTAGATTGCACACTGGCCAGACTGGCCTTATTTAATCAGAATTTCAATGAGAAAGTGTGTTGGCAGGCAGCGCTGCGGTGCATATTAGATGAGTGCCACATCTATGCGGCCACCCAGTTGTACAACAGCCCCCCTGTTTTCCAGCATCAACAGGTCCACTGAGGAGGAGGTGGAGGAGAAGGAGGAGGGCTGGCTGCTGCATACAGGCCTCTATTGATTAACTATGATTGCACATGTAGAGGCACGCACATATGCATACACTTAGCCGTCCCTGCACAAACACACAAATTTGTTGCCTGTATATTTGTGAAATAGAACATACACACACACACACACTTCCATATCATCTCTGCTCTGAAGGGATAAGGAGGAAGTTGGAGAGGGGAAGTCTCAGGGGCCTCGACAGATTGGCTGCTTGGTTGCCCATGGAGACAACATATGGGAGAGGAGCGTGCTGGGCCGGTGAGATGTTTCAGAGCTTATTTTATCAAGGCCGGTGCATTCACAGGTTTCGAGGAAGCTTGAATTTGTTGAATATCCGGTGAGAAACTAGAAATATAAGGGAAACAACTTGTGGATGCATCGTGTCTGTATTGTATTAATACACTGTGATGGAAAAGTATAGAATCACCCGAAGAACCACACATTCACATTTAAACACATGGATATAGTTACGGTTCAGTATCAAGTTGGATTTGGCTTGTTGTTGTATCTCAGCACCAACACCCTCAGGCTGGCTTGCTGTCATGGTAACCATGCCCTCAGATGTCACTTTTCCTAATTTTAGCTCTTGTGGTTCTCACGGTCGGTCAGCTTTACCTCGGCCAGAACCACTCTGCCGGCAAAATGGTAACAGACACCACCTTGGTGTGTGTTTGTACGTGTATGTGTGTGTGTGTACGCTCTTAAAAACGTACATAATACCTTTTCTTCTTATTATTTATTCATGGAACGATGAATATTGTCAATTTGATTTGTGAATAATGCAACTACTAGGTGCACATTGGCACCTTTGATGAAACGGAACTGTTGTTAATGGAAGAAGGAAGAACGGAACAAAAAGACGTAAACAACCTGCATGCTTAGTAAAAAGCAATTTCCGAGGCAGTCACGTTGTATATCTTAGGTGTGTTTTTGAGTGGAATTTAACCGCTTTTATAGGAACACCGAGCCCAGCGTGGGTGCAGTCTACAGGTCTGCATCAACAAAGTGGTTTGGGCATATTAAACTAGGAACACGTCTGAACCCAGCTGGGTGGTGCAGCTTTTAAAGATTGCTTCCATTTAGGAAAGCTGGTCCTTCATATCGCCGTGGAAGAGCTCTGTTAATGAAATTGAAAAAAAAAAGAAAAGCCTTTCATCGGGAGAAATTCTGAATTTAGTGAATTATAAAATTGTAGCTGTACTAATGTGGTGATTTATATTTTTTTTAGAGCCATACTGTTTGGCTGACATAACAGAAATATGTACAAGCACATCAATTGATTTCCATTTAGAAGCTGTTGCTGCAGAAACTGTGATGTTTTTAGTGCTTTGATCAGAAAATGAAGAACTAGAATATTATAATCTGATTCTTCTGTCACCTACCCATGAAAAATGATGTAGATATAATAATACCAATACAGAAACTGCATTATGTATGGAACAGTCACTTTAGTTGAAGGAATATTTGACTCCTCTCTCATTTAAAGGGCCTTGTTGTAAAATTATATGCATGGGGCAGTCACTCCATTGTTAATTCGTGTCTGGGGAGCTGGGAAGGGGACTGTCAGAAGCTCAACCATGAATCTGCCCCACAGCTTATCTGACCAACCCAGTAAATCTCTCTCTCTGGGTAATTCCACAGTGAGGATGAACGATGTCCCCATAACAACTCGTTGTGCGTCCTCAGTGTGCCGGGATGCTGGTGGAGGTGGAGACAACAGAAGGATTAAGAGAGGGACATAAAACCTCACACTCTTCTTATGTGCATATCCGTTTGCTGATATTTCATTGTTAATGTCATATTTATGCACTTACTCATTCTCATGCACACATGCATTTGTAAAAAAAAAAAAAAAAAATGTTCATACTTCCCTTTGGTCATTTAGCATTCTCTGTTTTCTCGCTAAAGCAAATGCAACAGAATTTATAACAGCCTTAAAATATTTCACACCCAGGATGTGTTACATTCACATACCCACCGAGCATTTCACAACGCAAGCGCTACATGTAAGGCTAACAGATGTGGATACAGGATTGAGAGATGGAGGGTGTCTCAGTTGGAAGGTGCACAGAAATAGTTAGATAAACACGAGTCCAGAGTGTGTTAACCTCTGGGTTAATGAAATTTCTGTTGACGTGCCTAACAAGCCACCATCAAGGTAGCAGCTCTGCCCCATGCAGATTAGAGTTTGGCTCACTTTGCCGCAGGAGATTTGTCTTGTGTGTGTTTGTGTGCGTGTGAGTTAGTGAGTGAAACGGAGAGATTTAGTGTAAAAGAGAGGCAAAGTATTCCTGTGATGTAGTTTGTTTTTTTTCCAAAAGTGTGTTATTGCATGTGTCTGCAAGTGCGCACCTCCCCGATCCCACTGCCGTCTGCACTTTAGCCCCAGTGTTTAGCCGAGCAGAAGAGGAAGCAGCTGAATGATGGCACTGTCTGCCCGCTGGCACACTCGCTGCGAATGGGGGACGAGCATTTGAGGAGGGAGGAGGGAGGAGGGACAGGGCAGAAGAAGGACGCCCTTCTCACGCAACAGGTGGGACATGGAGCAGGATGCATCAGGGGAGGATGTGGCTGTGACTTACAATAAACTCAGCCCTTCACGGTGCACGATCAGTATAATCTGTTTATACATGGAACTGCCTAGTAGGGATGGGAAACTTGTTGAGAACCGGTTCCGCGTGTTTCAATTCCATAGAATCGTTTGGCAGGTTATCTAACGATTCTCTTATCGATTCCAGAAAGCACAAATCACGTCACGTAACTTCGCTGGAATCCAGCAAGCATGACTAATTACACCACGTGGCTTACGCAAGTTTCGCAGGTGCAGTGCAATCCGTAGTAAACAATGGCACCCACCCGGTTCAAACACTCCAAAGTTTGGCTGCATTTTGCCAAAACAGATGGCAACAGGGCGACTTGCAATCATTGCAAAGTGGAGATAACAGCGTCGGGAGGGAACAGGACGAACATGCAGAAACATTTGTGCACACAACATGCAATATTTTAAAATAAATGTCGTGTTTTTGACATGCTTCAGACTGGAGATGAATCTCAACCAGCCAGGCTATGACCACCTCTGCGGTTACTACGGAAGGTAACTCTGGTTCTTGTGTATTTGCCACAGTTACACATCGTTACTATTGTCTAGGCCCCTTTTGACCTGATTGGTTTTGTAAGGTTGTGATACTTCTAACTAAACAAAGTTGATGCTGATCAAACAGTTTGTTCTCCTTTTTTCCCCAAATGAGAATCGATAAAGAATCGAATCGTTAAGCAGAATCGATGGAATGGAATCAGAATCATAAAAATCTTATCAATTCCCATCCCTAGTGCCTAATTGTGAAGGTGTACACATCAGATGAGGTTCACTGTGGTAAGCCATTCAGGTGTAGTCACCTTATACAGCAGGGGTGTCTAATAATGCAGCAATCACACTGTTAAACAGTGCCATCAAGATTTAATTAAGACCAATTTCCTCAGCAGAGACTCATAAAACCCACACAATTTGGACAATTTACTAGGACACTGCTGGGAGACACAGAGGAGGGGAGCGTGAATCAGAAAGCAGAGAGCAAGTTGGTGGTGAGTTTCAAGAAACGGGAAACAGTCAGAGAACGAGAGAGATAGAAAAGAGGGAGTGCCAGAGAGACAGATGTCAGGTGGGAGTATCGACTCTAGACGATCATGATCCTTGTCATGATGGGATTTGTCAGTTTCCCCGCGCTCGAGCTCAGTTCCGCTCTTTACTCCCTCCCCCACCTCTGCAGAAGGATTTTCTTTCATAGGGTTTCTATGCAGCGCTGGGCTGTATCAGCTCTGGTGTTGCCTTACTGTAAGTGATCCAGACCTTGCAGGATTTCAATCAATCATCAAAGAGTTGTGTGTCTGTGTGCTCCCTGCTGCTCAGAATGAGCTTTCTGTAGTGGTGGTTAATGGAAAAGGTCACCTCTCCTCGAGGCTGTGCTGGCTTGCGAAAAAGACAGAGAAAGGATCAGAAGAGGGACAGATAAACCTCTGCGACTGAGAAGAGGTTACCTATTTGGAGAGAGGCATGTTAGCTGCATTGTATTCAGCTTTTGTGGATTTTTTTTATATCTGGTTTGAAAAGTCATAAAAATGGATGCACTTGACATAAAAGAGTAAACTGACCATAACATGCCCGTCCCTGTGTGCATATCTCTTTGTAGATTTCACCTTTTGTTTTGTTTTGAAATCACCCTCATGTGCATTCTTCCTTTTCATTGCTCACTTATGAATATTTACACATTTGTGGAAGCAGATTCAGAGGTGGGATAGGAATTTCATCTCCATCTTTAAAAGGTTTGTGGAGTAAAGTTGAGCAGCGAGGGGGAAAATTTGAGTTTTCTTCACTTTGACATTTCGCTAACATATCTGGCTGCCATTTAGATGAAACTAAATCTCATGCTTTATATCCGGCTAGATATATGAAAGTATAAAAACACCAAGAATATGATTGTGGTGGTGATAAGGTTCCCTACTGCTCCACAGCAAGTCTGATGGGTCTCCCCTGCTGACAGCAACCCAATGAGAATCTCGAGCACCGTTTTTGCATTTTTCTTAGTTGAGCTGAACGGTTCCCTTTTTGACTTCCTTTCTTTTATCATGTATCTTTGCAGCATTTAAAAAAAAAAAAATCCCATCCTACATTCTATTTCCTCTCGTTCCATCTCACCTATCATCCAAGTTATCTTTTACATTTTGACTTATCTTATTTT
The DNA here is from genome assembly GCF_000972845.2 of Larimichthys crocea. Lineage (NCBI taxonomy): Eukaryota > Metazoa > Chordata > Actinopteri > Sciaenidae > Larimichthys > Larimichthys crocea. The sequence goes on from NC_040031.1 coordinate 6,182,809, forward strand.
TCTGCATGAAGCGTAGGAGTTTTTGGAGGAGGCGGGAGCAGAGAGCGAGAGAAAGAGAGAGGACAAGGGCTGCACTTTGTCATTCTTTTGTTTTGCGTCTCAAAGGCCTGCTCGCCGGCTTGATTACCATGTGAGCTGCTTTGTGAAGGAGCGCGGCATCGTTCTCCGAGGGCTGTCAAACACTGTTCCCTTTTTTCTATTGTGGCCAGTCATGAGGAAAGATATTCAAGAGAAGAGGAAAGGTTGCAGTTTACTCTGGAGCTATGTGTTTGTACAACTGTGCATACTTGCTTTGAGAGGAGTCCTGCCAACGTGCACTGAATTTTAACATCTCTTCGTTAATTTTGCTTCTCTTTAAGTCACTGTAATAATGTACCCTGCTTTAGTAGTAGTTTCTGTACTTGTCTAGACTTCTTGTCCAAGTCCCAATCACACTAATACAGTTGATGGAAAATACCACTTGTTGGTTTTGATCATTAAAAATGTACATGTTGCAAAAGTTTTTTTATTCTGCTTCTTTTACCGAAAGAAAAAACAGGGTTATAAAACAAGCTCTCACAGAAAGTTGGTTGGCTGGTGGTTGAAAAATTACAGCAAATGTGTTTGTATATTCAAGCCCATTCATTTACTTGTGCAGACTACACATGTTTTTACTTGTACTCATTTATATTCTGCCTGAAATGAAAATTAAAAAGTGATTTTTACGAGTATTTGGAACTTTTGAAGTACAGATCCATCACAGTGACCATCACATCTGCTTTAATTTTGGTGAAGGTTACATTATTGATGTGCACTCTCTCACACTGCACTCAATTTCACATCTCTGCAAGTTGATTTTTTTTATTTTGAGCAAGTTTTTGGGAAACCATCAGAACTGGTGCTTTTACAATGGCCAAAATTGTTTTAAAAATTAAAGATATGTGTCTTCAAATCCCAAAGCTTCCTCCTCTGTCACTATTAATGTTTTAAATGGAAGACAAAAGTCAAAAGTTTCAGATATACAATATGTTCATAAAAATATAGGGTTTTGGCTGTGCTGCAAATACTAAAACAAAATCAGGAAGTGACTCTTTAGTTGAGTCTTTAATTCCAATATAGATTTTATTCATTTTGGCAGGAAGTCCTGGAGAGGCCACTTCTTTCACCTTCAGATTCAACCTCTACCTGGCTGGGTTTGGGCCAGTTCAAATCTGAGATGAGAAAATCACTTATCACTCCTAAATCTCAGCACTCCATCTCTTTCCCTCTCTTGGCTTTGTCCGTAGTGTACAGTACAGTATATCAGGTCGTATTCCCAATCTACCATGATGATGGATGCTCCCAAGGACACTGATATAGATTCCTCCCTCCTGGACAAAAAAGTGACTCTGAGCTCCAAAGAGTATCAAAACCAAATATCCAACTTTTCCCCCCTACTAGTTATGTTCTTGTTTGTCATTCCAAACAACCTCTGCACACTATCATTTTCACAACTTTAAGTGATACAGTGACCACTTCCTATTCTTGTTCTGACACAGCATGACTTTCTCTCTATTACGATACAACAAGCAACTGTTGGTTTCAGATTATCTGGCTGGTTGGTTGACTTGCTGTACTTTTCAGTCTGAAACTCTGACAGCAGCAACACTCGCCAGATCCATAAAAGGCAGCAAACAGTGGCAACATAAACTAAAATAAAAGGATACTTCTGTCTCCAGTGAGCAGGAAAAAAAAAGTTGTGTGGGGATAAGAGGACGGGAATGAAGAGAAGGGTTTCATAGAAGATCAACAACATCCACAACTAAAAACAGACAATGACACTAATTAACTGAACATAGTTGTGAATTCGATCAGATGACAGCATGGCAAGTAAACATACACTATGCGCACTACCTGTAGCTGTTGTTGATGTCCTGAGCGTACATTTCTACAAGGCTTCATTTACATGATGCCACAGAGAGGACATTCTTTAAAGCTCGTCTGACAGAGATGACATTGTACGTATAATGTCACCACACTTTGTTCTACCTCCTCCTCCACCCTCCTATCCTCTTCTCCTGTTCCGTTGCACTTCTTTGTTTTGTTCCTGCTTCCCAGCCTCCTATTTCCCCCATGAAATGACACATCTATCCCACCCTGTGCTTTCTTATATCCATTTTTTGCATCTACAAATGAGATGTGGGATAAATGCGAGCTTTACATCAGGCTGCATTTGACATGGAGATTCACCTGCCTCAGCAAAGCGAGATAATTCAACTGTATTATCTCACTGTCAAACATGCTGCTGCTACCCGCCCTGCTGGTTGAAAATGAGGTGTTTTTACATTACTGGGGAGGATAGGAGGACTGGAAATGAGCCGATGCACATAATACATCCGTCTTTTCTGACCATGTTATTGTGTTTCAGAGTACAGAGAAAAGGGAGAAAACATCCAAGGACTTGTATAAATTGGCGGCTGGAGGATAGGGCAAGATTTGTAAGTGAATGTGCTGCACTGAAAGTGAGTTTTGGAAAGTGGATAATAGCTGTTTTTACATATTTTTACACATAGGGTATATACTTACTTTTACACACATAGACCCCAAGATAGAGATATATTTTGTGAAGTGAGTTGGCACTGACCCCAAGTCCAAGTTTTATTGTGTCGTGAATGAAAAATAATGCAGTTGGCCCCATTCAGTAAAAGGCTTGTTCTCTGGCTCTCTTCCCCACAAAAATGGAAATACACATTATAAAAATTAAGTGCATTAAATGTACTTCAAAACACAATAAAAAAAACACATTATAGGACATTAAAAGTGCAGTTAAAACAAGACATTAAAACAAATCCACAGCATAAAGTCATTAAAATAAGTGACAATGCAAATAAACACAGAGTCTACTAAATGTTTACCAGCCATTATTTTTTGGCCCGTGAGTGAAGCAGATGCATATTTTACCAGCATTTGGTTGGTGGCTGGTGCCAATTTTGTGCCCTGCATGCTGCTGCAAACATGTGGGGCATAGTCCATCTCACCGAAGTTTATTCACATATCTATGTTCCATTGTAAACATTTCCTGACACACAACAGGAAATAGATGCAAAAGATTAACAAATGTGTTATGCCTAGATGCTGTACATAGGTTTCACAACAGCAGTCTTGTCGCAGTAAAGTTCTCAGACATTTCCTCCTCAACTAAAGCTGCTTTGCACACAAATTGAGGTGAAAAATATGTGATATCCAGCATACTGTGAGTGTACGCTTGATTTTTCAGTGCTCATTGGTTTTCCGTCTCGTAATATCTTTGTGTACTTGGCGGTGAAGCATGACTAACTATTTTTGTCTGCTTCAGACCACACTCTGGACTGTAGCATTCCACATTAGCTGTCATTCCTCTTTCAACATAAACCACTTTGCCGCCACGTTTGAGATAACAGGACTGCAGTGCTGCTATCTCAAAGCCTCTCTATTGTTTTCCTTTAGATAAAATCAAGCCTAATCGCCATGCAGCCAGAGCATGCCCATGTAACTCTCTTATTCTTCATGGTTTGAAGTCTCAAATTAATTAACCATTACATCAACAGTTAATTCTGCTCGCCAAATTATCGCTCATTGTTTTTTGCAGCCTGTCACAAATGCACAGACGCTCTTATCAGAAGTTTTGCTTTGTTTAAAGTACTGCTGTGTGTGCTGTGTGTTCAAAGAGCGTCAACACCTCTTGCACAGTCAGTATCAGTGACAGCTGCAGTAAAAGTGTCCCTTTAAAAAATTGATTTCCCAGCGAAGGATTCCTATCATGTTTTAAATTTTGCACTTTCGCAGCCACACAGACCTATGTGTGTGTGTTTGTGTGTGTTTCTGAGCGTGCCTGAGGGTAAATGAAGGAGGAAAGAAAAGACTACTTTTTGTTTACAGTGTTTCCCACTTAAAAAGCTGAAGTTAGTGATGAAGGAAGTGATAGTGTGGTTTGACCTTTCTGTAAACAGAGTCAGTGCAGTGTGATAAAACACTATCTCTCCCTCATTTCTGCTCAGAACTGTAGGATCACTGATTATATTGCCTCTTCGTAATAATCTGCTTTCTGCCCACACATTTGTAGGACGAACACACATGGACACATTGAGGAGTAATTCGTTTTTCTTTGACACTTGCTGGTGCTTTGAATAATAATGCAAAATCTAATCAACAAAAAAAAAATCCTTGCTGTATGAACGGAATCGTTATGGGCTGAAGTGCATTCAGTTTATTACCCCTGTCATGTTGAGACATGCTCATTCAGTTCGCAGGTGAAGGCGTCACTCAGCTGGGTTGATTTAACGGAAGTATGTTTTTTTTTACCTGGTGGAAGAGCACAGTATAGATTGTATTCCCTTTATGTGTCTTTGCTCATTTTTTATATTCCGACAGACTGTATAGACAGCTTTCCAGTGTTAGAGTTTCATGAGGTTCCTTGTATTATGTGTAATTTAGTGTACTTACATGAGACAGAAAGTACAAGAGTAAAAAGTTTTTTGTGGTAAATGCGCAGGTGTGTGAAGCAATTTGATGCATTATGATTTAAATGCAATGCAGTGCAATGATGAAACAAAATCCTATGTATTTTCTTTTACCACTGTACCATTCTCTACTGACAGTGCTGGATTGCATTATTATGAATGCAATGTGTTGCAATCAGCATATGAACAGACATGAGTGGCATGCAAGATGTATTATTACTTGTTAAGTTTCTGGTTAAAGATTCAGTTTCTCCCATTAGTATGGTATGAGAGGAATGTGTAAAGAATATGTGTCAGTGACACATTGTTCTTTGCCATCTTACCCTGATGAAATCTTTCCTGTGTCTGCAACAGCTAGGTCTGTTACCGACACTTTTTGCATAGCGGCTTAGCGGCAACCTCAGAAATGCAGTTCCTTGAATGGCCACTTGAAGCTGGCTACAGAATGAGTCAATCTCCATAAGCACCCATACTAAAATGTCCAACTTCACAGCAGAAATAAACACGTTTACAACCTGGTACAAAAATGTTTTTTTTTAGCTAATTCTTTAACTCACCTGTTCAAATTATATTAAAGCTTAAAGTTCTGCATAATTACCAGCCTGGCTGCTTTGATTGCCAGGTGGGTGCCAATACAGATGGCGGCTTGTATGAGTACCCAGGCATCATTCAGCCCGCCTCGGGCTGATGATTCACGTCCTTGCTGGTTTTTAGATTAGCTGGGAGGTGGCAGTCTTTAAAACTGAGCTTCAAAACCGCTCTTCAAAAACCTACAGGTGACATCACGGATACGTCCATTCTGTCAATATTTCTGACTAGTGTTTAGTGTGAAATTTGATGAATTGGTGCACTCTTGGATTTTAAGGTTAGTTTACTGTATTTTAAAGATGTATGATGAGACAGATATACAATTTAAGGAATAAATAGCTCCACAAATGAGTCTGTCCAGAGCAATATGTGATTTATGTGATGTCTGGATGGGCTCTTTTGACTTTGACATTAAAAGTTTGTGGGACAAATGATAATAACACAAAACCTGCAGCCAATAAATCAGTTTATCAGACTATCAGGGACATATAGTACAGGTCAGCTGAAATTCACTCCGGGCTCTAACAAATTTCACCCACCATCAACTCTCTCCCAAGTCCATTTTGCTCACGTCTCTCCAACCAAGTTTTCACTCAGATGTAGATTTCTTTTCCATATCTTTTGCCTTTTTGTTGGAAATTGTATCGTAAATGAGCAACACAGAGTTTATTGATGGAAGTCATTTTGTTTGTGCAATCACGCATGAGAATTTGTGTTCTTGCAGGATTTCTGGGCGCTTGCCTGGTGCCAGAACTCTCTCTGTATGAGCTCTCTCCTCACAGAAAAAAACAAAAAAAATCTGTGTACAGTATATGGCAATACGCCACTTTTCACATTTCTTTTTTTTATTGCTCTATAGTGACACAATCAACAATAGTAAAGGGCAGTGCTGTGCAATGAAAGTGATGGTTGATAGTGGTAATATCCTTACGGATGGACAGTTGTTTTTCTTCACTTGTCTTTATTCAGCGAGAACAGTCTGTGTCTCTTTCTGTTTACCACAATGTGTGTTTGCACTCTGCTGTTGGAGCGTGGTTTGGCCATTCTGCAGGTGGTGTCCTTCCATCATTTCAATGTGCCAAGACAGGCAGCGTGCTCTGTGTCACTCTTACCCCCCCTCACCACCGCCACCACCATCACCTCTAACTATGTCTGTGCTACAGTGAGAATACTGCCTGTGTGTGATGTGTCTGTAGAATGTAGCACCTGTGTCCTGTTGCAGGCTGCTGTCCCCCCTGAGTTGGATGTACCCCCCGCACACACACACACACACACACACACAAACAAACATGCCCTCCATTCCATCCTTTCCCCTCATTCAAGCACTCGCTGCTCATTCATATGCTACGAGGGATTCCTGTTTTGCTGCCTAGATTCTATTCCTTCCGGGGTTGTGGCAGTCCGCACCTGTGGGGCACATGCACACACACACATTCGCGGGCTGAATTTGCTTGCGTGCCCCCTATTTAAGCTGCTCTGGGAGCATTCAGATTAGTCCCTCGAGTTCCAGCTGCGAGGAAAATAGGTGCAGAAGCTGCGGAGAAGACATTAAAAACAGAGGATAGCGAATATCATCAGATTCCATTTGCCATGAAATATTTGTTTTAAGAAGGCCTGTGCATGTTTTAAAGACATACACACATGTTATGCCATATCACACAGAGTTGTATTGCTTTCAACAGTGACTGCAGTTGTTTCTTTGTCATAAAGAGGAGCTTTTTATATCACTGTTAATGTTGTCAGAAACTGGTAGTGGGATGGTAGTTTTAAGCATCAGTGCAGAAAACCTGAAACCTGCTGAACCCTCAAGAAAAAATGTGCGTGGAAACGAAACAGAGAGTTGTATATATGAGTGTGTTTGTATAGGCGCAGTGTGTGTCTTTCTGTGTGCACAGGCTATTATATAAATGACAGTGAAACTACCTGAAGCCTATATCAGCTTTCCACAACTACATTTTCCTGTCAGCAGGTTGACTCACACAGCATGTGAGTCAGCTGAGTTTGACACCACATCCCTGTGGACACACACAGATGAATTAAATGGACATTAGTTTAAAAGTCAAGCTAAAAATGACTAGCATCGCTCCGCTCTGTCCACCATGTTTATACTTTACTGAGTATCTAAAGGAGTCTGGCCTCACAACCTCATCCTGGGAGCTCAGACGAGCCTGCAGCATTCAGCAACTTTGATGCATTTATTCAGGTCACAACAGAACACATCTCCCAAATGAGATTTAAATGTCCCACCCATGATCCAAAATGGTAAACATGGGGTAGCTCCATCGGCAAAAGTCTTCCCAAAGGAATTCCAATTACTGGAAAATATATCTTTGAGGGCGCTGAAGATCTCTCAAATAATCTTCCTTAAACACAGATCATGGCAAACCACCAGCATTGTGTGTAAGAACGTTTTCTTACATGCAAAACTTCTTCTTTGTCTTTTTCAGGGTTACCTTTTAAAATACAGTGATAAAGTGATCTTTGTGAACTTACATACATGTTTTTCTTTGTCAAGCTCAGTACTGAAGAAAGAAGAGAAAGGCAGATAACCCCCCGCCCCTTCCTGTTTGAGAAAATATGTCTTGCAGGCCGGGAGCTGTAAGGCCAAACTAGAATACGGAGCAAGGAGTCAATCATCGGGGTGAAATGTTCAGTTAGCGCAACCTGTAAACTTGCAAACTTCACTGGATAAAAGCAAACATGTTAGTTTGTGCATGGTTTCCTTTGTTTGTCTCTATGTGTCAGCCCTGTGGTGAACTGCCGACTTGTCCAGAGTGTACCCCTCCTCTTAGCCAATGTCAGCGGGGATAGGCCCCCTGCAGCTCTGATAAGGATAAGCGGCTATGGAAAACAGATGACTTTTATGTCAGTCTGCCTTAGATAATAATAATAATTCAGGTAGTGAGTGACTATGCTGCCCATAATGACATTCAACAACCCAGAAGAGAAGTGTCTTTTCTGAGCCGTACAACAATAATGTTGTGTATCTTTTAGCGTGTGGACAGTGAACACACTGTTAGCACCAGGAGAGTGTCGAAGAGAGGAAGTAGAGCAGGTCAGCATTAGGGACAGAACACCTGAGCAAAAAGTGTCACACTGAGTCTCTTTTCCACTTGAAGTGTTTTATAGCCGATTAAGGCTCGACTAGGACCCGCCTGTGAACGATTAACAATCACAGCTAGAGCCCATTTAACCTGCCACTCTCCCCGATTCTTGAATAGCTCTGGGAAGTCAACGTGGTCTCCATGTATCCTACACTCTTGCCCCATAGTTGACAACAAAAGCTTAGAAATGACAGTGAGTGCTCAGCCTCAATGTAATATTTCACCCCTAGAGAATGCGAAGCAATAATCTAGATTTAAACCTGAGTTGTTTGACAATCTGTCCCAGACTCCGGAAAAATCTCACTATCCTCGTTTGCCCTCTCTGCGGAGACTCGTTTATAAATCCTTTTAATATCCTGGTGAAACCAACCACAGCGGTACGTTTTTCCAGATGATAAAAGTGACAGCAGAAAGAGAAAGATGTGCAAAATAGAAAGCTGTGGTAAGGTTGCATTATGAACCAAAAGACAGCTGTCTGCGTGGTGACATTGGTGACATCTTCTCCTCTTCAATGATGGATTTTTTCCCCGGTGTGATTTTCTTGTCACACTATAGTTTGAACAATTCTCTCAGAGAGAGAAGGAAAACACACATTTGAACAACATAGGCCCACAGGTGCATGCTAAATCCCTAGTATCTGGTATTTTGACAATTTGACAACTATATTCAGACTCTAAAATGTGGATTTTCTTTCAAACCCTATCCATTGTACTTGAGAATGATTGTAAAATCTAGACATGTAACATCTTGTATGCTGGCCAACACAAAAAAGTCTTAAAAACATATAAAGAATTTCCCTTCAGTTAATTCTCTGAACATGCTCCCTCCCTTCTCTTTCTCCCTGGCCCTCTGGCGCTTTCCCTTTAAAGTTTCTTGTCTCTGCTGTTCTGTCTCTCCCAGCACTCCCTGCGGTGTTTCCTCTTTAAACGTCTCTGATTCCACTAATTGAGAGTTAGGCTGATTGGGGTGTCAGAGGGCTTTAGGGCCAGACAGACACATATAGCCCTCAGTGGTGTGCTGTGCAGATGCTGTATGGACGCACACACATGCAATCATGCGGTAACCTAACATTTTTATTACAGCCATCTGGGAGTTAAGATGTCAGGATGTGTTTGTAGCCCGCTCAAGAATTCAATTAATTAGACTGTTGTGTGTGTACATGTGGCTGTATGTGTTGTTTCTGAGATTAAAACGAGTGTTTTTTTTAATGATTTTTTTGCGTGCCTGTCCACACCCTTTTTTTTTTGGGTTTCTCAGTTACACATCAAGGGCGCAAAGAACAGTGACGCCAACGATGCAGGCGAAAATAAAAGAGGGGAATTCTTTCCTTATGTTTTCTTTTTACTACCAAGCACACTGCTCAAATACAAAACAATGCAGCCAATCCTATTCTTGACAAATGTTCATAGTAAGTTTCATTTTGTAAGTATGTGGTTATATTTACCATTGCTGGACTTAACTGAAAGAGAAAGTGGTGGCAGCACAGCATGAGATAGACAAACCTTAAGCCCTTCTGTCAATATAAATATACCTGCTCATTCAGTCATGTATTTTAATGTTGTTTTGTAAGCTCTGCTAGGCAACTGTTGCTAAGGACCTTTTCTTTGTTTGTGCAATATCTCTTTTTTTTTATACCACCTCATAAAGCACCCACTTATATATATTTTACCAGCATGTCAATTCACTTGCTGTCCTATTTTATTTATTTATTTTTTTTACCAAAAAATAATATATTCTCCCATCCCAATATTCTCTGGAGCATCTGACAGACAATATGGGGCTCAGTGAATTCCTGAACTCATAATCCAATTTCATAATTCACAATTCCCCTTTCCTACTGGCTTGACAACCCGAGAGCAGCCAAAGCTCAGAGGGATATGTGCACTGACGTGTGGACTGTCAGTGAGTGTGAGCAGAAGGGTTAGAGGTTTAGTACAGCAGGCTGCTCTGAATGTAGAATAAACTGCAGGTTTCGAAAACAGTTTTTTCTTGAGGTGACGTTCTGGCAATTGCAGGTCCCTTATCTGTAGTTTTTGGAGTTCTAAAGTGACTTCAAGGTCTTCAGCTTTCTGAATGTAAAAAAAAAGGTTGTTGTTTTTTTTAAACAGTGCCACTGGCATAGGCAGTTCTCGTAGTTCTTTATGCACCTGCCACATTGCTTCACATGAGGGTTTTGTTTACTCTCTTACTGCCATTTAATTATTTCTAAAGTCAGTTTGATTCTTACGGGAATTCTGACCCAGAACATATTTGTTTGTCATCGATTTTGCCTTATAATTCCCCTCATTTCACTTCACGGGTATATTTAAGTGCATGTTTGTGTGAACATGCATGTTCCTAAGCAGCCATGCCCCCCCATCCCCTTAGTCCTCACTGAAGCCTTGCACTTCCATGGCCCGTTCCTTGGCTTTGAACTCAAATGTCTTGGCATCCATTCATGGGTACACAAGCGTGATATTGAATCACACAAAGAGAGAGAAAGAGCTCTGATTTCCCCGCTGGATTTGCCCTCTGTGGCCCCTCATTGCCACCCCATCCCCCTTCCTCACATTGGGTGGCACAGAAACGCACCATGACCAGAGGAAGGAAAAGATGATGTAACCAAGAACCACGAGTAGTACAATGAGACAATGACAGTGCTCTCATCGCCCATGCTTTTCTTTCTTGTTGAAGATGTGACGTTTTTTGGCCCAAATGTGATTTGATAAATGCCATAACAGTGCTTTGGGGTTTAATAAATGCATAAATGAAAAGGTCTTGGAAAAAGAAACTGTAAGACCTAAAAGGCAGTGCCAGCAGATCACCCTTTTCTCTTCTTTTTTTCTTCTTAGTTAGACTTAGTATTTGCTTCTCTCTATGGAAAAGCCTGTTTGATGATCATGCTGCACTGTAGGCAAACACTGGCAAACACTGACCAGTCAATATTTCTGCCATAAGGACTGTCCCAGCATGCGTTTATTAGCATGCTGGCTCATTGACTAGCACATGGTAGGGGGGCCCAGAGTGACAAATTGACCAGGTGATGTTTAATGTGGAGCCTGATGTAGGTTAATGATCCAGCATGGAGGATGTTTTGTTATATTAATCCTTGTTGGTTAATTGTCTTTTTTGGACTTGATAAGGATTCAGTTGCATCTCAGCAGGGTGTTACTAAGATCACATTGGCAAACCAATTTCAGCTGTCCTGCATGCCAGGGTTGCATATCACCTTCACTTCTGTTTTTAATACTTGGATTTTATGAACAGATGCACATATGTGCAGATTTTTCTGTATTTATTGTTTTGCTGCAGCACTGCTGACCACTCAGATTACATCATAAGCAGCTAGTGAAGGGAAGACACAGGGTGAGGTAAAATCTGTAAAATTCAAGCAGTGGAGCAGATTCAGTCAAGCCTTTTGTACACACATTATGAGAAGACTGCATCGGGTGATTTCTGCTGCTGCTTTTGCTGGCTTGTCAACTTGATTAGTAACCCCCATCATGAGAGGAAGGAGCTAACTGTCCTTGTGTCACATTCTACGTGCCAAGGTTTCTTTCATGCCATCGGGGAATCAATGGGGACTTGTTTCTGCATGTGGCACTTTTTTTCTTTCTCCATTTCCTGCGGAGGTGGTGTGCAAATCGATGGCTTTGAACTCTGACGAACAGCAATTCAGATGGGAGCTAGGCGTTTAATGAAATCCTGCCCACCAGAGACACTCACGGCCAATTCGGCTGATGCAGAAAAAATGCAGGATCTTTACGACGTAGATATATGTAGATCCCAGATCAGATTCTTTCTTAAGCATACCCACCAATTACCCCCATAAGTGCGTTTACTTAAAATATGCTGAGATGCTAAGAATCCCATTGCATTATGTTGAACTGTTGCCCATTTAGTGTCCCCTTACAGCTCTGTAGATGTGCAAAATGTGCCAAGCCAATTACTTAACCCTGACCCAGGGTGGTAGGGAATCAGAGAGGCTCTGGACCTGGTGACTTTCTCTAATCTTGAAAGAAAGGCAGTGAAGCAGTAGTCCAGGTCTAATGTGGAAACAGAAGATGCCCTTGATTCCAAGCTGGCGCTGCAGCCAGGTCGCTACAGACTCAGAGACTACTCTTAAATGCACGGCTACACACACAATGAAACAATGATAATATGATTACTGAGGTGCTGGTTCTTAAGTCTAGACTTCAGGCCTCAGGGACATGATTGTGTGTCTCTTTTACTCCATTCATTCAACCTTTATCGCATATAGAGCTTCACAAACCTATTGTCATGAGGGCTAATAGTAGCTCTTTGTACTTTACTGAGAGGAGAGAGACGCCCCAGAGCCATCTATTCTTATTCACTTTCTACAAACCAAGCTCTCTGAGGCCATGTCCTACCTTATGTGGAAGAACTTGAAGAAAAAAAACACCATTTAGGGGTTAGAAATATTCTGTTTGTCACTGATTTCAGGTTGTTTTCTAGAAGCTCAGAATGCAGTGAGTGCCTAAACAGTGAGAAAACTTCAAAGCTCCAATAGCGACCTCTGCATTGTCTTCAGGGTAAAGGCTAAATTTATGTTTCAGTACAGGTGTTATTGTTCATTCATGTTTTTCTGTTTCTGTTTTCAGGTGACTACAAAACTGTAAAGAATGATTTATATTTCTTACTTTCTCTTCAGTGGATTGCATAAGACTTTCGTGCCTAGATCATAATAAAACTTGACAATAAAAATGTATCAAAGGCAAAAACTGTTTTGACAGTCATAAATGAGTTTGAGAAGTATTTTAAACAAATGTTTCGTTTTGGCCTCCTGGCTAATATAAGTCCAATATTTACTATATTTATTTACTGTACAGTCTTTATTCTCCGGATGCATGTCCATAAACATGGGGCAATCCTTATTGTCTTCATTAATTTTCATCTTTGTGTGTAAACATACAAATTCCAATGTGTCCTACACTGTAAATATAATAAAATATGACTTGAGGATGAACCCACATGACCAGCAGCGTGCCCGTATTGAGGTAATGCCCACACAGACGCAAACATGCTGACCCTTGTTCACTTCCACATCAGTGCATGGAGATTGCCTGTGCTTTTCATGACTGAACAATAGGTTTGAGTGGCATCGTGAGAGTTGGAGCAGGATTAGACCTAACCTCTGAGGGCTCTCTCCAAAGGCCCTTTTGTGTGTGTTTGTGAATAGAAACATGGTTCCCTGAGATTGTCTGTCTGCCTGCCAGCCAGCCGTGTCTTACATGCTGTCTGACTCTTTGCTTCATTTGAAATAAAGCATTAATGTGTGTGTTTGAGAGTGTATATTAGGGATTCTTTTATTATGTTCTCGACTGTCAGTCCAGTCTAAGTTACATGGTGATTACTTTAAGTCTGTCTAATGTGCATGGACAAAAAGGCTGCCCTTTTCTCTCTTTGCCGTTTAATTGTGCCTAAATTAAAGTGTGTGTGCCTCCATCTCCCTCTATGTTCTGTCTACAAATGGTATGATCTAGCATTTCACCGCATCCCCCTCTTGCCTTTGCCTCTCTAATCAACCATTTCAATTGGCTGAGTGCATCCGGCCAGTTGTTTGTATTTTCAGCTGGCTGAGAAAACACAGAGCGAATAAGCAAATCTTGGCAATCATGGATTCAATGTAATTGGCAGTCTCAGCCAGTAATCACACCGTAGAGCCCTCTGATAATAATAGTGACTCTCCTCTTCCTGATTGTCTAAGGACATTTCAATAAGATGTTACCCCCACCCCCTCGCCGCCGCCGCCTCTCGTTCTTACAGTGAAGAAAACGTAAGGCGGTAGAAGCTTCACCACAGGCTCAGTCGTGCATGAACAGAAAATTAGCGGGAGAAATCACTTTCCCTTTGCGTTTGATTTTAAATTTTGCAATTACCCCTTGCCCTCTATTCATCTACTGACATGGTGCGGGTTATAAATGAATACAAAGGTGGACTATGTATGTGTGTGCGCACTCCTTTGAGCATTAGTCGCTTTGTTTGCATATGAGCGTGTGTGCCTGATCAGCAGCCCTCTCCATCTTCTGAGAAGTTGACCTGGTTTCTGGTGTCAAGTGCTAGCATGGTCAAGGGTGGTGAGTAGGTGCTCCATTCATCCAGAGTATTAAGCATTTGACAGTATCGGTCCACCATTAGGCATCGTGATGGATGCTTCACAGAGAGGGAACAGATGGGTGGAGGCTGCTAAGGATGGAAATAGGATTTGTTTGTAGGCATACATTCTAGATTTACTGCAGGAATTCATTCATCCACAGCGTGCGATTTTATAACAAAATGTGCTTCACATTTCATTTTTTACAGTTATTTGCAGTGATCGCAACAGAAGATTAAGCTTCTTCTTCAAGGCTTGGAAACTGTACTGGCAAACCACAAGGGATAGTACAGTATGAAGTGAAAGAAAAATATTGGTAACTGAATTACAAACACATTTACATGTATTCATTTTGCGGGCGCTTTAGTCCGACGTACACATTTGGCTCAGATATTAAACACACCCTTTTGTCTGTTGTGTGTGTTGCCTATGTTTGTGTGCTTGTTTTACTCAGCCCTACTGTATCATTGATGTGTGTTTGCATGCCCAGAGCGGGGACCCTGCAGTGTATGCATGTGTGTTTACTATCCTCCTCGGTTGTTTGCCCCTGTTTGCACGGATGAATACAAATTGGGCCAACTTCCTTATGGCTAGAGATGCTGTAGTGAGAAAAAGTTTTACCCCCCTCCCCGTGGTGTTACTCATGTTCCCTGACGCAGCCAGGGGAAATTTGGTTTTGTGTTATGAGTAATATTGTCACCCCACTCCCCAGTGTTTTCTTGTGACCCTCAATACAAGCCCAAGTGTGAGTGCTGCTGGCCTGTTGTCCTGAGCAATGTGCATCATGAGCTTTGCCGCTCTGTATGCATCATTGCTACTTGTTTTGACCTCCAGTTCACCCTAAAGTAGTTTTGCTGCAGTTAGTGCCCCTTTGCTACTGCTGTGTATCAAACCTACTTCCTTTTTGCTCATTCTGCTTATAAATATTGAAAAGAAGTAGAGGAAAAATAGCTCTGCTGCTCCTGTGCATTGCTCAGCATGTCCTTTGACCTCTGCCACTCTGCCTCTTTCCCTTTCCCTTCCTCCTCAGCTGCACCAGCAGCATCATCCCTCCTTACTCCACTCATCCCCCCAATCTCAAACCCACACTTTCGCCTTGGCACGAGCTAGACCGGGCTTATCTCTGCTATGGCAAACATTCATTCGCCCGCCGCTGTCCTCTTTTCCTCCGTCCAGTCCTTTTACCCGCTCTTCTGCTGTCCTTCTCACCTCTTCGCGCTCTCCTCCTTTCTCCTCTTCTTTCCAATTTCCTCCTCTCAAATGAGATGTTGTGTACAGAGGAGAGTGTGTACATTCCTTATCGCCAGCTCCTGTCCGAGTATTAGGTGGGGGAAATGGGCCTGTAATGAAACAGAGAGTACTGCTGTGCAAACACACACCTGCCGAGTTTGTAGGTATTTTTTGTGTGTGTATGCATGTGCATGTGCATGTACATTCCAGCATGTGGCTGATTAAGGTCACCCTGTTTCTCATCTCATTACTTTGGCCACTGTCCTCTCTTCTCCCATCCTGTCTCGCTCCTTCAGCCTCTTCCTACTCTATTTGTCTCTTACTATTTATCTCTGTTCCACCCACTATCTGTCTCTCAGTTTCTCTCTCAGTATGATCCTGTCCACTGCCTCAATTTCCGTTCCATCCTCTAGTGTGTAAATTTGTCGAGTTCAGTTGTGCACACATTATTTGGTATAAAGAGGTGTGTCTCTTTGCATACTGTGCATGCATGTAGCATGTCTTGTCTGTCCTGCCATTTCCTCCCCAGGAGGGCAGTGACCACATTTAATGGTGGTGATCACCACCATTAAATGTGGTCAGTGCCCTCTTTGCCCCTCTGTTTCTCATGCATAGCAGATGCAACAGCAGCAGAACGACACAAGCTGTGCCTGTGTGCTGCCTCCTGCTTCCCACACTGCTGTGTTGTCTGGCATGACAATTGGATGTCTTCTGTCTTTGCAGAAGTTTCAAAGAGTGCACTCTCACTGAGCCCACGCTAAGCAGAATGGGCTTTTGTCTGTAACAGTGATGGTCTTTCTCTGTCGTTCTACAACACTCTGCAACTAAGACTGATTACTCTTCAGGAGCCTGTTTGAAATTGGCTGATAGCTTAATTGGATAGTCTAAAGACTGTGTAATGCCTATTAAAGTGTGTCAGATCACTGAGTGATACATAGTCTTACTTGTGAGACTGTGTCACCCTATGACTGTACACCACTGATCGGTACAAGCTGGTCTTCAAAACTGAGAAAAAATATCCTTTGCCAAGGGTGTGGCATACATGCAATATTTACACTCACAATCTGATATGGTTTGGTGCTGCTACAGTATATTGACTAACTCTAAGGACGCAGAAGTTGCTAAACTAACACTAAAGCATAAATAATCAGGCTTTGAAGAACGGTGTACTGAGAAAAAGGAGATGGAGAACACTACAGTGATCCAAAGAAAGAAGATGGAGAGATTTTGTCAGGTTAGTAGAAGCTCACGATTCAGTGGAGGTCTTGTTTCTGCACTACAGTTGTAGGTGTGTAGACCAGCAACAGGATAGCTTTTACGAGTGTTGCTAAGGGTAACAGCCTCTAGCTGTTTCTTGGGTCAACGTGACTGCCCAAGGCAGTGGTTTTTAACATTAAATCCTCCTACAGGGTGAATGACTAGTTGCCAAGGGAGACGACTGCAAGGGTCCACAGGCTGGTGAACGATGAGGAGAGTGGAGGCTGGTTCATATCTTTGCTCTCATTGCTTGTTATCTACCCTCCCATTAATTTGACCTTAGTTAAACATGATGAGAAAACTACTTTTTCTACGGTCTTGTGTGATTTCTATGTTTACAGAAGTGCCCATCAGGTATGTGTCGCTTGGCTCAGTGGATCATAAATTGGCTGGAAAGTGACGAGAGTTCAGATATGGGTCATAACACACTGCATATCAGTCACAGATGAATAAACCGTGGCAGCTTCTCTCCTCTCCTCTCTTCTCCCGCCTCCTCTGAAATAAGGAAGCACTTGAGGTAAAGAGGTAATAGAAAAATGAGGTCTTGTGTGTACACTTCACAACATCTTATTATGAGCAATGATTTTATTTGCGTGAAGTTAAATATCTTGTGTAGCAATTAACCGTGATGAATATGAAACATGTATACAAAGGGATAGGATAAAATGAAGAGAAGTGAAAATAAAAAACAAACAAACTGTATGAATGTAGCTGGAAGGGGAATTTGTTGCTGACAGTGTGAAGTGCTGATTGTAAACAAAAAAGAAAAATGATAAAAATGTTGTATCATTCTATGAATTTTGCGACAAAACTGCTTAAAAGAAAGCAGCTAATAGTATGATAAAACCCCCCTATGTTCACAGGCTTTTCACACATTTATTCCAAATTAATGTGACATGGCCATGTCTGTAAACCACTGAGAGTCTAAATTATTGACAACATATCTGTAAAATCACTCATACGTTTCTGAAAAGCTGTTTTGAAGCTAAGAATATGCAGCTCCGGCCACCACCGTGTTGGCAGTCCAGCCACTTCCGCCTACCAGCTAATCTAAACACCCGGTAAAGACATGGATTATTAGTGGACCTGAGGCGGGCTGAATGACACCTGGCTGCTCAAACAAGCCATCTGTAACAGCATCTACCTGTCAATCAAAGCAGCCACACTGTTTATTATGCATAATCTAAGCCTTAATATAATTCGAACAGGGTTTAGTTTCAGCCCCAGTACAGTTGTCATGAACAGGGAAATGTTACTTATTACTATAGAGACCAAAGTCATACTTTTGTACCGGGTTTAAACCTGTTTAAGTAAGGTTGGACGTTGTAATATGGGGGCTTATTGAGACTCGTTCTGTAGCCAGCCTCAAGTGGCAGTTTGAGGATCTGCAGTTTTTGGCACTTTTGCATAGACTACACTTTACAGCCAACGAGGCTGCCATTTGAGTTTGCGTGACCTGATGGCATCCAGCCAAAGACACAGACGACAAATGTATGACAACACAGTTGTATCAGCTGTTAATTTTACATCTTTAGATCAGCATTTTGCCAATTTATTCTTTGGTGTGTCTGCTTGATTAAGGACGTTGCCAAGCAGGGAGACACAGAAGCCTGAGATATTCCAACACTGTGCTTGGACACGTTGTGATCTGGCTATGCACATCAGTGAAAAAAATGCATTGATTGAGGCCCTGTCTGTGCTCAAACACTGAGCAGGCTGGACATCTGTTCAATTACGCACATTAAAATGATTTTGTTGCACCCTCTGCTCACCATGGCAGTGCCATCTCCCTTGACGACTCCTTGAAAATGGAAGTGGAGTTGTCAGATAGCTTTTTCAATTTCTCATAAACAAACATGAACATTATTTCCTTGTAGCTTTTCTGACTTGATTGTCTCATCTGATATCTTATTTGATGTTTATTAACACGTTGGGGGTTTTTTTCAGCAGGAAACTGATGCATACGCTAGATAAATGTGTCATAGAGTGTGCAGTCAAAAAGAGTTTACAAGGCAAGTAAGGAACTTACTGAACCAATATAATAAGACTTACTGTTGGTAATGTAACATTTACTGGTCAGCGACTGTTTATATAGCTATGCTTGTGATATCAAGCATATCCACTGACACTGTGTAACAGCTTAGCTTTGGATTTAGCAAGCTGGGTTCATAAACTACGTGCCTATTCACAAAACTGGTAGTTACCCCATCCGACTGCCGACATTTAACCATGGATTACTTTTCCCAGTGAGATCAGCGTATGTTTTTAATGTTGTGTCATAGCGTTGAGGAGAGGGGTAGAGTTAAATTTCTTTCACTCTCTGCTCTCTACATCCCCTCCTTTTATGTGTTGTTCTTACGTCACCCACACCTGTTAGCTCATTAGTTGCACTTTGAAAAGGTCAGCGGCACCAGAAGTCAAAGTTGAAATAATTTGAACTTTGATCGCAGCACAATGCACACAGGCGAAGGTAGCATTTTACCTTGTTGTGTGTCACTGCTCTTCTCTCTCTGCTGCTCTCTTATTATTCTTAGTTATAATATTCATAGCTGACATTTAGAATATACAGGTTTTAGTTACCCATCTATTAAAATTATGTATATGGAGAATTTATAAGCCAGTGCAGCTCACCTGGAAATCAGAAATCCAGCAAGATGAGAAATCATGGTAGACAGTCTGAAATGAAGCACAGGAGGGTCTTTAAACAATGAGAGTATAATATTGTGTTAACCAATTATGTGTTTTTTTAATGGTCAGCTTACTGAAATTCTGCTGATGAAGGACATGAGATGCAAAACAGTCGACACATACATACAAAGACACACTCACCAAGTGTTTAAATTTAGGCTGACATGAGAAGCATACAGAATTTGGCCTCTCTCTCTGTCTGCTGACTCTGTTTTTTTTGTCAAGGCTGAGCAGGACACCCTCCCTCTTTCCCTTCTTGTTAGGTTGAAATGTCTCATCCCCATACTCTCTTTCTCTCTCTCTCACCTTCCTTGTCATTTCCAAACCACCATCACAGTTGTTGATCAATGGAATCTGTTGTTGCCTTCATATTTGCAGCATGACCAGTCTCTGCTGTCGCGGGAGGATACGAAAAAGGAACATCTATGAATAATTTACGCCAAGCAGGGATACATAAACTGGTAAACAGACACAAGAAGCAAAATGCAAGCAATTGCAGGAGCCTGCATAGAATTAATTGCTTGAATCCTGTGTTTTCCTTATTGAAACCCCTCAGTCCTTCATGACTGATTCAGAGTCAGCAGGTCATGTGTGTGTAGCAGGGTAGTTGATGTGGGAGTAGAACTGCACTACAGTTTCATGTCGTTGTTTGCTCAGGTTTTATGTAATTCTGTGTACTTAAGTGAAGAGTAATACACTCTGTTGAAATATTGAATTTGCATCTTGCACCTCAAAAAGTCTGTAATTGCAAAGTATGGCTGTAATTGGACTGTTCATTAGAGAGATGCTGACTAGACAGTTCCCTTTCCAGTACCAAAAAGCAGTTTCTTAGTTTAATGAGGTTTCTGTGCTTTATTATTTAAGAACTGTGAAACATGCATGTGGCAAAGAACCCTGTAATTGAATGAATCCACTGAATGGTTTTATCTGAATCCTGTTGGCTGCTGTCACAGGTGGCTAGTTGACAGTGAAAAAATACAGAGGTATCACTGATGATGCACTAGAGAAACTGTCAGGGCGGAGGGTAGACCAGAGGGAGATGTGACGTGACAGAGCGGCCCTATTTGTGGTTGTCACTGGGTCCCAGGAGTGACGAGGAGGCCGACCCAAGACGAGACCCAGCTGGCTCCCTTGCCGGCTCGTATAAGTTGCCTGATCATAAATAGCCACGGCTGCAGTGCAGGGTGGAGGTGGTTTGTCATCGGGTCTGGCTCAGCCAGGGCACTGACTCCCCAACCAGAAGGGAATTTATCACTGTACAGTGATAAGACAAGGCTATTATTGTTGCTGTCCTCCTCCTTCTCTTTCCCCACCTCTCCTTTCCTCCCCCTCACCTCGCATGTAACACATAACCCCTTCCTTTTTGTCTGGGTTTTCCCCGCTATATTGTTCCCCCTTCCTCTGTCCTCCTTTCCCTCCTCCTGTCTTCTTTCATCTTTTATTTCTATGTTGTATCCCCTTGCACCATCACCAAACCTCTCCATTTTTTTTGGCTTTTGCCCACCCTTCTTCACCACCATTCTTCTCCTTCTATCTCTCTTTCTCTCAGCACACAGCCGATATTATCAGGAGAATAATGACTCCTTGGGACGATGATAATCATGTACCCGGTGGAGGATAATGACCACACCGGGGTTCTACACGGAAACAATATTTAAGTATTAATCACTGCAGACGCATCAGAAGGCCACAGGGAATGATTGAGGGGAAGCGAGGAAGAAAAGGGAAGAGAGAAGGAAGAAAGGATTAAAGGCGTGTAAAAAGAGTAAGCACGAGCGAGATACCGAATACAGAGGTGGCGAGGAAAGAAAGGAAAATGGAGGAGGGTGTTTGCGAGGGAGACAAAATGGGAAAAAGAGACGGTAAACAGTAGGGTTATTCAGGGGTCAGTTTTTTCTCAAGTGTTTTGAAATGCCATTTGTCTGCGTCTTTCAGTGAGGCATAGCTAAACTCTCTTTCCTTTTTGTGACACCTCTGTCTCCTTTTCTTGCTGCTCCCACATGAAAAAGTCACTTTGCTTTGTATTAAATAAAAATAAATACAAAATTTCTTGCTCACATAACTCACCGCCACGAAACTCGATGCCTGAGACGCACTTGACTCTCAAGTTTGTCTGGTGTACGTGCTTTTTTTTGTTGTTTTTTTTGTTTTTTTGGATGCAGTCCGGGCGCACGCCGCTCTCTCATTGTCTCCCAGCGCAGCAGCTCAGCTGTCAGGAACACAGAAGATGGATGAATTATCACAGAGAGGTCTCCTCCAGCGGGCCTCACCTCATTTAGATGCTCTGTTCGACGCTGACTCTCGCCGAACATCGTGACTAACGCGTTAGCCTAGCACCAAGGTCCTCTTTGCCTCTGTTTCTTTGTTTACAAATGTATGCTAATGAGCGAGAGGCTCAGGAAGCGTGCAACCCCTGCATGCTCGCTCTAATTCCTTCCCTGGCGACACGCGTTGCTGCCGTCGTGATTCTGCGGGGGCTCAAAGTCGCCTGCTTATCTCCTCTACTGTGATTGGAGTAGCTGCCTCTGGGTGTCACCGGCAACTGCGGGGATTGCGGAGTAGTGTATGTGTGCATACAGTATGTATGTATGTATGATTAACACCCTGCAGACTGTGACCTTTGTACACTTCTCATTTTTGTGATAATACGCACTGATGCGCATACAATTCTTTTAGGGTCTTTATGTTTTATTGCATAAAACACACGCAGCAGTTGCGTGTGTGTTGCGTGTGTGCATGTGTGTCACAGAATAGTCCAAACATTGAGTCAGTCTTTTTCATCTCTTTGAGAGTGGCCTTCTTTCTTAGCTATCTTCACTCCTTGCCTCTTCTTTTTTTTAATATATTGTGTCATTGAACATGATGGAAATGTTTCCCTTTTGCATCCTTGTCTCCATGGCAACACAGAGTAGGGCCAAATCAGACCATATAGGCCTTCATATAACCAATGGAGTTCACAGAGGCTTTGGGAACTGAGCAGCAGGAGGAGATGGGCAGAGGCAGACAGCCATTTAGAGTTGAGCAGGGCGAGTGGGATGGGAGGTCGCGGAGGGATCAGACTGTTTTGCTCCACGGCCTGTGGCCAAATAACAACTAGATGAGAGATTGACAGAAATATATCAGCTATTTCTTTGTCTCCTGTTTGTTGTCAATATGACTTGAGCTCCCAGCTAACTAGCCCCTGAAAGGATCTATACTATGCTCAGTCAAGAATAGAAAGCAAGATTTATCTGTGATGGAGACAACCATGAGAGAAGTAAAACAATATTATGCACATTGCTACATATTTTAGACAAACATTGCCTTTGGCTCCAACCCCCTTAGCCTTGTTTAGCTGTTAATAGTCGCTCAAAAACCTGGAGAGAAAATCAGATATAAAATATCTAATTGGAGCCCCAGATGACTTACAGATAAGCAGCACATCCTGGATTTCACAGCCTTTTTGATTGTGGATGTCCGATATATATGATTATGCTATATGATATATTGATTCCTTAATGGTGCTCTTCATATCTCTGCACTATGGTAAGTAGTAATAAAAATGCATAAATGGAGGGCCAAAGACTCTCTTTAACATTTGTTCACATACACACTGCCTTTCATTCTGAATGCAGCAGACCTCACCCTGATCCCAGTTGTTGTAAATTGCCAAACTCGTCTACTTTGAAATGCAAATGTATAATTGATTCTATTCATAAGATTTGGTTCAAAACAATGCCCTCAAAGTATCAGTGCATGTATGTGTGTGTGCGCGCGTAGCCTGACGTTGCAATAAGGCCGTTCCATTTTCTTTCAGGCTGTCTATTAATCTTTGAGTGCGCTGGACCCTGAGGCTCTGATTTTATGTTTGTCTGTTTAGTTTTTTTTTTTGTTATTTGAAATTTTCCTAAGTGGCGGCTTTAGTGAGCTATTAGTGGAGTGCAAAACATTACAGGAGCTTAGAGGAGAGAGTAGAAGAGAAAGAGAGTGAGACCTCTTTGCCCCTGACCCACATTACAGCACATTAAGCATCTCTGCAGTCTCCCTTTCTCACCGCTCTACATACACACACACAGGCTTAAAGCACACTTTTCCCCTTACAGCATGCTCTTTTGTCCCGCTTTCTGTCTTTGCACCCATCAAGTTCTCTGTATCTCTCCCTCTCCTTCATTTGCTCCTCTCTGTCACAGTCCCATTGTCTCTATTTATCTCATCTCCAAAGCCTTGTTATGCCTCTTGTCTTAATGCACTCTCGTTTTCCTCAGAAGGCTGCGTTGTTAGAGCTGAACTAAAGGCCAAGGAGTGCAGTACTCAGAGCCAGGACCTATTCATCAGTTTCACAGCAGCCCTCCACTCTGCTTCATTACTGACTGGCTAATGGCACAGATCAGTGCAGTTTATTTGCTATAATTAGCCAGCTCCATTTGGCCAGCAGAGCCCCAGTGAAGCCTGCTACACTTATGCTGCCCCCTGCCATTCAACCCTGCGTATATATGTGTGTGCGTGCGTAAACGATTGGCTGTTGGGCCGAAAAGTGTCATTAAGAAACTATACTGGCCCATCAATTTTACATCCTCCATTGCCTCGTGTCAACCATGTCTTGTAACATAATGCCTGATTGCACAGCAAAAAGCCGTAAGTCTTGTAAAACTTTATAAGCTCTGCACTTGTAAAAAGTAGTAGAGTGTATTGAAAATGTAACTGAATGAACAAATGTGGCATACAAGGAAATGGTCATCTCCGGTCCTTTGGTTCTTCTCGTTCTCTCACAAGATCTCATCCTTGCATTCCACTCAATTCAAAGTCTCCACCAGCGCTCCAATCTCCCTCTTTACTTCCAATTGTATCTCCTCCCCCATACCTTTCTGCCATTCTCCACCCTTGCACCATGTCCCCCATCTTTCGCTCACTCTTGTGTTCTTAAAAGCTGAACCTTGTGTTTTCGTCGTCCTATGCTATTTTAATCTTGTTTCCCAATGGAGGGCGAAGAGGCGAGGGTATGTAATGTTCTCCTGCGAGCTCAAAGGGTGCACAGCCTACGTCACCGGGGATGGCATTGCCCTGTACTAGTTGACTAGGGGAGATCAACTCTGTCAATAATTTAATCAAATCATGTTGTTGCTTTGCATGTGTTCACTCTTCCTATAACTCTTTGGTCTCCTTCCAAACCTTGATTCCTTCTTGTTGTTTCTCCCAATCTTCAGTAGCTATCCATCATTTCAACTCACCCTTTCTTCATCATTCACTTGATGGCTACTTTATTAGGTAAACTTGATCACTGAAGCAAAACTGCTAGCGCCTCCAAAAAGCTACTCAGTGTGACGCCTTGTAGTCAAGGTCAAGAACTTCATTTGCTGTGAAACCATGCTTTGGTCCAGGCATGACTAATAAGATAAGTGACTTTGATTGGTTGTTGCGCTGCCAGAGGTTGTTGTCTCAACACCTCTGAAACAGCTGGCCTCCTGGGATTTTAGCGTGATAAAGAGAAATAAATTGTGCAGTCGGCTGGATTTAAACAGGCAAAAACACCTTGGCAGTGAGGAAGGTCAGGGGCAGATGGCTAACAGGAGGACCACAAGTATGCAACAGCTCAGTACATCAGGGCACATCTGAATTCAGTTAATCAAATCTTGAGGCAGCAACAGCAGAAGACCATGCTGTGTCACACTTTTAGGTAACAAGCAACTTTACTGAATTATTTGGACTAGTCATCCATCATTCAGACTTGTGATAACGGTGTGGGAGAGTTTTCTTGCATAAATTAGGTCCCATGATATCAGATGATGGGCTTCATTTGAATGCCACTGAATTCCTCTAAAGCATCGTTACTGACCAGTAATCTTTTGTCACATGGCTACCTCCAGCAAGGACTCGGTTATAACAAGCATCTTTAAACTCTCCAAATGTTAGAAACTGTTAGAAATGACAATGACCTCTGTGCTCTTCTAGCCAGCACAGTCTCTGAGATTCTATCCAATAAAACATTTTTTGTGAGACTGAATAAAGGATTAGGATTAGTAAAAAAAAAAAATAAATAGTGCAAGATGCCAGTTAGACAGCACAGATCAAAATAAATTAGAAAGAGTTTCCAGCACCTCTAAAATATATTTGGTGCCTTTGATTTTAGGCTTTGTTTTTTAACAAATATCAGATTACTCCCTAATATGACAATAGCACAATCCTGAAATTATTACTCGATTAGTCAATTGACAAGATCATTAATTGATTAAAGGTCATGTATTAAGCAACATTTGGAACACTGAGTGCCTCAAGCCTAGTAAAAGTGAGAATCTTCTGCTTTTGTGTCTTTTTATTTTATTGCTCTGTTTTGGTGATTACTGGTTGGATAAGAAAAGCATCACTAATGTGTATTTTTCACTATTTTATATACATTTAATTAGTAAAATGTGTTGTAGATGTAAAGCTAGTATTGGCAATAGGACAACTCATTTGAAGAAACTTCCTCCTCCTCCCTCCAAAGGCACTCACCCTAAAACATGCACAATGATTGCAGAGAAAGGGTGTGCAGGTAGATCGTCTGTGAAATTATTGGGTGGGATTATTACAGGCCTGTGACAGCCACGGATGCAGAATTTCTTTCTTTTTTCTTCTTTTAGAGCATTTCATTTATTGATTGCTGTCAGAGTATTCCGATAAATAAAAACAAAAACAAAAAAATGCCTACCTCTAGCTTTAAGGATCAGTCGATTTATTGTAAGCATAATCGATAATGAAAGTAATTGTGACTCGCAGACCGAGAAATATGTGCTATGCACATTTGTTTGTAAGTATTTTAACCTGCATCTGTAATCATGATGCATTTTCTTTCCCTGCATGTTTTCTGCTGCTCATCCTCCTTTAATGTTGAGCATCAAGTGTGCTTCACTGCGGCTTTTCAAAGGCCACTCTTGAGATAATACAGGCAAATGGATTGTGATAACGACCGTTGGCGTTTTCTGTAACCACTTTTTGACTGTGTGCAATTATTTCCTTGTATACTGGAGGGGCTGTTACATGGAACAGATCTTGAGGGCTCCTAAACAGATTATTATTATCTAAGGTGTTAATGCTAGACTCTGTCAAATGTGTTCAAACTTAACTCCTCTTATATAACCTCTTCTATCATGTTAAATTCTCTCCTCTTCTCTCGTATAATTGCCCTTTGTTGCCATTCTCTTGGCCCCCCTGCACGCCCTTCTTTGATTCTGTGATTAGCATTCTGCTGTATCACCATCCTGTCTATCACTTAACATACAGCGGAGCACTGCCTTGCAGTGAACCTCAGCAGTTGTTGTCAGTCTTGTTCTCAGATAAAGCGGGACACAGAGATACAACGCGCACACACACATTATATATATTGTATGCATATGTGCATATGAAACCCCACACATGCATATAAATTGGCACACGTACAGCAGAGATGACACCTCTGACAGCTGCAGTTTTGCTGAAAGCTATGGAGTTTAGAATATCATTAGTTTTAAAAGGGCAGCCAGGCAAGGTGAACTTATTACTCAAAAGTAGAGGAAGCTGGAGAGTTTCCCCCAATCCTTGTCTCTATCTACAGATTTACACCCACATCAACCTTGGATAAGAATTCTGTTTATTGTGGTTTTTAAAACACTCTGTCACAGACTTAATCTACAAAACAACCCCCAAAAATGAGGCACTACCTCTGTCCTCTGGAGGTTACAGAGGTTGCTCTCCACCATCTTATCTGCATGGCGAATAGTGCTGCAGTTTTAGGTCCCAGAAACATGGACAGATTAGGCAGAACAAGAAGAGAGGATGCTGCTAGATGATTAGTATTCAGCCTAGTCTCCTGCTGGTAGTGGAGCTCGTAGTCAATTGGCTTCCATTAACCTGCCAGTCTGCTCTTCATTACTTCATTAGAGCCTGCATGAAGGTTTGAGGAAGTGCTGTCACAGTCCAGGGACTGGGACTGACTTCTGACTCGCTGCAGCTCAGCCATCAGACTTTCCTCGCCTTGTGGCTGCTATCCTCTGCATTATAATCCATTTGTGTATAATTCTTTCAGTGCACCCTGTTCTTCCAGGCCTTTTTAACTTTGTGTCAGTGTCCAAGAGTGAATCATAGCAATGTATTCGGCATGCTTAGGAGAATAGCAGTCCCAGCAGTGGATGAAAAGACCAACCTCAGTTGGTTTGTGCGGCTGATTCACCACCACAGTACCTTTTTGTTTTGTTCATCAAACCTCTGCTTCCCTCCTGCAGGGAACAATATTTATGACTCATTCCCATTGCAGCATCGCAACTTTCTATCTGACAAACTACACATAAGCGTGTGTCCACACACACATCCATACATTTAGACAGGACACACACTCACACACATACACAAACTTATCTTTTAAGAGTGTTAAGAAAAGCTACAGTAAGGCATATGTTGGCTAAGAGCGTTTGAACATTTATCCGCAAATTCTCTCTACACACACTATACGTACTTTGCCGTGCTCATTATCTTCTACCTTATGGGATTGTTAAAGAATTTATTAAAAGAATATATTAGAGGTGAATGTTCTTTTTAAATTGTCTCAAACATTTGTCCACATAAAGGGACTCTCCGCGAATGAGGTACTAAAGATTTGAATGTAATATAAAGTTTTTTTTCTCCACGTTACACCTCACTTGATAAAGCAGGGTTTCTAAGGCTGTGCATAGGCTGCAGATATACGTTTTGTACTTTTAATGCTTCTGAGCTCTCTTATTTTTTCAGGAAAGAAGTTCAGTCAAAAATTATTCTCCTCAGACTTCAAAAGACAATGCTTGAGGGCCTCGAAAAAGGAGAGAAACAATTTGAAAGTGAATTCTTTGTTGAAGTTTGCCTCCTGATGTTGGTCGACTGCTTCCTGGCATTTCCATAGGTGATTTTCTTTCCGTCTAGCTCATGCTGTTAATCCCTTCTCTATTAATTAAAGGTATTAAAATAAGTTCAGGTTCATCCATACTGCTTAAATATTTCTTTTGCATACAAAATACAAACCTGTGCATGCAGGCGGAGCTTATTATGAGTATAATATACAGCATTCAAAAGTATGACATATGTTCATATGGTTTAGTGTTTTTAAGTTGTAACTGATTTCCAAGTAGGACTAATATGTTTCTGTGTTCTGCATGCTCGTTCATATTTAGGGTGATCTCCTACATAAATGAGGCGAGGCAAAGGGGAGTGTCACCTCGCTCCCTGGGTTAGGGTGGATTTCCTGCTCGTTATAGTCTCACATAAACAGTTAAGCAGAGATGCGCTGCCAGTTGACTCATGCGGTGACGCATGCAGTGTTTACTCAGAGGGAGCACAAAAATAAACAGCGAAATGAAGTGAAAGATTAATCACAATGCATAAAGATTTTTATTTGCCATTTATTTTTCACTGAGGCAATTTTTAGTTCATTTGTTTTATTCCAATTACAGTAACATATCGTTCCGTTCGGTCGTCTTTGTGTTATTTTGACACGTGGGTTGATGTAATATTTATGAAAGAGAGAACTCCTGAGCATTCAGACACATGTCGCTGTGAAGTTTCACAAAAGACCTTTTAGTTGCGTCTTAAGATCAGAACTCAGAAGTTGAAGTGTCCTATTTTTGGCTCAACAATGGCAGGAAAGTCAGGCTTGAAGTGAGACGAAGTTGAGCACGGCTACTCTTTGGTGTTTGCTCTTTGATCTGGTGGAGCTTTGATAGACCCCTGAGGATGTACTTAGACTGTCCATGTCAAGTTGGACCTCTGGTTCCTGTGAGTCATGTGGCTCTTTTTTTTTTTTCTTTTCCCTTTTTCTCTGGTCGAGATGACCTTTCAGTGCACACTAACAGTCAGAAAACACAATACAACCTTACACAACCGGAAAGAAAGTGTGGAAGCAGTTTAGAAGGTAATACATTGTGAACATAGCCATTTTCTCCTCTGTTTCATTTATTCAACAAAGGGAGGTTGATTTTTTAGATCAAAGCCGATTTTTATTACAATTGTCTTGAATCAGTGAAATTGCAAAGGGAATGGAAGGAGACAGGCAGGATGATATCCAAACAAATGAGGAAAACAAATCATCAGCACGGATTATGTTTGCTGGAGACAGTCATGAGACATAGAACAAGTTGTACAAGAGGAAAAGAAATAACTTTTTGAAACTTCTTTTCATTTTGTGTTTTTGTCTTTGATTGTGTTCCATCGTGG
This sequence comes from Larimichthys crocea, assembly GCF_000972845.2. NCBI lineage: Eukaryota > Metazoa > Chordata > Actinopteri > Sciaenidae > Larimichthys > Larimichthys crocea. The sequence continues at coordinate 6,212,397 of NC_040031.1, forward strand.
TCTGCTCTTTGTCTCTTTGAATGATGAGTGAGCATGCACAAGTACACCTAGCTGTCTTTCCTCTTCTCCTTGACTGCATCAATCTCCCCACAGCTCAAACACACACATACACACACACACACCACCTACCCAAACCCCCACTCCATCTAATTCAACCCACTCAGACTCATTGTTAAGGGGACATATTGGAAAACCATTAGCTCTCATTATGCTTTATAGCGCCCGTTCTCCCCATTCTGTCTTTTAATCACAATCCATCCCCTCGTGTGTGTGTGTGCGCGCATGCCTTTTTGTGTGTGGCTGTCGGCATGTGTGCACACTCTAGCCACCCCTGCTCAGAAGACTGTAATGAACCACTTTCTCCGTAATGCATTTGGGACACCACAAAGTCCTCCCCACCCGTCCTCCTGCTTTTTATGGGGGAGTCAATAGCACAGGCGCCACCTTTTATGGCAGCTCCTCTCAGCTGCGGCAGTGTTGTGCATTTGTGAACCGTGTCAGCCAAATGGGATCGAATCCTGTGCAATACAAATAAAAAGAGATTGGAGTGAATAGGGTATGGATTCCCTTTTTATATGAACTCCTCGTAGAGGTAAAAACCCTTATAGGAAACCTTATGAGTATCCATTCGCTCCTTGTAACTCCAAATAACCAGGCTCTCGTAAAGTGTTGAATATCCTGTTACTGCTCTGTATTGAATTGTGCTCGGGTCTGATCGTCCATGACAGTGTGCGTGTGTGTGTATATTTGTATGTGTACGTGTGTGTGTTTTTCTGGCAACAGGGAAAGGTGGCAATTTTGACCATATGTTCTGTGACGGACACACAAAAACACACATACACTCGCCTGTACGTACACACACACACACACATTTGTAATGAGTGGATTTAAATTCTGGTTGTTCTCTCCCGGGCCAAGGCAACTGTCATCATTGTGCAGCAAAACTCCCATAATCCATCTGTGGCATGACAGCGTCCTAACAGCTCCACTTCGCAGAAAGAAAAGCTATTCTTTATGTCTCTCCGATTCTCGATCTCTTGATTTTTTTTTTTTTTTCCATTTTCATTTCTCCTCCCCTCATCCTCTTCACATTTTCCCTCCAGACTCTGTTTTTTATTCTCTTCTCTTGTCTGTCTTCGCTTTTCCAATTACATTTTTTTCCACTTAATCTCCTTTTTCTCCAGAAACTTTTATCCGGGTTTGATTACAGCAGAGAGGCTTAGTGGGGAAAAAAAACCCACATATAATGATAGCTTGAAATTATTGTTGACCACGATGATGATGGTAATGAAGATATTATTAATTTTAATTACACCATCAATGGTAATGATAGAGGTCTGAATGACAATGACACTATTAATGGTGATGATTAAAGTGCAGGATGAGGATGATGATAAAGACAGCGTCAATAGCTGTGATAATGGTGCTTGCTTGCTTTCTGAGCGGTGTCCATTTTTTCACCTTGGCACAGATGGAGAGAGGCAGACGGAGGGGACGGACGCCAGCCGTAAGAGGGACACTCGCTCCTCAGCCGGCCACCACAAGAGTGAGGACACCAGTGACAGCAGAGAGGACGAGGCTGCAGTGAGTCTTCTTTTCTGTCTCAACACTCTGGACAGAATATTAATGCAATACCACAACCTAAACACACGCACCCTAACCGCCCACATCCCTCTGACTAAGCAGCGGTGAGGTTTATTGCTCATGTGTGCGTGGAGGAGCTCATCAGGCCTCCAACAATCACAGTCTATGTCTTAATTATCATCTAAACCTTTGGGCTCTGTTCTTTGTGCACCCACTGATTGGTGCTCTGCAGGTTCCCCTCTCTCTGCTTAATGGAATAGAGATAAGGGACAATACAACATAAACTAGATAAAGGTTTAGATGTGTTAAATTCGCTAATGTAGGTGGGGAAAGGTTTAAGAATCTGATCAGATTTTCTGTTTTGAAACTTTTCTTTTTGTTTGTTCAAACCCATCGTGACCCACCTACTGCACTGAATTTAAATAACATTCCCAGCTCGGTGAGGGCACAGCTGAAAATATATTGTGAATACATCATGCAATCTTTCCTCCTCCTCAAGCTTTTGTTTCTGTGATAGTTTTCATGCTGAGAGATGTGAATGTAGACAGAGTGAAATCCAGATAGCAGCTCGACATGAGATGGAGTTTGGACCACCGCCAGAGATCATTAGCACTTGGTGCATGTAGCCATACACCAATGAGACAATCTGACACTGTAACTCTTTTCCCCCCCTGACACTGGGTGAATTTTTGGGTTAAGTACAGCAATTTTGGACACAGATAATTTCCAATTACTGCAGGACCTGCAGAGCACATTAGCTCTGACTGTGTGTTGAAATGACAATCTCTTGTTGTTTTCAACAAGCGGTCCAAATGAGGATTATTATCAAATGCTCCTCCAGAAAAAACTGCAAAATATGAGTGGCGATAAACAGTGTGTCTGTCTTTACTTTGACAACGCAGCTCCAAATCTGTGCCCAAACACAGTGGGTAAATGTTTATGGTCTGTCCTGAATGTCTGCTAAAAATGGATTACAAATGAGAAATATCTTGCTAACTAACAAAGCCAGGAAATGTTGGTTTTATACACAACTTCTTATTTTTGGTTGATGGATTTTGATTCCAAAATGTGAAAACCACTAAAAATAAGATCTCTGCATCTCTCTGGGTATGTCAGACCTTTGTCTATCTTTTCATACATACATTTTGTGTAGTTTTTTATGTCTGCTTCAGTCAAGTTAAAAAAAAAGAAAGAAAGAAAAAACTCTTTTAATACTCTCAAAATTCAACATTTATCTTTTGGCCATGAGGCAGACAATTTATTATTAGCCCCTCACCTCTTCTTTCAACCTCAGTTGGTTTCCATGCTAGCACTTGCCACTCATGTTGTCAGGCTGGAATGATATCTTGCCTGAGGCTCAGTTATCTGTAAACCTACCTGAGGTGCCAAAGAATCAGGCCATGCAGGAAGACAATCTGCAGTAATTAAATGTTCACCGTGTGTTATGTGGATGTGTTGAATGTTTGATATCAAAATCAGAGTTGTACAGCAAGGGATGCAGGTGGAAACAGATTAATGAGATCTATCAGATTTAGTTATTGGTATTTTGATAATAAAAAGCTTTCACCTCGCCGCCTGCTAGAGAGGATCATTACACTGAGCTATACGGGAAGTCCCTGAGAAGCTGCTGTATGTGGAATGAATTCAAATGAATCAAGCAGCCAACAGTACAGTTTATTCTATAAAATATATATTCTATAAGATATAAGATTTTTTGCTTCTATTAAAATCAAAATCTACACAACTACAGGTGATTTTTTTCATCAATATGCCACTATGTCTATCTGTCAGACAAATTTCACTGTCTCATATCACAGTGGTCACACTGATTTCTGCACCTGCACCACATCACTGATACATCTGACAGGCAGCCTAACATCACTCTAATACAAACACTTTTGCCACATGAAACATGCAGTCTGCACATTTCCACACACAAGTAGTAGCTGCGGGAGTTTAAGACCCGAACACAGTCAAAGTTAAAACCCAAATCGTTACGATAACGCTGTGTGGCTGTCGACTAGCTGAGGGTACAATCCCGAGAAGAAGACGACGATATATCTTATTCCATAAAATGCAGTCGTCTTCAAAATCGATTTATGTGAAGGCTTTAGGAAATGTGCTTGGAGAGATAAGAGTCATGAAGGGGAAGCCGGCAGGTTTTTTTTTTTTTTTTTTTTTCCTGAACGGCCCTCCTCTAAACTCTGAACCTGCCTGATAGCGTTAGGGATTCTCTTCTATAACAGTCAAATGAAAAGCGGCTCTCGGGGCGAGTAAGTCTCACGCACTGAAGCTCAAATATTCGCCTGCACTGTAAGCATTCTGCTGAAGTCACTAGATGTGTCAGAAAGTTTATGCCATGCTCTTTAGGAATTTTAATAGCGTCTCTTTGTCATTTGTTCCCTAAACGATGGGTTATAGATTTGGTTTGCTTCAAACAATGATCACTTAGATGAACTGTGTTCATACTTGGATGGTAAACACACTCTAAATCGTCCAAATTACAATATAGTAGATAGAATTGGCCTGCTGCAGGAGGTGCTTAGCTGGATTTACGATCAGTAAAGTATAAGACTGAGCTCCATTTATGGTCATCTATGATACTGCTTTATTTGTAAAAAGCACTTTTCCTTTCAAAGGTGTTTGTGTGTGTCAACATACCTCACCCTTAAGACCTTTCTGCTCAGCTCTATAACAGCATTTCTCTTCATCTATAATTTATGCCCATTTACCAGCGCCTTGTTCCAGCAATGTTTGACCTCTAAGTGTGCGTGTGTGTGTGTGTGTACCGCATGCTACATTTCACATCTCTCAAGACTTTGCCGCTCATACAGCACCAACAAACTCGAGTAAACCCAGAGCAACATAATTGACACCTTCAGTCGATGTGACGCTGCTCCGGCGAGAAGACTCCCTCACTTAGAAAATGTCAGCGCCAAAGGTCAAACCTGTAGTCCGTGCGTCCAGACCAGATAGCAAAAGATAAGTTCAACAACCAGACGTGCATGTGTGTGCGTCCAAAGAAAGACAAAGACAGAGGGAAGGATGATTTAGTGTTTATTGTGCTGTAATATGTGTCAGGCAGATGGAGCCCCCCCTGCCTTGGTTGCCTCCTCTGTTAAGCTCCTCTTGTGTTTTGTGCTGCACTAATAGCCAAACTAAAGCTGCCATTTCAGACATTTCAGACAATGAAACTAAAATGGCATGGATGAAAACAAACAGAAAAGCCCTCAAGGCTATGTGCTCTCAAAATTAATAGACAGCCTAAAAGAATATGGAATGACCTTATTGCTATTGAGCAGCACAAACACTCAGTCTGGGTCTTCTAGCAGGAAAATACAAGGACTGTCACAGACATAGATAGAGAACAATATTAGTGCTTTAATGAGAACTTTTATGAGACATGCATGTCTTATTACATCTCTAAATGACAATTTCACTCGTTCATTTCTCTGTTTCTCACAATTCCTGCCTCTTGCTTCTTCCCCTAAAAATGCAAGTGATGGAAAGAGCAAAGTGGCATGCTTGGTGTGAGCAGAGGTAAAGAAGAGGATGCTGGTTTCTGATAAAAGCCTCAAAAGTGTGGCCTGCACCTTTCTTGTTTGTTGTCAAACGGATGGGGGGAAGTGGAAAAACACAGTGAGTGTTAATCTGAGCTCATCAGAGAGCGAAGTGGGAAAGGCCGGGAGAGGGTAAAGAAGAGGACAGAGAAAAAGAAAGACATGGGCAGATGGAAGGAAACAAGAGAAAATCAGAAGTAAAGAGAGGTTAGAAGTTGAGGAGTGAGGTCTTCTGTAGAGGAAGTAATTACGTTCCTCTTTGCTTCTGTGAAAGGCTGTGAATGAGCAGCAAATGTTTGCCTCTGCACCTTTCTTTCTTTGCCTGCAAATCACTAAAATTGCAGCTTAAATAGTTGACTCTGTGTCAGAGTTTGCAATTGCAGGAACTGACTTAGGGTGCTTTTTTTATTTATTTATATATTTTGTTTTGAAAGACATATCTCTCTCTGGCCACCTGCTTTTCAAGACGAAACCCCCAATAGATTTACACGGTCAAAATGTGTGTGTGTGTGCTCCAGGTGGTTACCACTTTGTCTGACACTACGGTTATATAAAGCAAGGTGTTTTCTTGCCCTCGTGCCATTTGGCGCATACATATTACCATGTATGTGGGCATGTGAGTGTGAGTGTGAGTGTGTGTGTTGTTAATATGGATGAGATGTGGATTCTGTGCTCTACTCCCTGCTTCACCTGACAGTGGCAGATTGCTTTCGTGGGGCCGCCCCTTCATCTCACGTATCTGATGAGAAGGAAGAGTGATGAAGGCAGAAGTGGAGGGTCGGAGGAAAGTTTCAGAGTAGACAAAAAGGCTGGAGGACAAACAGAGGCAGAAGCAAAGAGCAGATTTGATTAAACTGAGAATCATTAACATTTATTGAAAGATAAATAAAACGAGGAAATGCCAGCCACTGATTAGAGATAGATGGTTATTCAGAAAGCCACACTAAGAAAATTGAGGAGGAACAAACTAAAGAATGAAAGACAAACACATTTATATTAAAAATGTGATAACTTGATTTCAGTCAGATTTATACAGCCAGCTCCTGTATTCAGCAGAAGACAGATCCTGAGCCCTGCTCTTTAAAATCGTTTGTAAATGGTGGTAGTCTCTAAATCTAGCTGATCAATTCTGACCTTTAAACCAATTTTAACTATGCTGTGTAGAACGTGTCTGGCTGCTGCTTGAATGTCTGCTCTCCTCTGCTTATTTGTTCTCCCCAGATCCTATCCTCTCACCGTGAGCTTCTATTGTTATATATTTTTTGCTGCTATGATGAGTTACCGCAGTGTGAACAACCATGTCATGATCGATCGCCTGAACCGAATCAGATTCTGATGTCACATGTCTCATAGTCAGTGTCGTACGTCAAGCTACTTCACTACTACTAACTCCTCGTCAGCAGCAACATTACATTAACTTTCAGCCATATGTGTTGTATGATAAAATAATTAAAAATATAATATATATATATATAAAATATATATATATATAAAATATATATATATATATAAAATAACTGTAGGGGAGTAAAGTAATGGATTTATGTAGTGCTGAGGTTCTTTGATAGCATCAACCTTCAGAGAAAAAAAGCTGAGATGGAGAGGTTGTGTTAGGTCGTATTCCATCACTGTCGGAAAAATTCAGTTATAATTGATTATTACTCATCATTTAAATGTTTTAATGATAATGAAACATATGTAACCATATTTTTTTTTTCAAAAACACCTACAATACCAATAACATTTAATATACAGAACTTAGAGGACGTGTGTTTCGAAGGGTATGCACAGAAAAACTGAACAGAGACACCGTGCAGTCACTTTTCATGTCAAGAACACAAGAAGCAGATGAATGATTTTAACCTCCTTGCTGCCACTTGCCTCCCCCATAACATTAGCTGTTGCTGGCTGATAAACGTTATCAGTATTACTTGCTTGTCCTTCTTCCCCCACCACATCAGTCCCTACTTTTTCACCTCCTTTATCAACCACACCACAATTAATGGGCTTTCCAAAGAAACCTAGAACTTCAGCTGCTGTGACATTTTGTGATAGCAAGACTATGTAAGGATACAGCCAACCAAGGTGGTGGTTAAAGCTAGCTAGACAACAAGGTCTTGCCTACTAGACAGTAGCTTATTAACATGCATGCCACCAACAGGACAAAGGGGGGTCTACAAGTGGTCATTGCCAGTGTTGCATGTGGATTACTTAACATTATGCTACTGTGAATCTGTCATAATCACAGACTGTCATCATATTTTTCTATCAATTGACTGCTGAGGTGCTACATCACACAACAAGGACCTTCATCTAGTACATGTACGGACCAGCCTGAATCAATCATGTATAGGTAAAAAAAAACACACTATATTATACATCATCATCATCATCATCATCATCATCATCATCATCATCATCATCATCATCACACACACACACACACACACAAAAAGAGCAGATTATTAAAGTTCAGTGCATTTTCCTAGACATTCATAAGACAGACAGAAGATCTGTTAGCCAAGGTAAAGGTCTGCAAACCAGGTCATAGTGCTGAGAGGAGAAGAGAGCACGGGAGGACGAGTGTGAGGAGATATTTCACAAGAGACTTGAGAGAAAGGGCTGCACCATTGTCTTTCACCTGACGGAGATTTTAATCATAGTGGCAATTTTACAGTGGCTCATAAACTGCAGCAGCCAGGCCTCATTGTTAACCTCCAATTGCTTTCAGGGCTGTAAATATTGTCGCCTTACATCGCTCTGGCCTTGCCGATGGTTTATGGGAGATGCGTTGGTGCTGGCGTTGACACTGGGAAACTTCCCTGAGAATGATGAGGAGCAGAGTGCATGGACTGACTAGTAAATAAACACATGGCTGATCAGCGAGACTCAATACACTCAATCAGACTTGGCCATGATGATACAATACTGTGTGCACTAGCTGGGTTTTAGAGTAGGCTCCAAGTAATCTGTAAATGGACCCAAACATGGGGATTAGCATCATTGCGGAATTGCTCAATTTGACGGTGGAGATCAGTGACTAATTTTTTCAGGTACCCATTACATTTATTGTCATGGATTGAAAAGTATAGTCAACTGGGGATTCAGTGTGAGGAATCCAGGTGGTGACTCAGTGGCTATATCTGTGACGTTTGGTTGACACGGTTCTGATTGGATATGCAGCCAACCAAGTGGAAATGGATCTCCCATGAGGCATTTGGTACATCAGCCTGAACATCCTACCGTAGGATGAGCTCACACTGCATTCGTCACCTGTGATACAAAAAGAGTACATTTTTTGTTTTTTTAATCAAGATTATGCTAACTCACTCTTGGGTGAAACAAATAAGTGCTACATGTTGACAGTCTGAATAGGAGATGGAGGGATAATAGAGCTATTATTGGTAGACTTCTCTCTGTTGCTAAGTAAGCAAGACAGTAAGCTGTAAAGTATAAACTCAGTGCTCTTAGATAATGGTGGATCAGTTCCTCCTGAGACACTTAGGAATGACTTTCAGCAGTCATAGCAGAGGAAGGTTAATATACAGAAACTGTGACAGTGAGATTTACAATACAGAAATGACAAACAGACAGTAACCAACAACAGTATAGGGCAGACAGGATTAACATTAAGTAGTATTTCTTACAGCACACAAGTCACATGGACACATGAGGTCTGATTTTTGTCACACAGTAGTCTTATTTAGGAAGTTTACTGAAATGCAGATCCAAAAATTTGAGCACAAAAGATGTTTTAAAAAAAGTCGCAGCTAAAGATTCATATGGTCGATTTTTTTCTTCTCTTAAAATAAATGCAAACAGTAAAAAATTGTTTCCTAGGTACAGACAGATTTTCTGGTTAATATACAATTTAACATATCCATCATAGTCATATAGGCACATAAGTGCAATGACATTTGGGTTGTGCTCACTTGCTGTAAATTAAATCTACCCCCAAATAAGATGGGGGTAGATTTAATTTAGGTAATCTAGCTACACTGTTGGCTTGTTTACAGCCTGGCTGATCGACTGACTGCTCGTTTTCCCTTCGTCCCAGATCTTTGGTACTGTAAGTATAGAAAATGACGCTAGTTGTAATAAGTTATAAGTAATATGTGTTTTCTATTTATTAATTCCATTTTTGTAGTCGTGGATCAAACCAAATCAAAGGAATAAGACTGTATTGAGGATTTATCTGGTGTTTACATCTTAATTCAAACCTTTTAAAGCGCTGGTCCTGATGCAGCAATTTATATCCCCTTGCTAATTAATCTATTCCCTTGGATGTACATAATTTCACTTCAAACGGTTTGGTTAAACCGGAATCCTATGATAACTAGCTGCAACCCTGCAAACAGTGAATTCTTCCCTGCTATTTTTCAAACTTGGGGCTGTTGACAGCTCCGTTATATGAGGCTATCTGAGGGTTCAGTCCAGAATTGTTTTTCCTCCGGGTGCTTCAGTGCTTTCACTCATTCTCGCTATCACCTCTCAGGCATTTGTCAGCCTGGTGTTGGTTCACAGAGAATGGAGATCCAAGCTGTGGGCCTGCAATAAACTTACAGGCAGGGCTCCAGCACTGAGGTCGGCACAGTCTTCATACTCTGCACAACCGCAATGCCAACAGAGGGGATGGCTGCGTGCTCATGCAGTACACTGTACATGCCTACAGACAGGCAAGCAACTGTGGATGATAAACTACATCCATATACCAACCAAACAATTTATCTTTCACTTTTATGAACCTAAGAGCATTTAGCTTTAATTCCATCCTCTGTATCCCTGATAGCGAAGAAAAGAATTACACAGTCACAGTTACACATCACCCTCAATCCCTTTAGGCACACTATTGAATATGCCTCCTCTTTCTTTACTCGCTGGTTCCTACCAGCTGGCTCTGTTCCAGCAGTGTTCAGTGCTAAGCTGTTACCGGCTGGCTGTTTGCTGTTGCCGATCAGTTTCATGCTGGGGCCATGCTGTGTGAAGGTCATAGGGTCAGTAGACATGACACTAGACTATATGTCTGTTTCTTTTTCCCACCTCCACCCCTTTCTCTCTGTGGGGCCGTCTGTTACACTGATATGAGAGATGCTTGCTGAGTGTGGTCAAAGTGGACTGCTGATAGAGTCAATGAGTTCAGGGCTTCAGCTCTGTCTGTAGGAAGAAGAGACATTAAGTTTTGTTTGGGACACGTTCACCGGGTTGGAATGATGAGTAAAGTTTTATGTCTATAAAAATTTTAGTTTGGCAAGTCAAACTTTGGTCAGGGTTGGCTATACAGCTGGGTGATTTATGGAAATGTATGAATAGTTTTTGCGCTGTGTAAAATGTCTCCATTACAGTTATTACAATATGCACCAGACATTTTTTTTTCAAGAAGAAACAGGTAATGGCAGACTACATTTCCTATTTGAGCAATATGAATCGTCACAGTGTATAGAAAGGAACTCGCTGCAGTTTGTGGAACCAGATGGCTAATTGGTCCTGGATATCCCACAGTGAGTGGAAAAAGGGCACTGCAAACTGATCGGAGGTCTTACATTGTTTATCCATGTGAAATTCTCAGGTCGACTGATCACTAACCATTTTAATGAAATACTTTTACATATATATATATATTTTTTTTTTTTAAAGTTGTTGGAGTTAAGGGTTGATGTATATCTTTACCTGCACTTCTTTATTATCGTTACCCTGTCGTGAAGGAATTTGTTTTTCCCTCTATTCATCCTCTGGCTTTTTACGGCACTGACATTAGGTACTTGGAAATTTGTTTATATCGTAACTACTCAGACTTCTTATACATGGTACTGCAGTGTAGGAGGAGCAGGGTCCATACAGTAAGAACACAAAGAGCTGATGGTCAAAGGCCTTTGATGGGAAACCGCATTTACTCCCTGCAAGACAAACATATTTTAAGAGTTTAGTGTTTTGAATGTATTTAGGCTGGATCATATAAAATGGATCAGTCATCGATGTGTAATTGTGCGTAGAAGATGCCTGTGAAGTGTCTGCCAGATTAAACAAGCATGTGCTGCTCCTGCTGCCATTTGATAAAGAGAAACAAAAAACATGCACACCTCCATTTTTCTCTCAAGAAAAAAGCAAAAAAAAAAACAGTTAACAATAGAAACAAAGCAGGGATAAGAACCACACTGAATAAACACTGGAGGCAAAGCATTCACCGTCTCTCTTCATCGTTCTTACCAATCTCCACCACTCAGGCCTTTACTTGACAAGAGGAAGATAAAGAAGATTTGGCAGAGTAGCACCATGGATAAGTGGATGGATGGATGGATGGATGGATGGATGGGTTGATGTGAGTAATTGAACTGGAAGCAAAATGCTTGATGTGGGCATGTTGTTTTTCTGTGGGTCTAAGGAAGAGGAGGAGCTCATTCATTTGCATTCCCGTGGGAACATTTCCTGCTTTCATCAGTATTCCCTGTTTGCCAGAGTTCGTGCGAGTGCCGTATCTGCGAAGAGTTGGAGGGGATCTCGTATTTTGCTTCAGTTTTCAGCTTTTCTCTGGGGAGTATTCTATAGGTGCCAGTTTCCAGTGCATTTTTATTTTTCTTTTAGTCTGCACTTTTATCTGAGAGTGGCCTCAAAACATTTACCACTATATGGAGAGGCGCATAAGATGGAACTGATGTCCCGTAAAGAATAAGTACCGCTGATAAAAAGAGTGGTGACAATTTAAGAAGTTAATATTTGTGTAGGTGTAAAAATTTGCTTTTACAAACGATGTTTGGATTTATATGGCCCTCACTCCTACTGCAGTAATCTATTCAGATTGTTCTCGTACAGAAACAATATGTCTGACTTCCAAGGTCAGCGTTTCACCATTTCTGTTCTTGCTCTGTTTTTTGTGTGTGTTTGTCTGACAATCCCCTCATTTTGTTGAAGTGTGTCTCCAGTCTATTATGTACAGTCTCCTGCGGTGAACCAGCCCATAGGCCGTACTCCTCATTGATCTCTACTGTCCTCACGCTGTCCGGGTTGAGACCAGACTCTCGGAGCCTGTTGATTGATCTCCTCTGTAACGTGGCCTGCCTCACCACCCTCGGTCTTCTACCTTTTTCTCCTCTCATCTTCAACTCTTTTATTTGCCTTGTCATCACTTCAATGTCACCTCTGTGTCCTCTTCTTCTGCCAGTCTTCATCGGCTCCCCTTCTAGTATAATCTGGGCCAATGTCTATATGAGGTGTACATAATAACACTTTACTTCAGCTTGCCTATTTGGCTGTTTATGGCAGTATGTGCACACTATAATGTAGGTGTAAGCAGACTGGTTAGCAGCATTGTTTGATGTAATAATAAATATTTTAATATTTTATTATCATATATCATATATATCATATATTATTTATTTGTATATATTTTTAATAAATTAATATAGACATATATAATTACCATAACACACAAATACTATATTTAATCTTTATATAAAACATAAAAAAATAGATAATACATATTGTAATCATAATTGTGTTACTGATTCATTTATTAAGAAATCTTTATACAAACATTAGGGATGCTTCAGTGGATAAATTATAATTTGATGCATTAACAATAACAACAAGTTATAATTTGAGAATAAATATATACCTAACCGTATTTAAACAAATGTAGCTTTAAAATCATCCCAGTGTCATTTGTGCCCGACGTTTCCCGAATAACAAGACGTGACTGTAAACACAACACACATTTTTTTTTTGCATATTTCCAGAGAAATGTGTCTTCTTCTCTCTGTGGGTGTCTGACAGTAAGAAGAGTACAACATAATCACAGAATCTGTCAGCACTGGGGGAAACATGTTGGCCATACTAAATAAATGTTGTTATACAGCTGCTGTTCAAACACAAGGTCTGACTGCAGAATGAAAAAGGGGAAAAAAAGTTCATCAGAAACTGGTCAGAACTACAAATGAATGCTTCAATAATGTTCATTGTAATGGATTTGTACTGACAGACATGAGCATTAATAATGTAAAACCACCACCCATGCTTCCTCCTCCTCCTCCTCACTTTCTCTATCTGCTCCATAAGTGCCTTTGCTTCCACAGCCTGCACTACTTTTCCTCCTCACCTCATATTATAGGTACGGGAGAAGTAGAAGCATTTGCATTAACATTAAAATTCCATTTTACATTGGTCCATTATATGCCGGTGTAATGATATAATTAAAATGCCATAATATTTTAGTCAATATAACCTGCTGCACTTGACAGTTACAAATCACACTGCTGTGATTACCATAGAAACCGCAGTTCAAGTTTGACCTTTAAAAGTCTTGTAGGTATACGTAGGTGGTAAATGAAACAGGCTTCATTAACCAACTTTCCCGAACATGCCACACACGTCAAGTCACATCATATGATTTTTCACTTTACGTGCTGCTATAGCAACTCCCATGTCTCAAGTAATACTTTACAGGGAAAAGGGGTTAATGGACTTGAGATTAAACCATGAATTGGCGAGATAAAGGATGGAAGGTGATTATTCTTCATGTATCTCATCCTGGGATAATGACCTAAACAGGCCAACCAAGTAGTCTATTAATCTATGCTACAGTACAGTAGTAGACAGAGCGTGCCGCTGAAGTGCTTTGTTTGGCCCTGTTGTTATTGTCAGGATATCAATTTCTTTAAGCGTCCTTCTGGATTTATTCTGTCATTAAACAACTGACTGCCTTGATTTTTCTCACTTGAGCCAGTAGAAGTTTGCAGGTATATCGATACGCTAGTCGATGCTGCTGGCTGGGAGGCATGGATGGATCCGGAGTGGCCATTTCAGATTTGTGAGATGGCAGCTGGCGGGAGAAAACCAATTTTTATTGGCTTTTTCAATTTGCGCCTGACTGGACAGGAGCAACACTATGTTAATTGCAACCAGTGAGTCAATGGCATAGTTTGAGTGAGTGTCTCTTTGTCTCTGGTGTGTGCTTGGTCGTAATTGAAAAAACAGAGGAAGATTACTTCTCCTACTACTGTACATAAAGTAGAGATTTGCTGAACTACATTAACAGGTAACTGGCACTTAGAGATATATTTTGTATTCAATGTCAAGTTCAAAGTAATTATCATCACATCTAAAGTTGGTTACCTGTTTTTTTATATGTAAATTTGATGAACTGATGCTTTTTTCTGGCACAAATACTGTCCAGGTGCTTAGGATCAATATTTATACTGTAGTTGGAAAAAAAACAACATTTTATTGATAAGCATTAGCCTGATGCCAACGTTTAAATATAAAGGCATTGTCTTTTTGTGATAGATTATATGAGAGAGACAGATGACAAAGAGCATGTACAGAGAAAATTTCTCAAGCCAGTTAAATCCACACAGAGGACAATCTCCAAATCTTCGCCAGATGGCTGAAAATTGGCAACTGTTAAAAAGTTTTCCCTGAAGTATTTAGAACCATCCAAAACACAGCCACAGCCTGCGGGGCTTGACATGCCTCCATCATCTCACATCTGTTTAGCACTTCTTTTATTCAGCTGTCATCTGTTTGGGAGGGCTACCAAAAATTTGGATAGTTACCTTGAAGAATGCAGTTTCTCTTTTCATCATGAAATTGTGTCTGCAATTCTGCACCACCTGTTTTTTGTCATTGCTTTAGTTGGCAGAAGTAGTGTCTATGCTGGACAGGTATGTACAAGTGGCAGTGCACGATGGACGATGCCATATAAAGAAAATAGTGGGGAAAAACATCAATCTGATTCTCTGTTGTTACAGATTTTCTTATGGCAATAACTTGATGAGGGTGAACATTTAATTGTAATTCACTTTAAGTTTTTTTTATTCACTTTTAGATGCAGTGCTGCACAGAAGCTGCTGAAATAAAACTCACAAAGACTGACTAACGTGATGTGCATTATTTTTGGACTTTTTGGACTTTTCAACTATTTCCCATGTGTCTAGTGTTAAAAAAGCAACAAATAAATCTGGGGGCCTGGGAGCTCAACAGGTAGAACATGAATCCCATGTACGTAAGGCTGAGTCCTTGCTTCCTTTGTATGGTGTACAAGGCAGCAAGCCTATTGTCAAGGCCTACCAATATTGCAATATTGATCATCTCATCTCATTCTGTATGCATCAAGCCTCTCACAGGGTCAAGAGAATTCATCAAAAGATTTTATGTTGCTATAATTAATGTAACCACAAGTGTTTGATTTCCAGGGGAGGTTTATGTCTTATTTGCAGATGGGAGTTGCCAAGCAGTTAATGGGACCACGTGCAAACCAAACATCTATGATAATTAAAATCTACAGCAAAAAAAAAAACCCAAAAAAACAAAACACACTCATTCACTCACACTAATTCCACATTCCACACATGCAGTTGTAAAAGGGACAACTCATTTACATTTGAAAAATCCTTTTTTCTTTATTTCTTCACGAGTTCTGTAGTCACTGGTTGTAGCACAAAACAAGAACATGAGGAAGGACATGGTTTGATGATGCGCTCTTTGATTGGATCATTTTACTTGACTATTGTGTGAAATGTAGGATGAAGAACAAACTGAAAACAGTGAGTACTTTGGCTTTTTCATGTGGAAAAACTGTAATTTTGTCACAGAAAGTTTGGTTGAATTCGTATTACACCTACAGCCATAAAAGAGGGCCTGTATATTATACATGCTAAATGACCCGTTACACTATTCCCACAAACGTATTGCTATACATAGGAGAGGGAGTGCAGACAGTTAGACAGACTGGTGGACACAGAAATTGGACATAGATGTAATGGACACAGTAACAGAAGAACAGTTGAAGAGACATAGAGTGAGATTGAGAGAGCTGACCCCGAGCAACTGCCGTGTCACAACCAATCATTACTCTGCAATGCAATAAAAGTTCAAGATGCAATCATTTCGTTACTGCACCAACCAAGTTTTCTATGAATTTCTGTCAGTATGCTGAAGACTGATACAAGGCAGGAGAAGAATATTAACTGTACAGTACACAAAGGCCAAATCCTTCACATAATAACAGAGCGTGTTTATAGAAATGTGAGAATACATCACAAGCTTTGTATCATTGTGTTGAGTACTGTAGGAGTGAGCGGCATGTTGGTGTTTCTTTATACAGTATTACAGGTGGTAGTATATGATGGTACATAAGATGTCATCTCTGATCTGACAAGACGCCTGCGCATAGATGAAATTACTACCCACACACCTGTTTTATATCAATGGAGGATCCAGAACAATGTGGGCATGCTGTAAATAGAAGAGGACGCAGTGTCCTGGAATGAGCTATAAATTACCTTTCCGCCTCCGTCCAGGTGTCCGGAGATTGGGATGGACAAGTGATGGACGGATGGCTGAATGGATAGAAATGATAAGTCGGGATTGGTATAGGGACTGAGCGAGCATGAGGTCTGAAATGCACAAACAGATATTGAAGACAAAGGGGCGGCTTGGGATTGTGGGTGTTTATGGGCGAGAGGGAAACAATGACGGACTATGATGAAGATTCATTGTTCTTTTCTAGCTGCCATCTATCTCCACTAACATGCGCAGACACCGTTGAATACCCATGCCACCAAGTTGGTTTTTTGAGTTTTTATGTGGGTGCTGAAATAGAGCTGGTGTCAGAGAGGTTAGAGGAAGAATGATGAAATGTAAAAGTGAGGCAGAGTCCAGGTGTCAGAAAAAGTGCACAGGTTGTAAAAGGTGCCGTTTATATCAGTAAACACTTAATAATGCATTTTGAGTGCAGTGTTTTTATTACTTTTTCTTAGGTGTGTACAGTTCACACAACACAACATCTGTGAAACCTGACAGATGAAGCTGTCATGTGATAAAAACATAAAACCCAGAAACAATCCACTGTCTGGACCAGCCCAAGCCCCTTCGAATCCAGAGTAGTCAAAAATATAATGGAATCTGGATGGTGTGAAAAAAAATAAAAGCTTACCTGCAGTAAGTTTTCTCTGTCAGGTTTTCTGTATAATTTTATGAATAAAATTGCATTAATGTGACCTCAGTTCAGCAGTTTGCAGCGTGCCTGTTGCATCGAATGGAGCTTGTTGCACGTTGCTGTATAGTGGCTCCAAGGCTATGTTGGGTTGACAGAAACATCAAACACAAAGCAGCAGGGGCAATTTAATTACTCTTTGTCTGTCTTGTTGTCTTGGTGACAAAAAGGAAAGAGGGATGACGACACAACATGGAGCAACACAGAGGCAAGTGAGGAGAAAGTGGGTGCATAGACTTTTTTTTTATGGAGATGAGTCTAGTCCAGACAGGTGCATATGAGGAGAGAGCCAGAGAGACATTTATTTTAAAACTGTTTATTAACCGGAGGCCTCTTCCTCAAAGCTGCTCATGTCTGTCCTGTCTATTTAGGTTGCAGTGACAGGATTATAGAGGGATAGAAACAACATGGTAGAAAAAAGAATGACTCCAGGAGAATAGCAGGTGTTTTAAAATGTGTCACAAAAGTCAAAAATGACGGTCATCTGAAACACACACATACATGTGCGAAATCCATCCATGAGTTTCTTTCTTTCTTCGAGATGAAAGACGCAGCCTGAAATGGTCTCTAGGCCCTCGGGTGACAGCAAATTTTAAAAGGAAGCAAAAAAGAAAGGGTGAGAGAAGGATAAAAAGTTAAAAATGAAAAAAAAAAGAGTATCATCCCCTGGTGCCACAGGCTTTGCTGACACATCTCTATGTTTATTGAAGTGAAGTAAAAATTGAATCTGCTGTGGCCGCGCACCTCCTCCTGTCTCCCACTGTTCAAATGAAAAGTACTAAAAGAAAGCAAAGTCAAATAAATTGAAGCTTCTTTTTATTTTTACCTTTATGCTTATTTTCATAACCTCTTTTGTATTTATCCAAGCTTTCTAAGTGGAGCTTTTTCTTTTGTCATAGTCTCTTTGTTTTTTCTGATTATCTGGCTTTAGCCAGGACGCAAAGCTAAGGATAGGATTTGTTCTGATTGATAGTTACTTACACTGCTACCATTAATCCTGGTTAGTTTGTGCTTGTACCAAGTCTTTAAGGAGACTTTAAATGGAGTGCTTGACAAACAGAGCACTTAAAGAGCTTACCTAATAAGTGTTCCTTCATACATCTCGTCAGGGAGGGGCTGGTTTTGTATTAAGCTTTCACTTAACTCTCCCTAGACTTGAAGAAAAAGTTAAATCACATTAAATTAAACTGTATTTCTCAGTAGAAACCAAGGGAGAAAAGAGCTGGAAAATTGCCAGAGGTTGAAGGATGGAGGGAAGAAAATACTAAAGCAGGACAGAGGGCTCAGGAGTGCTGGTCAGCACAAATGCCAGTTGCAGAAATCGGGAAAGCAGCAGGCAACCTACATATCACAGATACCACATGTGAAATGTGCTGCAACACACATTCTACACTCACTATGTCTTATTGCTGTAAGTTCCAGATTTAACTGCCTGTGTAGTGCAATGCTCTTAAACACGTGGGCGCGTTTCTGATTACGCAGCTTTTTCTGAATACTTCATATTTAGAAGTCATATTTATTTTTCAAGGCTTTGTAAAAAAAAAAACGCTTTGCAGTCAATATTGTCCTTGGGTCGAGAGAAGGAGAGAGAGAAATTGGCAATAACAAGTTTCTTTTCTTTTGTGTCTTATGACAAACTGACTTTGCTCTTTTTTTGGCTGATGTTTTGGTCACCATTAAGACCTGGGTACAGCGGCTGATTTACTGTAAGACAGAGCTTGTGATGGCACAGAGTAACCACTATGACTTTTACTCAGTGGATGATTGCTTTTCACACTCTAGAAAAATGTATTGTTAGATTGTCGCTCACTACACGGGAGATAAAATACTGACGAGCCGTAATTGTCAATTGACAACAGCTGAAACTGCTGCGCGGTGCCAGTCACTTCGTGCCCCGGAGTGATAACAGAAGCACACCGCTGGCACAGCCCACACTTAGCTAACCTATAGGACCTTCCTCACAGCACACATTTTGACTTGTCAAACACGTGCAACTAATTGCTCCATTTTAGGTGATGCCGCTGTGCCA